>NW_008708987.1:591608-606924 GCF_000327385.1 Lottia gigantea
CTAATATGCAAATTGCAAAAAAAATTTGTAAATGTGAATAACTTGGACTATAACTGGAGCTGCTAAATATTATTCCTGCAAAGTTTTGAGTGCTTTCTATACATCGCACGAAGCTCATGATGTGAAACTTTTGAATCAAAATTATTCTGATTATGAGAAAAGAAATATCGAAAATAAAGATACACTGAACTACCAAGTCCCGTGTGTCAAAATCCAACGAATTTCAAAGTTCACTTATTGCTGTAAATAACAAGAGAGTAGAGAGTTGCTGAAGGTGAATTTATAATTATCAGGGAACTATTTAATGGAAAATATAATTTAACCCTTTGGATGTAAAACACATTAAAAGTTAAACGTTTTGAAGTTTAATTAAAATTAGGGAAGTTTCCCAGGAGTAAAAGGGGTTAATAAGGGGGATATCTTAATGAGGTTAAGGTCAAGGCTATTTGATTACCTTCCAAACACCCAGCCAATACTTCAGGGAAAAACAACGACAAAACCCCGACATCATTTAGAATACATTAAAAGCCAAATTGAAGAGTTAAAAAGAAGTTGGCAAATTAGAAAATTTGAAATATAATTTATGAGTAATGCACCTGTTTTGAAGCTGATGAAAAAGCAAGAAAAGTGAATTATAGTTTCAATGATTTATAAAACAGACAGGTTAAAATTGGTAAAATATGATAAATATTACAAATAATAATTTTTTGAGGGCAATTATAAATTTTATTTGGAGATTTCTTTAAAAATAATTTGAATATTGGAATATCGTTTTATGTAAAAAAGGAAAAGTTTCGAGGGCAATATCAAATTTCATAAATATTTATTCGAATTTTTTCGGATATTAAATTCTTGTTTCAGGTCGTATGGTTACTATTATAACTCTACGCCAAGCAATACAGAACCTGAAATATTATGTAAATTGTTCTAATTGAGCAGCCTTACCTTGAAAAAATGATTCATTTTTGAAATCCTTCAAGTAATACTAGTTAGACTAGTAAAGGGCTGAATGTTTGACCGAACCATGCTACTTTATTAGGGTGTATTAGACTTGATTCTGATTGAAAAATACAGTGTTTATTTAAATATTTAAAACAAAATAGATCACAATTTTTTTATGGCTAGTCCTTTCGATTTTATTAATTCATATTTAATAAACGCGGACGTCAGAGAAAGTATCACGTCATATTAATAGATATTATGAATTATGACTTTATATTACTGAGGACAGTAAAATATAGGCTTTCTCTTGTCTATCATTTTTCATTCAATTCATGCAATCGCTTGAGATAGTATAAGTTTATACTCGTTGGTATCTATAAGACCGGTGACAAATAATTATATTTTCTAGAATTTTGCTGTTAAAGTCTTGAATTCACCATTCGTTCGATAGTCCTCTGACGAATCGTACGTTGATCTCAGAAATAGGAATTGTTTATTAGGCCTACATAAATTCAAGGCCTGAAAATGCCGATTGAGTGCCTTTAAGACCACCATAGAATCTGAGCCAAACCAATATTATTATAGTAGCATATCCTCTCTTGCATTTTTTCCGTGGACTTGGTTCAACCAGTTTCAGGAATTGTTTAATATATTCAAAGCCCAAATCCACTTCGTTAACGCCGATTGAGCGCCTTTAAGACCACCATAGAATCTGAGCCAACCCAATATTATTATTATTGATAATAAAAGGATGAATGAATAAAACAATAAATGAATGAAATGATAAGAATGATAATAATATTTATACTGTATTTATTGTATTCATACACCGCATAATAATATTTTCTATATTTTCACATATACTCATAATATAATGAATCAACCAAATGCTGGCAATAATTACTAGAATTCTTTCTAATAATATTTGTATATATACGCTAATAAATTGCCGGTTTTTGTGAATATAATAAATGAAATAAGACATGAGAATGAGAGGAAAATCTGGTAAAATTTCTAACTTGTCATAGCAACGTTATGTTTAGTTGCAGAACATTAAATTCGCAACCCAAAACATTTACAAAGTTGGCGTTACAAATAATTACCAAAGGAAATGGTATTTGGGTGCTAATAAAACTCTGCGTTACTCCACCAGCCAAACTATTCACTAAAATATTGAAAACTTATACACGCTTTTTCAATTTAACGCGATTCCCAAATCATTCGAAACCAAGTGCTCCGTAATGGAACTGACCGTATCGTCGAAAAACCAGTCACATATTTAAAGATGAATTTTCAACCCTACTCGTTTTTAAGATACGAACATTTTCCGGCAAATTAAACACGTTTTAACCACTCTTAATCATTTTTACATTAATATCCTCGCTACAATGATGATGAAATAAAGGCCTGAAATCTACATTAAAATATATTTCTGCCTATAAAATAAGACACCATGCAGTGGCACCAGACATTCAATTTAACGACCCAGAGATTTCCAGGGACAAAATGCCAAAACATATGCAAGTCAGATATGCTACAATATGCTACATTGGCTTTATTTTCGATGTGAGAAAACACCATAATCATATTTTTCAACTGTGGCGAACAAAAAACTCTAAAAAATCTAATAAAAGCTGATGTGATAAACATAATTGAATAACTTTGTTGACATTGCTTTAAAAAGAAAAAAATGACCAAAAAGTTGAATATTTCATAATTGATTTGAGCAATATTTAGATTTTGATTGTGGCATACCACAAGGAGACCACATAACGTCATATCTTTACATGTTATCAACTAATGATTCAAAATCTAACTGTGTTCTTTTTCAGAAATTTATCTAAACAGCGTTTTGCTGTATCTGATCTGCACTTTAGAACATTTTAAGTGAAAAATCTTGATTCTCATAATATTAATTTTCAGATAACAGCGAAATCTGTATTTTTATCTATTTTTTATTTAAAACAGCATTGTGTGGTTATATTTCAAAGGGAAACCGAAAGTAGATTTTTATTGGCTCTGCTAGAATCTGCTCACATCTGATAAATATTTAAAAATGTTTGTAGAAATCAAATAAATCTAGCATCACGGCATCATCCATACCAGGATTCGCTCGATACAATTTCGGTAAGCGAAACGTGATGCCACTGATTCTTGAGTAGCAGGGCGGGGCCTAATTGGTCGATGATTGACGTTTTTGGCTTCTCCAGCCAATCGGTGTACGACGTGGCCAATTTGTACCGAGGAATATAGTGTCAAGGGGATGGAGTATGTAAAATATACAGCAAAAGTCAAACTAAAGTTATATTTACATGTTTACCTCTTCACATAACTTGGAGCATGAAATCATTAAAGATTTAAAAATTTCAATGTTCAATCAAGAAATCAATTGACCTGAAAGAAATCGTATAAGTGGACCAAGAATCGGTTTTACTCTGGACCAAGTCTCGAACCTGGATTACCATTCGGCAATGATGGGTAAGTGAATTTAGATAATTATTCTTTCAATATTACTACTTTCAGTTCACAATTCTGCTATTATAGGTCTTTGGAGAAGTCCACTGCTATACTATTATTGCTCCTGATTTTGTCATGCTTTCGACGAGATTTTTAGTCACTGAGATTGTTTTGCGTGTACGCATTTTTATTCTAAAATGTATCAAATTTGTGCAAACAAAATGTGATATATTTTACTGATAACCCGAAATGAAAATTGTCTCTGAAATAAATTGCTCATTTTAAAAAAAAAATCGAATAACTTAAGTTATTTGACAATAAACTTATTCTATGTCGCTAAAACTCTGCAATATTTAAACATTTTCAGTGATCTGTGAAAGGTTTTCCCGTCGTCATTAGCACACAAGGTGCAGAAGAGTAGGACGTAAAACTCCATTAATTTCATTTCATTTCTGAAAGGTTTCAATTTATTGATTCAATCGTATGATCTACTAATGATTGGTAAAATTTGCTTTACCAGCTATCTTGATTCAAGGTATATCTGTACCACTTTTCAAATGAAAATCCTACCTCAGGTCCGCCTGAAAAAGTAATAATATCACTAAAAGGGTAAAATCTTTTATCTACTCGGGAGAAAAACAATAAAGGTCGAATTCTCAAACCGTCGGCTAAAACATTTTTTATTTAATATGATTGTAGAAGAACAGGGTGCGGGAATTCCATTTTGAAGAGCTGTATGCTGTATGCTTTTGTGGACAAAAAATAACTTAAGAATCTTGCTTTGGTACTAATGAATTTAAAAATTATCCAAAGGTTCTTATTTTGGTAAAGAACGTTTCGAAAACTGCGCAATTACGATGTCATATGAGATGTAGCTTAATAATGATAAAACTCAGAATTGATGTCGTCTTTAACCTGATCAGCTTATCTTCTTACGAACTTCAAAATCGTGCCACTTTACTCACATTTACTCCACATGTGGGTTGAGAGAAAGTGATAAATGGCCCTATATCTTCTTCATTACAACTAGCTAATTATTGCTTCACATATAATCAGACCTGGCTAATTTCTACCCGTGCCTTTTCACAACTCCCTTATTAGATTCAATTATATTTTACAACATGAAATTGATATTTTAAATGTTTTTTTTTCCATAAAATAATATACAATATTTGGCAAATACGAATTATATTTACATGTTTCTTTAAACTTGATATTTTTTTCAAGCGCAGAATAATTACCGTTATTCTATTACATCTTTTTCAGAGGCGAACAAATAATTGACTTTTTACGATAAAAATGAATATACCATCTTGAGAACGATGCATTATTATTATCATTTAAAAAAGAGAGAAGCTATTCAAATTTGACACAAAAACAAATATCAAAATTAAATACATACATTATAATCAAAATAAAACATTCACGATATCATTGATACAATGTATTACAACTACAATATTCAAGTCCAAAATCCCCATTGAATTTGAGCTCTACTGTGATAAATACCTTGGCGGGTGCTGCTAACAAGACATGCTCTCTCTTCCAGTTTACTAGGTGTACCTATCATCTCACAAAATAAAATGGTAACTACGTTTTCCAGTAAACTATTGTAAAAATAAAAACGAATTTATTTTGAATGTGATAATTACACATAACGATACATTTCTTTTCACATATTTTTTGATACATTTTATTCAAATATCGAAATACACTTTGTCAGATATAGTGATTCACTTTTTACAAAAATAATAATAATATATTTTAGTCAAATATTGATACATATTAGTCAAATCTAACGATTCTTTTTAATCAAATATGATGATACATTTGAGTCAACTTTAATGATTTGATTAAAATACAAAGATACATTTTCATTCAATTATATTGATACATTTTTCAAAGAAAATGATTCATTTTATTTACAAATATTGATACATTTGAGTCAAATAAAGACACATTTGTGTCAAAATTAACGATTCTTTTGATCAAATATAATAAAATATTTAGTCAAATATAATGATACATTTCATTCTAGTATATCGATACATTAAATTTAAATTTTATTTTTATTATCAGAATATTTGAATAAACTCTATCATAATAATATTGTTTTTGTACAAGGTAATCTGCAGTTTAACCAATTATAGGAATGATCTTTCCCGTGTCGGAAGGTACTTTAGTTTTTCTGCGAACATTATTTACCGAAAAATCTGATCTGTAGGAATCTTCTATTGGTGGAATTCATTAAAAAATTAAATTGAATTATTTCCATAATATTGCGTGAAACGCCTTTTCTCGGCAGAGAAGGTTTCGTTAGTTTTGGTCATTCTATAGCTAATCATGCCAATACACGCTTATTTTCTTTAACGGTCGAATGTCAAACAGCATCCAAAATAAACAATAGTTCAGAAAACAAAGCCCGTTAGATATTCTATAATACCAGTCTAAGTGAAACTTGAAACTGAATTTTATCAGTGAAACGTAACGCACATTCTTCCGTACGTTCAACCGTAACGTTATTCAAATCGTATTACAATGGTGCCTGGAAGTAATTGATGACGTCACAATTTCCTTGCAATACTTGGAATTCTCCAAGAGTTTGTGCTGCAGATAAGAACTCGACGACTCTACATGAAGCAATTGTAATATTGGTTTTATAAACAGTCAGACCTGTCAAACAGCTTCTCTTTATCTCTCTCTATAATCAACAGTAACATTTCTCTATCATTGGAAATTCTACACTTGATGTACGCGACTAACGTTCAATAAAAATTCCAAATTGATGAAGATATTTCTTATTCAGACATTTTTACACTTATTCACCCCAGGTAGAAAGTTTTCTAGATTTTATCGTAAAAGAAGGAAATAATCTACTCTTTCTGTGATATGATTTTCGGTCATTTTTTGGCAATGTTTATTTGTTCTGCCGAATCACAATAATTAGAAAACCAGCAAATATTCATACCGTTATCTTTATTCTTAAAAACAAATTCGATAAACAGTCGCTAACAGTCTATTACTATGGCCTATTCGATTGTTTACCACCCAAATTTGAGTGCTTTGAAAGATATCGAAATAAGCAACGTAAGCATGAATACTAGGCTATATTATTTACAAATAAAATTTATTAAATGAAATAATTTTATGAATTTTGATATCTCCATTCATTGGAATAATTCAGTTATAACATTATCTCAATAGGATCAAATTAACATCTATATTACATATATTTATATGCAATTGTAGGCCTAATCGATTACCATCTAGAAGTAATCGCTACGGAATTCTGAAACGATTCCTTCAAACAAACCGTTAATTTGTCAATAAAGGACTAATTGGTAATCGCCGACAGATCCCCCAAACCTGGACGAAACTATTTAATGCCCTGTCTTTGCAATTATGCCATTAAAATTTTCAACACACCACTTCTGCCATTTTTCTGAAACGCAAACATTTTGGCGGTTTACGTCTGCACTTCGAGGATATCGTACATATTTAGGTCGTTAAGGGAAAACTTTTAGAGTGAGTGATGAAACGAAATTTGAAAAGCAGACGAAAGATTTGTGAGGTAGTGAAGAAAAAGTTTTTGTCATTAAGAACGGTGGTGAAATTTACAACATTTCCATCATCGACATTGAAAACTAGATCTACTCAGATTCATACCCTAACAATCTGTTTTTCTTCCTTCTTTTTCCAGATGCTTTTCAAAAGAAAAAAAAACTTCAAATGATATTTTTACGAGTTTCGAACATATTTTGTGTGTGAAAATTTTGGTATTTATATTCTGAAATTTTCTGCTAAAATTTACAAGCTTTCGGGTATATGATTACAAAAATATGCTCATAAAAACTGGCGCTGATGTATCAAATATGACAGAACGTTTCTCATTTTCACCAATCCATCATTAATATTCCTTACAATTCGCACAAATATCTGTAATATTGTTTTTTAACTTTCAGAATCTATGATAATAACAAACGCCAAGCCTCATTTCATAAAGAAACTAAGAAATCGTTGATATGACTTAGTTTTGAAATTATGCCATTACTACAAATTACTTTGTTTTACGCATCAATTGAAACTAGTAATAATATGTGTTAATATTAATTATGAATGCTAGTCTGTTTTTTGGTTTCTTTTTTTTTCCTTGTAAACATACACAATACCAATTTGCAGGCAATAATTTGGAAAATAAGGATACATTTAATTAAAATGATACATTTCAAGAAAATGTAAAGAAAAATTTCAATGTAGTATCGTAAATCTGAATACTAATACAATCTATTCAAATATGTGATTTTTTTAAATAACGTTTTGAAGATACAGAATTATAATTTTTAGAATAAAGATGCATTTTATTCAAATATTATACATTTCAAGCAAATTTCTGAAATACAAAGTGATATTTTGTAAACGAAAGCGGCAATTTACAAAAAGACATAATTTCCGGATTTAAAGACTTCCAGAGGGAACAATTCTTCATATAATAATTCCTCAACTAGGCCTATATCCACCTGTCTTGAAACTAATTCCCCACCCGTGAAGAAATTTGTCTTGTTGGGTAATTAATATAATCAGTTAATTAGACGAACTCACGTTGTTTTCATGTGGCGCTGATAGGCGGCTTCTCGTGTTGCGGCTTCTAAAATACAAGTGAATCGCTCACTCTAGGGAGGTTGCCCCCGACGGTAAATTTATAGGAAAACGACGTGAATTTTAAGGAGTTACAGGGCCTGAGTGTTAATGGGTTTACACTTGTATACATATATTACATACATAAAGATAAACTCACCACAAGGTGTCGACTTATGACAACTTGGAATTTAAATCAGCCTAGTATCTATAAATTGTGTCTTGATATATTATTTTTGGATTTTGAAGTCAGTGGGTACAGTTGGAAAATTGTTTTTATTAAATCAACCGAAATCTACCTTTTTATGAATGTAATATGAAAAAAAGAGTAATAACGATATGTATCTGAACATAAAACTTGATATTAAAACAATGTATCTTATTGTAAAACAATGTTCTTTCCTCAAAGCTGTTTATCTTATATTCAAAAGATGCATCTGATAAATTAGTGTGTATTATATTAAAAACATTATTGATAAGAATAAATGTTTCTCATATATCATTGATATATACCTCATACTAACATAATCTATCATCAAAAACATAAATAGGCCTACTTCTTTTCAATTATTAACTGATGCAAAAAAATTTAAATATATAACGACTACCAATGATAGTAAAATACTAAAAAATATTGGGTCATTTTTGTTCAAAACCCAACAAATAGTACGGGTAACCAATAACAATAATTAAAACAAATCATACGTTAGTCACTACAGAATATCTTTTCTTGTTTTGTTTAAATTGTGTTTAGTTTGTGTTTGATTATTATTTGTATTGTGTTGTTTATCATTGCTTTGGCTATAATGGCGTAATATTTGCAATAAAGTTATTATTATTATTATTATATATGAGAAATATGTTAGAATAGCGTTATAAATATTTTGAAATATATTGTGCATGGTACTTATTTAATCTTATTTTTAAAAATATTGTATGTTTAAGCGATACAATATCTCCGCATCTAATTTAAAAACATTGCATCACATTTTATATATTTTAAATTTAGATCGGTGTAACATCTCGTAACGAATTTGTATTCGCCGATGAAGTGATATGTTTTTTTTTCTCTATATTTTGTAATTTTATGTATATAATAATTCATGCATTATGTATATTCGCATTCTTAAAATCGAATTCATTTATCTTTCCAGAACACCAGTCTTACGGGGAAGTGAACCAACTCGGAGGTGTGTTCGTCAATGGAAGACCGCTTCCCAACGCAATAAGACTCAGGATAGTGGAGCTCGCCCAGCTCGGAGTAAGACCGTGTGATATCAGCCGACAACTCAGAGTATCTCATGGATGCGTCAGTAAAATACTAGCCCGATACAACGAAACGGGGTCGATCTTACCCGGGGCTATAGGAGGAAGCAAGCCCCGAGTTACGACCCCCAATGTTGTTAAACATATCAAAGTGTACAAAGACAGAGATCCTGGTATTTTCGCCTGGGAAATTCGAGATAAACTTCTCGCTGACGGTGTTTGTGATAAATATAACGTGCCTTCTGTCAGTTCCATTAGCCGGATATTACGTAATAAACTAGGAAGCGGAAGTGGTAATAGCGGAAGTAGCAGTCCAGGAGCAAGTCCTAATGAACAATTTGATTCGAAAACGATATCTACATCCATGCATCCCCCATCTACACCTATTTACAATCAGTTTTATCCGTATTCATGCCCTCCACCAGCAATGGGCATGCACGGATCGTTCCCAACCCCTCAGATGCCGAGTCAAGGTCACGGTTTATCAGTCAATTACAAGCCGCCCGTATCAAGCTGTGTTTCGCCATGTATGATGCGGGCTTGGCCATCCTCGCATTCCGTCACGGACATTTTAGCATTTAGTCGACAGCCCATGCCGGGGCAACCCGCACCCATGCCGTCTCACGATAATATGGGGACTATAGGACAGACTTACAACATGTCCAACTATTATGGAATGAAACCGGGAATGTCACCGATGTATTTACAAAGTTGAGTTTGAAGGTATTGGACAAGGAGGGTCACCAGTGTGTTAACCAGCCAGGTTAGGATGTAGGCCCTATAGGTAGGACACATTGAAAAGATTAGAATCGTCTTGTACAGGATGTACGAATGCATTTAACAGCTAAGCAGTCAGGCGTCGAATCTAGTGTGCGTTAGCCAAATAAACTGATGGACGAGGGGAAAAAGTTAAAATGTTCTGGTACATGTTAATTATTGTACAAAACAATTAGTGCGATTCAAACGGCGGTTGCGGTGCAACTCAACGCCTGGAAAAACTCTTCATTTGTGAAAGTGTGCCAAATGTGAAATAAACATTTCAGACTAACGGTGTGTTTAAATCAGTAATTAACACACACGAATAAATAATGTCTCGTCAAAAAGAGGTGAAAATCATTACTACATATTAATTAGTCGTTTCTAAGGGCGGCCATTTTGTTTTCTCATTTGTCATCTCATTATTAACTCAGCACATTTGAAATGTTTATTTTTCTTCAAATCGACGGTAATGTTGTTAATAAATTGCCAAAAGCCTGAAATTTTGCTCAATTTAGATTAAGATGTAACATATTGAACTTTTGTATCATTAAACAAAATTTCTTGTTTAGATTAGTGGATATGTACGGTGCATCGGTTAACTAAAAAACGAAATTCAAAACATGAAGCGAATATTTTCAAATACATATGAATATGAATTATGACTGTAATAATATCCAATATGGAATTACAATCTATGTTTTGTTTAGAGTGATGAGTGTATACTAGTCGATGAAAGATTTATTTATGTGTTCTTGACGAAAATGTAATTTAGATTTAAAAAAGATAAATTAAAAGAATAATATTTGTTGTTTATGATTGAAAAATAAAACTTATGTAGATTTCTAAAAAAAATTGTGTTATTGTTTTTCATATCCATTTTGGAATGGTGGGATGAAAGTTGCCGTCGAGGTAACGGTTTATATTTATAGCCTATCACAAAACAAACAGAGAGCAATAACCAAAAAATATAGTTACCAACAAATGTGATACGAATATTCAATGTGGACAATATCTTGCTCGACCGAACTGAACATCAAATGTAATTGTATAACTGCAATATTTTTTTGGATGGTTAATTATTTTTTACTTACTCCAGGTACATCGTACACAGCGTTTCAGAGAGTCGTCATAGTACTTAATGTTTATTTGGCATACTAATATCCATATTCAATGCTGTTCTGTATTTTATGCTGTATATATACATGTTTGCAGTGGCGGAGTCAGGTTTGCGTCCGTGAGGGGGTGAAATATCTGAGATTGCCCGAATTTCTAACCCAGTTATGGGATTTTTGCCCGCTTTCGGGGTTGCGAGGGGGGCGGCTGCACCCTCTGCCCCCCTTTGGCTCCGCCACTGCATGTTTGTAGTATCTGATAGAAGCATGAAACATGTAGTTCGTCATGATATTGTATGATAAGTATATTTTATGTAAATAAGACGAGAAAAGCGACACAATGTTGATAAGTTTATAGTCGAGAATGATAAAGAATTTATAATGTTGATACACCTTGTTCCTACAACAAGATTAGATGTACAGATCTTTTTACACTGAAAACACACACGTCGATTTGTAGCAGACGATTGATATTGCATGTTTTTGGAACAAATGCATGGCAGGGAAGTTTTGCATGACATTTCATGCTTATAAAGAAAAATTGTGGGGAAACAGACGGTACATAAATAGCGAGAAACGGGTAATCGATATTGTATGCTTATAAAAATACATAACCATGATATTGCATGCTTTTGGAACAAATGGCGGGAAAAGGGGGAGAAAATATATGCTTTAAAATAAAAAGCAGAAGCGGAGGATCGATATTGTATGATGGTGAACAAATGGAAGGAAAGGACCCATTGTTATTGTGTGCCAATGAACACCTGGCGGGAAAATAAAGGATCGACATATCATGCATACGAAAGAAACGATGGGATATTACACTTACTATATACCTACGTGAAAAGGACAAATGATTCCACCACACATTAACCTGATAAGAAATGACAGGCAAAAAAAATCCCACACAGAAATTGTCGTTTTAACATATACATTTACACAATTACCGAATTCTCGCGAAATTAGATTAATCTTCTAAATTGTATAGATTGAAAAGCTGTGCACGTACTTTTATATGCATGAGATTTCTCTAAAACATTCAATTCAAAGTGCCGATTTCTGCCGAAGTAATTTCAACAATTCAAACGACAATTGCACGTGTTGAAGTTCGAAAATTCGAGTAACATTCAAATAATTTGAACATTCTCACGTGGTTTAATGACAACAATTCAATTATTCAAACACATAAAAACCTCAATTGCCGTAATTTTTACTGCAGTTAGGAACATGTATGGTGATATGAGACCTCCCTGACTCACACCCCCCTCCCTCCCCCCCTCTGTCGGTAGCAAGTTGGGTTTGAATCATTCTGCTGGGTGTTTGAATCATTCTTAAGGTTAGACAAATTCTGAAGATTGTACGACTGCTTCCAAGAGTCGACCCCATAATTTCAATATCGATTGATGTAATTCTGCTGAAGTTTTATTGGAGTCTAAAACATTTTCAATATAATGAGAAACTCCTTACATTTTTTAATCCACTCGGGTCATTTAAAACAAGAAAGAAATCACCTCTATAAAATGTGATACTTTTTACACTAATCAAAATTAAATTACAATTTCGTATCTTTTGTTTTCTGATTTTTTTTAGTCTTCATCGTACAATTTAGACGTAATCTTAAGTAGATTGCACTTTTAAAGTCAGCAAAAATCGCTAAAAACAGTAAAAAATTCTCTCAAAAAATCGAAAGTAGGCTATTAATAAAGACCGAAATGAATACGACTTTGTTTCAAAGACGATGAAAATGTTTTGGAATTTTCAACTTTTCTCAAAGCCATGTTTATATTTATAACATGACATTTGTTATTTAATGAGAAAAGCATACTGTATTAACATTACCAGAAGTTTGTAGGGGTAATTTAAGGAGTTATCGCCCTTGAATAAATAAACAGACGACATTAGCCTGGTAATTAACAAGGAACGATAACTCTTGATGTTATTATTCAGATCAATGGAATGATTTAAGAAGTGTATTTGTTTGATGAAAAGGGGTTTATGAAACGATTAAACACATGGGACCGCTAAAACGAAAGTTGATACAAGTTTTATTGTAACTAATATCGGGTTTTGTGTATTTATGGGGCTGATATTAAGCTTGATTTGTTCAGCGTGTGTAGCGCTCAATCGACTCCATCCAAACGATACATAGAAAATAGATCATTGACGGAAATTATGCAGAATTAATAACCTTGAAGTGGTAGGAGGCTTCAACACTTTTGGATTCTCGATGAACGGTTGTCATATTTGCATAATACGTATGTGAATAGCAAAAGCATATTCTAAATCAAAATATATCCCATAATATATACGATCAATTCTATAAAAATCATAATAATTTATTCAAAGGCTGATATTACAGTTTTACAGAATTATGTATAAGAAAAAAATTAGTCAAAATATTACAGACTATTACAAGTTAGAATTTAAAACTTACAACAAAAATATTCTAAATTTTTAAAAATAATTTTATTACTTATGTAAATATAATTTTTTGAAATTTAAAAACTGAAAAAGTCTATGAGACGTTACACGAATCACACAATTTTTGGAAAGTTTCAAAGTAATTCCTCCGATGTCCGCAGGCATAATAAGAGGGCCTGTAAAAGTCGTAAAACTTTCCGTAATATTATTATTGTATCAGTTTGATAATTAGACATGCCAGTAATTAAAGCTAGCCTGAATAAATAAAATAAACTTCTTTCAACTGGAACTTTCAACTTCAGCATATCAACATGCCAATTATTGCGAACGGTTAAATAAATATTTCTTCCTATTTACACACGTACTATAGTTTGATATTTTAACTGGAATAACGATCTTTCAATTTTCTGAAAATTTACCAAGACAAGAACGTGTTTGTCTCCAAAATTTTATGACATTAACAGTTTTCGAAATATTTTTGAAGGCCACTTTTATTTCTCTTTGACGTTAAGGTTTAATGTCGTCACAAATTCCACACTTTAAAACAAATATGGACAGCCAACAATCCCGCCCTTCATTCGGCAGTTTCCGCAAAGAGAAGTGAATTGCATTACAGAACCAGATTTTGGTGATCTCAGTGCGGAAACATGTAGTCGCAGGCATATCATCTTTATTTGTAAATAGTTTATACTGTTGTGCTCTTAATTAAGAATGTTATCTTATTCTGATTTTTTTTAGGTAAATCGTAAAAAATTGTGCACGCACATGGCCAGATGATAATCAACAACATATTTGTCGAAGTCATCAAGAACAGTAACTCTAGCCTTTACCTCGTAATTTATAAATGAACCAATCATAAATATCGTTTTATTTTCATACAGGAAATACTTCACGTGCACATTGCCGCCATATTCTAATTAAGATGGTTGATTGATGGGATTCTGGTTGGTACTCAACTCGCTGTGTGGTGCCAATTGGAACATTACAGACGTCTTCTATTAAAGACGATTTAACCCACGTGGAAGCTGTCCACCAGAGGTGGTTTTATTGCCTCTTGGTAAATTTCGAGCTCTTTTTTGTAAGAAATTGATGTCTTACATTACTTTTACTGTCGATAAATCCGCTTTGATTATATTTTAATTTTTTTCAAAAAGTTTTTTGCACCAGTTGAATTTTCAGTCAGATTTCTGTGATTCTTGCTATTCCATAAATAGTAAGCATTTTATGACATCACTATCGCAAAAACTGCCAATGATATATATAGACACAGCTTTATGGAACAACAATCACTGGTTAAAGTTTTATGCAACGTTTCGACGTGTTTCCCCCGTCGTCCTCAGGCACATAATGAGAAGAAGTGATGGGCAAACTATATATACATTAATGCTTATTATTAAGAACACACAAGAGAAAATGGTTTATTGATACATTACATTAAATTTTAACAGGTACAATAAGAGGTATATAATTCTTAAAATAACATACAGGCTGATTAAGTAAAATAATTGAAGTAAAGTAAATGAATTAAAAAAGATTAATTGAAGATTAAATAAACAACTATGGCTGGTATTGATAAACTTATTAACTTGTAATTATTCATATTCAAAAACAATTTCCAACTTTAAGCATANTTAGTTATATGAACAATGTAATTTCTATTAATAAAAGACTCCAATACCAGCCATAGATGTTTATTTAATCTTCCATTAATCTTTTTTAATTCC
>NW_008708987.1:606974-696819 GCF_000327385.1 Lottia gigantea
ATTTATTTACTTTACTTCAATTATTTTACTTAATCAGCCTGTATGTTATTTTAAGAATTATATGACCTCTTATTGTACCTGTTAAAATTTAATGTAATGTATCAATAAACCATTTTCTCTTGTGTGTTCTTAATAATAAGCATTAATGTATATATAGTTTGCCCATCACTTCTTCTCATTATGTGCCTGAGGACGACGGGGGAAACACGTCGAAACGTTGCATAAAACTTTAACCAGTGATTGTTGTTCCATAAAGCTGTGTCTATATATCGTACTCACAATTGCTAAATGCCATTCAAAGACTTTATTTGCCAATGATATCTCAGGGCCTTTACAATGCCTTTGATATTAGTTCGAGGTTGGTAGGAAAGTAATTTGCTAAAACTTGCAAACTGCAAAACACGAAACCTTTTTGCAAATTTCATTACCAATTCCAATTCCTCGCCGCCATGAAAGCGACTCTGAAGTGAAGAGCGGGGGTGATAATTAATTCAATCAACACGAATGTAATAAAAGTATCTCAGTGTCATTACTGTATGTTAAATCTTTCAACAAACCTCTTTAA
The DNA here is from genome assembly GCF_000327385.1 of Lottia gigantea. Classification (NCBI taxonomy): domain Eukaryota; kingdom Metazoa; phylum Mollusca; class Gastropoda; family Lottiidae; genus Lottia; species Lottia gigantea. Next base: position 607,540 of record NW_008708987.1, read on the forward strand.
ATACTATCTCTTAGACATTTACTGCCATACTTATAGAGCGCTGACAGCATCGAAATATTACTTTGGTGTTTTATTATGTCGTGCGCATTGTCACTCTGACGTCCAGATGACAGCATTTAGATATTTTTTCGGTGTTTTATTATGACGTGCGCAAAGTCACTCTGACGTCCTGATGACAGCATCGAGATATTTTTTCGGTGTTTTATTATGTCGTGCGCATTGCCATTCTTGCATGATGACGCCTTTGATGACAGAATATTTCACCGCATTCGTCAATCAACTGTCATGATCTATGCCGTTATTCATTAATATCGAATCTCATGGTCAAGTATTCATTTGTAAACTTATTGAATAAGAAGGGTGCCAACGGACAACCTTTGCTCACGTGAACTTGACGTTATTTTTGACAGTGTATATTATGAACGTTTTTACCAATATAAATTGATTTTGAGATATTGAGATATTAATAAAAAAGATCTATTAATTGTTATGTTCACCGAAAATCAAACAATATTTGTTACTTAAGCTTTTTAAAATTAGGAGAATATCATTGTTGTGTTTGCATATTTAAAATCCCATGGGTGTTTTTAAATACACGAGGGGATAAACAGGTTGATAAATAAATACTAATTTACCTTTGGGATTATTTATGTCTGTTAGGTAAGGTAAACATCAAAGTACCCCGGAGAAATCCCATGGGAAAAGAACGTTTCGTTAAAATTTGATAGGATGGACAAGATATTTTTTATGTTTTTCAATTGAAATTGTAATTTGCGAATACATAAATAGTTCAATATATATCTTGTAGATTTACACATACCGGCACTTTAAAATGTACACTGCATTAATATTTCAATATCAATCTAAATCGAATATCTGATGACACGCTGATAATATTCCTAGATTTTAGATTATAATTCCACAATACAATATCAACAAGATTTCTACAAGATTATCGTCACGGTGGAGGGGAAACTCTTAGAAAATATTAGATCTTATTTATCCCTTGTCGTTTCTAATCAAAATGTAACCATAGAAATATTTTGATGTTGACTATCAACATTACTTTATGATTGTTTATCTTGTTTACGTTGAGTACTTTTGATTCATCTCGATCTATCAAAGCTACTGAAATAATGTTTTGGCAGGTTTTCAACTTGTGAGCATTTTCTCAATCTTTAGAAGCACCTTGGTTAAAACTGTGCCTTCGCGTCACAAGAAGGTCGTGAAATCATCAGATGTAATATGGCTATTTTTTGACCGAGAAAGAGAAAAGCGTAATACATGAAAGATATTATAGAATTTATTTTGAGATAAGTGAAAACAATTGGCTTCCCTGTTTTGTTTACTTACAACAAAGACTGGTTCTCATTTAGCAAGCTATTTGTTTACATCAAAATATGTTTTGTAAGCTAAAACAAGAAGATATTTACTAGTAAATGGAGCCATAACTGTTTTTCATGGTTCGTTTTACTCCATTGACTGGCATTATTTTAACATTTCTCAGAATTTATATTATTATTCTTAAACATGTTTACTGTTTATAATACAATGGAAAAACGTTAACACATTTATGAAAAAAGGGCAGATAATGTATTCTAGAGTTACCCCTAAATTCAGATCAGTTATTACACTTGTTTTAGTTTTTGATTTCCTCAATTATATTTCATTTTTATAATAAGTTAATATAATTAATCAAATAATAACCATTTATAATTCTTTATTTTAGTTTATCGGATATTTTCATCACTATTATTAGAAACATTAATTTAACCCTGTGTCAGTGCATACCGTTTGATAGTAAATTGTTTCATTTGAAAGTAATTATTTGCTGTTCAATCACCCTAGTTTCACCAGTGAAAAATGTTTATTATAATTTCCATGGTTATTAATGTTCCTGTTGGAACCAGTATTCTTCTTATATATTTCAGATTCAGAAAATTATGGATTTGCATTTCAAATATTCTATATTATTTTTTAAACTAACTTCAGAAACATTGCTCTATCATTAGAGGTTACGCCTACATGCCTGTGCCTGTGCTTTCGTAACATTGCTTAATCGCAATGTTCCAACCTAATATTCCTAATCACATCTGTCTGTGCTTTCGTAACTTTGTCTTTAGTACAAGGTTACAACCTTTACTACCTTATCACTTATGGAATTTAAAATTCACAGTAATGTTAATATATTTATAGAAAAGACAAGGTCAAAGGGAGTAACCTTGTGAAATCCCCGAAGTAAAAAGAAATTCCATTGAAAATGCTCAAGCAGCCTACATTTACACCTCAAGTGAAAAGATAAGATCTAATAAAGAAACCTTGACATAATACCTATGTAAAGTAAGTACTGGACAAATTGTTACGTCCATTATCAGTTTTCTTTTATTTTGGCTTTTGAATTCAGGAATTGGAATTCGATTTTATGGTATGATATTCTGTGACATCATTTTAGCATAAATAAACATTGCTTACGTGTTAGTGTGACGTCATAAATCCCTCACTATAAAGTATTTTTATCGTGAATAAAATGAAAAAGGACTAAAAACCATCAAATATTATTTACATAGACCATGAAATGAAAAACTTATATTTTCATATGTTAACATTTTCAAACCTACATTTCAACTGACCAACCGAATTTTTCTGTCTGGAGATTGAATAAAGCAAGGATTATCCTTTTTGGACCTTAGGTAAAACAAATAAAAAGTCTTTGTTACCAAAGCCGAAAAAGCGCATAGCAAAATGACATCCTTGAAGAACCCCAAATTTAACTTAATACAAAAAAAAATCCTACCAAAGTCTTTGATTCCAAAGCTAAAAAGCACGGAGTAAAATGACCTCCTTAATGAACCCCAAATTAAAAATCACATCAAAGCCTTAAATTCCCAGGCTGAAAAGGCACCGAGAAAAATGGTATCCTTGTTGAACCCCAAGTAGAATATTCGAATTCTATGTTGAAAATGTTAATGTATCTTGCAGAAAGTTGTTTTTATTTCTGGTTCAATCTAAACTCTGTTGAAATCAGTTTTAAACTGGAGAAAAACTGGTGTTGTATCTTGCTAAGAAACCGAATGAAATCTTATTCATGGTGCCCTCATACTATAGTGATCACCGGTTGCATATGGTTGCGAATAGTGAAAGTGGTCTCGAGTTTCCAAAGCAATTCATAACCCAGTTGCATGAGAGTTGCGTTGGAGACTTATGACCGCTATTCTTATTCGCAACTGGTGATTGCTATAGTGTGAGGGCCCCTTTAGTCAAGACATCATTAGCTACAGGTCAAAACATACCCTGAGTGATTATAATTTAATAAAACACCAACATATCTTGTGTTTGAATATTGTCAAGAATTGTGGTGCCGGCTTTTCAATCAAGTTAAAGAAGTAGAACATATGTCGGTATATTGGAGTAGTTTGTTGACAGATTCATTTCACTTTTATAAACATATTTATTTTCTTCAAACTTTTATATTTTTTACTCCAGAATTTATTTCTCTGATTTTATCTAAGAAAGTTCTGTGTCTGATAAACGATTGAAGTTTGAAATCAACAAGACAAACTCTCCTCGTAAACTTGTCTTAAAAGAACGGAGAAAAAGATTTTATGAGATTCAAAGAAATTCTGATAAAATCTGAATTAAGTTGTTATTTATTGTATTAAATTTTGAAGTCTTTACCTAAAACAGAATATTTCTAGTTTTTTAGTATTCAAATTTATTCATATTCGGCAATCCTCGGCAGTTTCCGTAAGTAATAAGTTGAAGAGCGCTGGCGTAACTTTCACGAAGGCTGTTTGATTTATTTCTATAGATTTCTACTATTCTACAATATTTCGTGAGCGTAATGATAAATCTTTTAATTCCACATTCTAAAACTAAAACAGGTAATTTCAATTATCACTATTTGTACGCGGTTTGAGGTAATCAAGAATACTATTAAATAGAAGTGGACAAATAACGTCACCCTGTCTTACACCAGAATAATAATTTTCAGACACACTCTAAATTTTTATCAGCATAATGTTATATATATTATCAATATATACAAGTAATGTAATAAATAAAGCACATAACTGGACACAATTTTTTGGATAACAATTACTTTAGTTAAAAACTTGCGACGTTTCGACGAAGGAACTTTCATCTTTATCAGGCAATGATTATCATCCAATTACTAAATAAGACATTGTTTTGGGGGGTTTAATTTTGGCAGTTTCTGATATCTTTCTAAAATGATATATACTTTCTTTGTAAAAAAAAGTGTTTCTTACATAAATCTAAACGTTATTGATAAATTTGAAAACATAATTTGCTGTTAATTTGTATCTGAAATTGTCTTATACCTATAATCTTTATTTGCAACATTTTACACCATTTCTGGTCAAAGGCAATACATAAAGTGACAAGTACAATCACATGATACAAATTAACATCATCAAATACAAATTGACAATACAAATATACAATCACAAAGGACGACTAGATGATAAACTGACAATAACAAAATATATGACATGCGGTTTTGTAAAAATTTCCTAAAACTATAGTCAATTTGTATTAAATATTTTGATGGTAATGGGTATTTTTTATATGTGTTTTCTTTTTTTCTTATTTTTGAATATTCTAAATGTAACGAGTTAAATTATATCTATATGTGTTTTTGTATGAATATTGTGAAACTGGTAAATTCTATCTATCTATAATGATAAATTATCTACAAGACATGTTAAATAAATCTTAAAATAAAAACTTTAAAACTTCTCTACACCTGACCATTTCAATCTTTAACTTCATCAATCTTAGAAAATAAATTCATCAACTTTCTTATTGACACCGAGAACATTCTTCTCTTGACAGAAATTTGACAAATGAATGAATTGTAAGTTTACAGGTGGAATTTCAGTTAAATTGAGAAATTATTCAGTAATTACTGGCGAGTATTTATCATCATTAGGTGAATCAAAATTCAGATGGAAGGGGTGGTGTTACGCAGAACATCGGATCTGACGAGGTTTGTAGGGCAAGGTTCAGGGGTTCGTCCGAAACACTTCACAGTCAGTAAGTTCCAGTGTTAAGTACATTATTGCAATAAAATTAAGGATTTAAGAATGGAACTGAGTAGGTTATTCCTCGATAAGATAGCGGGATATTCTGTATACTAGTTTGATTGAGAAAGTAAAGGAGATTTCGTATGTTGAAGACGTATCTTAGAATCTGATAGGATTTTTCGGTTTCAATCATGATATCGACAGACACCAACACTATTGCCGTTTACTGAAGGTCTAAAAGGATTCTTAATATATTCACCTTCACTTCTGGTTTCGGAAGTGCTTTCTGTGTCCAGATTTTGTGGCTATTTGAAAAAAAGCTGATCTGAATTTTTCAAAATGTATTTGATACACAAAGAAGAATTATGACGAGTCCCCGGAGTCAAGGTAATCAAGGATAAAAACAGCTGAATTGGATCGTCAAGAAAATTTGGCGCCAAACGTGAGGTTAAGTTTGATTACACGCCTGGTTACTAGATGAATATAACAGAATGATAGAAATTATCACAGTAGGTAGTCAGTCTTGTGTCAGATTCATTTTAATATCACAACTTACTTTCTCATTTGTCGACCTCAATTTTTACAAATCATAGTTGGAGACGACAGAAAGACTAGGAACTGGAGCAATGAAATCTTTGGTGAATACTGTTGTCTCCAAGAATGTATGGATTAATGAACAGTTTGCTCATTTACTGTCAGCCTGTACAATTCATTGCTTTTCTGAATGTTTTGCGGGCGTTTATGATCTATCATGTTTGAAGTAACCGGAAGTAACCCTGTGAAAATTTAAAATAGCCTTTTGGGTGTAACAGTTGGCCTACATCGTGGAAACGACACAGTGCTTAGTATAATGCTTGATTTGAAACTATGAATTTTCTTGGATGCTGCATGTTCTAACTTAAAACAATTTTCTGACCGGAAAAAAAGAGTCGGCCTTCTGACGGAGTAGTTTCTCTAGAATCAAATAAAAACCATTTAACCATGGGAAGGCAACATCAGAGAAGTTTGACCATAAACAATGACAAAGACCACCTTGAATGTCTTCATGCAGCATGATCTGTTATAAAACATACTATAGTGTAATTTGGTGTACCGGATGGACCATACTTTATCTCTATTATACTCCACTATTACTATGATATATAGAGGATTTAAACCACCATTTCTACATCAACTCTCTAATCTTATCCATTATTTCTTCATGCTTCATCTAATCTGTACTTACTCACTGTTTCTTGTTACCATAGTAACGTCTCGACCAATCATATCACTCTATACTCCCATCTCGAGATGACGTATAATTTACTGGAACCGCCCCGTAACCAATGAGGTCATGGCAACTGGGAATTCAACAGGGCTGATATGTTACATGTGGCTTTTTTCATAAACCATGAAATTATTTGACTAAATTTTATTATAAATTTAATGATAATTCCCCAGAGGTCATGAAGAAATTAGAAGCCAAATTTGTATTAATATTAATTTTTTTGCTGTCTTTGACCTAAACTTTGTTTTGTACACAGGCGTAGGCCTATGTCTATAAGACATTTTACTCAGTTTGCAATTTGCAGCTTTGCAATTTCTTATATACAAATATTTTTTGGATCAAACTTTTGTACTCTTGATGTTTTAGGGTTTTTGTTCTTCTACTGGAAACTTTCAACTGATATAGGCCTATTTTTGCGTACTTTACATGGAACCGTGTAACAGAAATTGATAAAATTTAAAGAAGAAAACATTGGCCTAATCCAGACTTGTGTTCCCAAAGTGTTTTACGCACGAGTGGGTGATTGACAAGCAACGCAAGATTCGGTTTTCATCTCGCAGACGACGACGAAGAAAGTGAGACGTCACCTGTTATCATTTATCTTTCGAAAACTTGTAATGCCGCCATTCTAGGCGTGTTCACGTGACCTATAATCTCGCGAGAATACTAATTACCACGAGAGATGAAAGGAAGGCTGACCTGTGAGGGCTGTATTTGTTGTTTAAATGGTATTTTTATGAGTTAAATGTAACTGATAGGAAAGAGAGGTTGATAGAAGATAAACAATATTAAATGATAAATTCACTATTAGTTAACAATTAGTTAAAGTCTTAATTACTTCCTTGTGAAGTTTGGAGACATAAATGAAAACGGTCTCAGATAAATCAACCAAGCCCTTTTGAATGAAGAGGAGGATTGGGCATCTAGTTCCCATTTTAATTTGTCCCCATATATCCCTCTTTGAATGTACAGGGTCTACTACAGTTTGTGTCCAATCGGCCAATCTGCCAGTCGATACATGTTTCAAATATCCCAAAGGGTCTCGGTGGCTCATTGGGTGAAGCGATTGCCAACTAACCTAAAGGTCTATATTTGAAACTTGCTTAATGTTGCTGTCCCGGCAAAAGTTCCCCCATTGCACACTGCGTTTCATTTTTCGTTGTCATTGTGGAGAGCCTATTAGTGGCGGCAGTATAGGGGTACAGATTACAATTACAGGTTTCGGTCTCGGACATTCTACAAAGCTCCCCCCCCCCCCCCTCCCCCCCCCCTTTACCATTAAATCAGTATTCCGCAGTAGCAGTTGATTGGCACTGCCTTTGGAGCATGTCTACTACGTGGCAACAAACTGTATTTGCCAATTATGTGAAATTATCTAATACGACCCATAAACCTCATTAATGTTAGAATTCTTTTAAAAAAATATTTTGATGAATTGTGTGTTTGTTGAAATTTGAAACAATTCACGTGTTTTCATCCAAACATAACAATCTCAAATTATGTAGAAACATTGGTGGTTTTGGATGTTTGAAGACAAACTGAGTTCTACCATTTCAAGATTTCATTACTGTTTTGTTATATTGTTTGACATTCTAGAAACATAGAATGTTATTTCATAGTAGCGTTTTGCTGGTAATTACTTTAAATACTTTCATCCTTTTTTGACTCGATTTTCCACCAAATAATTATATCGGATTGTATCACAGAACGAAACTGAATGAAGCCGAACTTAGCCAAACGAAACAACTCGATCTTCCGAGGTACTTGTAAAAAGTAAGAAAGAGACACAGTCGTTTATATATTTTTTTTATTATTAATTATCCAAGAATGTGATATCGGTGTAGAAAAAGTATGTCAAAAAGCATGAGTTCCTTCGTGGAATTTACACAGTTCTTGTTCAAGTAGTATATTAACTCAAGCATATCTCAGAACATTTCCTTAACATTTTCAAATATGCTTAGGAAGGCATATCACTTGCTTTTTACTTAATCATCGAAGCTTTGAATTGAATTAGGTTTAATTTGATCCAGAAAACTTTTTTGTTAAACATATACTTGAAACCATAGGCCTGAAACCCACTCTCAAATCCTTTAGATATTTGTGGATAGATTTTTTTAAAGTTGTGTTGATTGAAATATTGATTTTATTACACGATCTTTTCGTCACTCTGTTAGCAGTTAATTCAATATTATATTGCAACAATAACAACACGACGTATTTCATTCTTATCAGTTAATAATAAATTGTAGAGATTCATAAGGATCCTTTCTACAAGCTGAAGTCATGTAGAGATTCTTACACTCTGACTGCTTGGCTACAGTCTGTCCTCAATTACTGTTGAACATGCATTTGTGGAAGGACTATAATTGAAGGAAAAAGCCGACTTTTAAGCTAGTTTCCACTGGGCAAAACCGATAACCCCTCTTTTTGCGTTCAGCAATTTATCGGGTACCAAATGTAAGTTAGCTGAAAGCTATCTTTGGTACAAAACAAGACACAGAATAATTTATTTTTTATTTAGTGATTGTTGTAATATTGTCCTAATTTATTTAAAGAGGCAGATTCTCCATTTAATAAATCCCAGTGGGAATATTTATTAGCCCTCTCTCTGGTACAAAACCAGGCATATCTTTCAACATACGGTGAGCTCTCTAGTCTGGGTATGATTTGCTTCATAAAGTTGAGATCTTGGTCAGCGTTAGAAGCATGAATACAGGCGAATTCTGTTAACCAGATCTTTTTGTTGTATTTATGGTAAAATTTATTTATCATGTCCATGATTTGGTTTGGTTGACAATTGTACGAATGTAAGGCTAATCTGTCCACTCGACAGTTATGACAGGCTTTGAAGAATCGATCAAACCAATGATAGCAGGAATTGGGGAAATTATCGCAACTTGTTGGAGCTGGTGATACTAGAATCTTTCCATGTGCCTTCTGTTCGATCTGTGGCCAGAGCTCAGCAGCTCGTTCCGGGGATAACTTGAAATGACCGTTGGTGTATACGTTTGGTTCGTTGAAGCCCAGGATATGTTTAGCATTGGATGGTGGGTTGAAAGAATGTACGTCAGATTCGTGGGTACACATTGGTACATATTCCCCTCTCACTCGTTTAGCACAATGATACATGGTGTCTTTGTTAAAATTATCATGCCAGTTGTACCTATAGGAATAAATCAAATCTGATATAACAAACAACTAAATCTAAATGAAATCAATGAGGATATCAGAAGAATACGATCTATACCATCCATCCCTTTATAGGCTTAATGGTATAAAAAAAATGGCAAATAATATACTAAAATTGATGTCAGTGCCTCTAAGGAGTAGCCTACACTGGAACCTTCATTTTATAAGAGCTATCAAGGTATATTTGTGGTTATATGCATGGTTTGCAGGGAGCAGTACATGTATATTCAAGGATAACTGATTGATCCTGAAATCGACAGAGTTGACCTTTAAGCCTTGCTTTTTCTACATGTTATAACATTTAGTGGAGTTACCAACAGGAATATAAAACCGCGAAAGAAATATTCAGTTTTGTAATTTAATAAGATTTGGACTGTATTTTGTACTTACCACCATGTGGAAGAAGACAAAGCATGAGTATCACCACATTTATATCTAGCTCCACACAATCCAAAACCCTTTTTAGGACTTCCGGTAACAGCAGAAACCACCAACAGTACCACAACCACAATTCTGAGCATGATTGCTCCAATTGAGTTCTAGCAGTTTAAAGGATTTGTTCTTAAGATTTATTCAATCTGATTTTGACTTAGCGTTTTATAGTTTTTCTAAAAAAAAGTAGATCAAGGTTATAGTTGAGGTCAGCGAGATTTGAGATTGGAACATCTGTACCTATCACAACCTTGACTTTTATTAAGCAGAAAAATATAGATTAGAATAGCCTAACCTTTTAATAACAATAAGGGGCGTTTCCCTGAATCATTGCGTTAGGGAGCGAGTTGGGGAAACAGAATGCCAAGGACTCACGTAAAATGATAAGAAACTTGAAAGTAAGGGAGGGGGGGGGGGGGGCCTTTACAACCTATTTATATATAAATAGATACGGTCCAGTATTGGGTTGGTGTTAAATCCCAACCACTCAAACACGCCGACGAGCCTAATCGGAAGTTAAAATTCAACGGATCGCAATTGCTGACTACAACCGGTCAAGCGGGAGTTAACCAGGAACAATTATTTATCATATATTTCCATAAAAAGGGTGGAATTGGGTCTATTGACTGGGGAGGAGGGGGGAGGAGGGGGAGGTAGAGGGGGGTTATGAATGAGGACAATTTCAAATTGTTGTTGGTTTGTATTTGTTATGACAAAATCTTTTCTACAAGACGCAGTATTCTGGGTACAAAGATATAAATTAAAAACTAATTTACATATTTGAAAATCTTCACGTTCTTGGATAAAAATATGAATATGAACTGACGGTATTAGTAATAATATTTTATGTGATATGACATACTCGATCTTATCAAAGTGGTTAAAATTCTTTATATACAAAACTCTTGTCACTTTCAGTGTGTGGAAATTTAGATCGGCATTGTTTCTTTATTTCTATAATCCTTTGATTGATATTTGTGTAAAATTTTTCCATCAATATAAATTTCAATTGTCATATATAATTTTACACAATAAAATATTTTCACTGTTGAAACAGTGCTCAATACATCAATTGTAGAGTGATATAGAAATACCACTGTTAAAATAGTGCTCAATGCATCAATTGTAGAGTAATATAGAAATATCTCTGTAAAAATAGTGCTCAATACATCAATTATAGAGCAAAATAGAAATATCTCTGTTAAAATAGAGCCCAATACATCAACAGTAGAGTGATAGGGCCTATAGAAATACCACTATTAAAATAGTGCTCAATACATCAATATTTGTATATAGCTTCAAATCGGCATTGTTTATCTACTTCCACAATCATATGAAACGTATTTGAATGTTGTTAATTAAACCTTCTGATTGGTCAATTCCGTATAAATCAATAACCAATGGTTGTTCTGAAATATGTAGTTTTCTTTTTTTAAATTATGATCTTTCCATTAAATTGCATTAATTTTGTTGAAGACAACGTTGAAACCGAAAACCGAATATAGAATAACAAGTGAAGTAAATAAAGAATATGATTTCTTTCCAATCGTAGTTTGACAAGACAATATGTTAACTCTGTGTATAGAGTGCATGGAACCTTTTATTAATTCGTGGTTCACTAATGTTGACATTCTGATTACAATGTAGATCAGGAAGTTTCTGTCCTTGTTTTCTAACAACAAAATCAAAAACATTGAAAAATTTTTATTTGGGTTATGATAGCCTACTATAGTCTGATAAATTAGCTTAATTCTATTCACATTCAGGATTAATTTGGTTCTAACAAGTACTACATACATCAATATTTATCGGATGGACCAAGTTAATATTAAAAACGTTCATGGTTCATTGACACAATATCAATTGCTGTAGAACGCTATAACTTCAATACAATCAATTATAACTTATAATAAAATTAAACTATTTTCGATGTGATGTTAGGATGAAGTCGAATGAATCTAACGCATCCTGAACGCATCACATTAAGATCTACTCCTGCATTCGATTAAAAATATATCACATTTGTATCTCTTTCAGTCAATGTATTTAATATGGTTATAGCTCTGCCTTTCATCGTGTATAATCTTCTATAGAATTACAAAATAAACCCCATGGAACCGTAATAAAGAGTGGTGTATAATTCCCAATGTTTGTTTGTTCAATACTGGATTATTGCCCCTGACTGTTTGATATTCTCATTAAGCTGATCCTTTCTCTGTAATAATCTGGGTAATTTTCAGTGAAATTTCAATCAATCTGCGGAGATTTTGAGTTTTCATTAGTGGACACAAATATAAGGATGACGGGCATAAATAAGTAACTTGCAACGTTTCGACTACGATACTCTGGTCATTATCAAACACTCACAGTACTTCTAAATTACTAATGTCCCTCAAAGAAGTCGTTTCAGGTTTCCACTTAGAGCACCCTTACATGCTGTTGGAAAAAGGATTCAGGACACATTGATATCTGTTCACTATCATCGGTCTGTGACAATGATACAGGTCCAAACGGACGGATGTTTTTTCATCAAACACTGCTCAATACCGTTCAATGATTTTTGCGAAGGAATCATTAATATTTTTATACTGAAGGGAAATTTAAGCCTATTTTGTCGGCATTTAATTTGAGGATTTCATCAAGCAAATCAACTAAATTGTGTTAATGAAAATTGTTATAATCTTTATACAGTCAGCCTAGTGAACAAAATTTTTGTCAATTTTTAAGAATAACTAATGATTTTTTTTTGAAAATCTTCCCTGGATTTCACGCGCGGAATGTTAAAGTTGGTCAAGAGAGTCAAGTCAATAAACATCTGTCCTCAGTCGGTATTCTCTTCTCTATTCTCAACTTTATCACAATTTTATCTCGAAAAAAGCAAAATGTTCGTTAAATTCACATAAATTACATACAACCTTAATGATAAAAACAGAACGGGACTCAAGTAACCATAGCGACCTACTAGTTTACCTCAGTCAGATTTTACACTTTTTTCTGTGTTTTTCCAAAATAACACGTCGCTAGTGCTTTATGATTATTCGTTTTTTTATCTACAATGGCTTATTTTAGAGCAAATCAAGCGAACAACGAGAGAAACATCGACAAAATCGTGAGCTGCTAGGGTGAAAAAATCTTATGTTGAAATGTTTTTATTTTGACGAAATGAGTGCAATTAATGCCAGCACTTTGGGATATTGAAAATTATTTTGTATTCCAATATATGCTGTGAAACTACACAGAACCTTCGACTAGATGTTCCGGCAGCATTTGAAACCCTTTTATTCTCCACATCGAACCAACTAAATTCCATTTCTTCGACCCCTTTGGCATCGTGGTGGAAATTTAGTTATGTTGGTTTACTTTCGGAAACCGTACCAGACATTACATCGGAACGTAGCGGTAGTTGCATGCATGGAAATACCCAAGTTGAAATTTGTAGAAATATAGGAATAATTTCATGGTTTATGAAAAAAGTAAGATATCAGCCCTGTTGAATTCCCAGTTGCCATGACCTCATTGGTTACGGGGCGGTTCCAGTAAATTATACGTCATCTCGAGATGGGAGTATAGAGTGATATGATTGGTCGAGACGTTACTATGGTAACAAGAAACAGTGAGTAAGTACAGATTAGATGAAGCATGAAGAAATAATGGATAAGATTAGAGAGTTGATGTAGAAATGGTGGTTTAAATCCTCTATATATCATAGTAATAGTGGAGTATAATAGAGATAAAGTATGGTCCATCCGGTACACCAAATTACACTATAGTATGTTTTATAACAGATCATGCTGCATGAAGACATTCAAGGTGGTCTTTGGCATTGTTTATGGACAAACTTCTCCGCTGGCATGGTTGCCTTCCCATCCTTACTTTCAGATAACATGTATTAAAACAGAAGATACAGCAATAAGGCGATCTGTGACATTTTGCAACTAAACTCGGTTTCAAATCAACCAAGACAGTAAGCACTAAGATGTTTCTAGAACGTAAGCCTACTGATGTAAGCTTCAAATAGCCTGAACTTTCCGAGGTTACTTCCGGTTACTTTCAACATGATGACGTGAAGGCACTCAGAACAGAAAAGCATAGAATGGCATTGAATGGGTGAACCTTTCATTAATCCATACACTCGTGGAGACAATAGTATTCACCAAAGATTTCATTACTCCAGTTCCTAGTCTTTCTGTCGTCTCCAACTATTATTTGTAAAAACTGAGGTCGACAAATGAGAAAGTAAGTTGTGATATTAAAATGAATCTGACACAAGACTGACTACCTACTGTGATAATTTCTATCATTCTGTTATATTCATCTAGTAACCAGGCGAGCAATCAAACTTAACCTCCCGTTTGGCGCCAAATTTTTCTTCACGATCCAATTCAGCTGTTTTTATCCTTGATTACCTTGACTCCGGGGACTCGTCATAATTCTACTTTATGTATCAAATTCATTTTTTTTGACTAGAGATATTAGGTCAGCTCTTTTCCATATAGCCGCATAATTTTGACATAGAAGGCACTTCCGACTGAGTTTCATTTACCAGAACCGAGGAGGTGATAGTGGCTATAGTCCTTGTTCTCAATGCATCAAAACATTCAGAAAACGTAAAAAGTGTTGGGGTATTTTTAATTATGGTATGAACCAATATATCCTATGGAATTTCTTTATTCAAACGATATCTAAAATATGTCAACAGAAATGTAAGAATCTCCTTTCCTTTTGTAAAAAAAAAACCCAGTTTATACTGTGTAATCCAACAACCTAGTAGAGGAACAACCAATTCAGCCCGGCACTCTAAAATCTTGAATAAGTTTACAACATTGGACATAAAACTGAAACTTGGCTTCTGGTCAGAACTGACGTCTACTAGAGAAGTCAAAAGTGTTACAATCCCTACTCAGTTCCATTCTTAAATCCTTAATTTTATTGCAATAATGTACGTAACACTGGAACTTACTGACTGTGAAGTGTTTCGGACGAACCCCTGAACCTTGCTACCCTACAAACCTCGTCAGATCCGACGTCTACTTAGAAAGTCTATATTACCACCCCTTCTTTCTGAATTTTGATTCACCTAATGATGATAAATACTCGTCAGTAATTACTGAATAATTTCTCAATTTAACTGAAATTCCACCTGTAAACTTACAATTCATTCATTTGTCAAATTTCTGTCAAGAGAAGAATGTTCTCGGTGTCAATAAGAAAGTTGATGAATTTATTTTCTAAGATTGATGAAGTTAAAGATTGAAATGGTCAGGTGTAGAGAAGTTTGAAAGTTTTTATTGGAAGATTTATTTAACATGTCTTGTAGATAATTTATCATTATAGATAGATAGAATTTACCAGTTTCACAATATTCATACAAAAACACATATAGATATAATTTCACTCGTTACATTTAGAATATTCAAAAATAAGAAAAAAAGAAAACACATATACATACAAAATATACCAATTACCATCAAAATATTGAAACGATAATACATTTTGTATAATTATAAGAACATTTCGGATATAAATTAACCAGTACACATTAGATACTCGAAAAGATCGTATACAAATTAATTAGATTTCGAATTTCCATTAAAAAAACACGTTTTATATAAATATAAGAACACATCTAGATATAAGAAAGACGATATGAAAATAATAACAGATATACGTACAAAACAAAACACATTTTTCCTCGAGAAAGAAATATCATTTTTAGAAAGATAGTAGAAATCGAAAATCTACTATTCGATAAATCAATTACTCGAAAATATCATTCTGGAGTAAGACAAGGTGACGCCATTGGTCCTTTTCTACTCAATATTGTTATTGATAATTTTTTTATTTGCTACAAAAAGGGTAAGGTGGCTGTTATAGTCAAGTTATAAGACGAATCCCGTAATATCTTGATTGTGAAGATGGGATTTATCTATGACTTTGAATACTATAAAACTAGAAATTTTCCGTTTGAGGACTTCAACAATTTAATACAATAAATAACAACTTAATTCAGATTTTATCAGAATTTCTTTGAATCTCGTAAAATCTTTTTCTCCGTTCTTTTAAGACAAGTTTACGAGGAGAGTTTGTCTTGTTGATTTCAAACTTCAATCGTTTATCAGACACAGAACTTTCTTAGATAAAATCAGAGAAATAAATTCTGGAGAAAAAATATAAAAGTTTGAAGAAAATAAATATGTTTATAAAAGTGAAATGAATCTGTCAACAAACTACTCCAATATACCGACATATGTTCTACTTCTTTAACTTGATTGGAAAGCCGGCACCACAATTCTTGACAATATTCAAACACAAGATATGTTGGTGTTTTTCATCCTCAATTATAATCACTCAGGGTATGTTTAGACCTGTAGGTAAAATGGTGTATTGACTAAAGGGGCCACCACACCATGATGATAACATGTTGCGTATGGTTGTGAATAAGAATAGCGGTTATAAGATTCGAACGCAACTCTTTTGCAACTGAGTCGTGAGTTGCGTGCGACGTGCCACTATTATTATTCCCAACCATGGGCAACTGATAATCGCTATGGCGTGAGGGTCCCTTTAATCTGATTTGTCTTACCAAGATACAACACTCAGTGTTAATTAATTTCAACAGAGTTCAGATTGAACCAGAAATAAAAACAAACTTCTGTAAGATATATTAACATTTTCAACATAGAAATATTTAACTTGGGGTTCAACAAGGATGCCATTTTGCTCCGTGCTTTTTCATCGTATGAACAAATGACAATAAGTTGGTTGAAACCTTTATAGGGCGATAGATTTGTGAATTGAATATTTCCACGGGATTCGTCAAGGATTATATTTTACCTCGAGCTTCTGCTATGTGTGAACTTTTTAAAAATCACCCCTAAGCAACCAAATTAATGTTACATGATGTGTTTTTGTTTTCCATTATAATGTGTCAACGTTTTTTCATTATACTCTGTAGTAAAAATATTTTAAGAATAATAATGTAAATTCTGAGAGAGAGAAATGTTAAAATAATGCCAGTCAATGGAGTAAAACGGACCATGAAAAACAGTAATGTCTCCATTTACTAGTAAATATCTTCTTGTTTTAGCTTACAAAACATATTTTGATGTAAACAAATAGCTTTCTATATGGGAACTGTTCGCTGATGTAAACAAAACAGAGGGTTCATTGGCTACCAAAATAACATACAAATACAGAACTAGTAATATCTATAGTTTGTCCAGCCTTCATTACATTTTTACAAAAGTATGTAATATTCAATGTTCGATTATCATTTATTGGGAATACTTTATTGAAAAAAAGATACCCTCGAACACTTGGAAAATCAAAGACAGAATTATTAGAATTACTATGTAAAATTCTGGAAAAAATTCCAATATGCACATGCTTTTAGAACTATTGTAACACACTATAATATAAGTAATATCTCGAGGGGAAATTGTTTAGTTGTATAAATGGAATTGGTTGGTTGTCGGAATATTTTCAGGGGTCCGGGGGGTGGGGTCCATTTTGTCCCCCTGTAGCTACGGGCCTAATTATAAATATAGCTTGACATTGTGAAGATAGGTCGTGTTTAATTTTCAATACTCAGTGAAAACTAATGAATTCAGCTGAACATGTGTCATTCAAGGTTTGTTAACCTGAGTTCAACCAAAACCAATTAAAATTCATTACGTGTTAATTGTCTTCATGACATTACATATTCATTATATTACTGTAAACCGCAATGTTCTCACCTGCTCATGTCGTATTTGGTAAAGGCCTTTGGAAACCGCGGTGGGTGGCTCAGTGAGTTCTACGCTTGCTCGTGAAACTATAGGTCCAGGGTTCGCTTCTGCGGCCTCAGAACAACTTGTCTTGCATCCTTTTTTTTTTCAAAGTGATACTCCTTCCATGATTTTGCTAACATAAATACAGACATTCGTGTTTCATTTTTTATTAAAATTAAATTATGGAAGAAACGTTTCTGTAACCAGATTTTTTTCGGAACTGGTGAATTTTAGCAAAGTATCCCAGCTCGAGCATGACCAGACAAAACAGTCGTCAAATTGATATCGAGAAGAATTTTTGATGAAATTATTATTATTATTGGAAGGTTGACTTCATTTTGAACTCATTAACCAGTGCAGTAATGAAATTATATATCAAACTGTACTGATATTACTGTGAGTTAAACCTCGAGTAATTATAAATATTATATTTGAGATATTATTAATATTTTCTTATATTATAGATAGAAAATTAAAGAAAACCCACGTGTACTATAATAACGATCCGAACAGCCTATTAAAATAAAAAAAATTACTTTATCAATGTCATATTAATAATATTAAAAGCCTATTATAAATATTAGAAATATTAAAACAGAACCTGAATCATGTTGTTACTCAGAGTTTCACGTTATGGGATCTTCAGACATCTCACCAATTTCAGCCTGCGTCCCTATCGGGGTTTGGCAAATAGTATATATTTCCATGTCTGCACTTCTTGTAAATAATATATTAATAATATTAAAAATATAAAATTTAAGAAAACGCAAGTTTTAACGATCCATAATCCGAAATCCAGTTTATCACTACATTGGAAGCAGCAAATGAACAAAATATAAGAAAAATGCCCAAAATTATAATTAGAAGTGGCCTATCGGTTGCATGATTGTATGTGGCTGGTACATTAGGCTAATAGGTTAATTCCTATAGGTCTAAATAAACTTTGTGTGCGTTTTGATTAAAGTTGCAATCGTGATAAGGGAGATAACTACATTTTCCAGTACACAAACAAAAATCCTTCAATCAAGCATAAAATTAAGAATTAGACATTAGGTTTGTAAAAAGTTACTCATCATATCGATAAGATCAATCTTTTAAGAGGTCCTATAACTTTGATACGAGAAAAAAAAGTTAGCCTACGCTTTTTTTTTAATTTCAGTATAGCTTTAATGTCAATGAAATACTGGATAATCGAATAGTTATTGTGGGTTATCTTCCCTTTTCTATAGCAGACAGAAAATCAATTTTATTTCCTATTCACTTCACATTTCTCAATAAAATGGAAAGCCAGGAAAGCGAACAGAGCTTGAGTTTTCAAGAAAAACTGGATCTTATTGACAATGAACTCCATAAGTTACATATGTTTTGTGTGAAATCGGGATACAGCCCCGATCAGATACAAAAATTCACTGAACCTTTCAATGAAAAATTGAGAGAAGTCAGTCGTACAAAATGGAAAAAGAGATTGATAAGTGCCCTCTTGTTTGTTGCGATGTCGTATGTTTTATTTCAATTTGACCCTGTCGAAAAGTTTGTGTCAACTGTTGGAAGAAGGGCTGCTATACACGTAAGTTATGGTGATTTGATACAGTGACAGTGGAATAGCTCTGTTAGTAGCACGTTGGATTGTCGTCTTCTAGGCAATTAGGTGGCATGGGTTTGAATCCTCCTCAAGATTAAAGAAAAATTCTGACACCTTTGCCAGTGCATCCAATAGTGGGCCCAGTGTCGGCTTTTACCCCCTAACAAATCAGAAGCTTTTTGTCAGATGGCTAACCCTTATCTAGTATCTATCTTATGATTATGGTTTAAACATATTGCTAGTCTAAGGCAACTTCATGTCTCTATTATACTTGCATTAATGCTGTATGCTTCAACTAAGTTTTCATTTCTTTTCAGATTTTACCAATATTTGACTGGACAAAGTTCTATGAGTCGAATTGTTTGGTGTCAAATCCATTACATGAAAGTCAATCAGAGCTGAAATTGGAAGACTGCAATGTAAGTAGGCAACCTTGTAAATCAAATAGTCTGTTAGTGTCCTCCTCATATCAACTATCACCTTCACATTAAGTGAAAGGTGCCTCTGCATTCAGAAAGCTATTAATGATGGTATGACGAATTCACACTTGTACAACTAGCCCCTGAAGAGGCCAAGGCAGTTTGGAAGTGCACATCAGATCAAAGATGTTCTAAAAGAAAGTTCTTCCGTTCATACTTAATTTAATGATATTCAGATTAAGCACGTTTAAATTATGGTAATTTTGTAAAATAGTAGATGGAATCAAATTCAGTTTGATTTACGATAATTTTGTAAAAATTTCTTTCTTTCTTTATTTTAAAACAGATCTGTGAAAGTGTGAACAAGATTGAAAGAATAAAAGATATAACAGAAGCGAAGTTAGTAAATAAATACCTAAAACAAGATAGACCAGTTATAGTTCAAGATGGTTTAAAACAAAATGATATCAGTAAATTTACTGTGGATTTTCTAACCAAGGTGGGTGCATATCTTCATGTGTTTAGCTTAATTTAATAATTTGTATGTGATAATTTGAAATCTTTGCATGTTTATATATATGTTGTGTTCAGACTGGCTCTGCCAACAGCTTGTTTAGTGCTCATTGTGAACCCATTGTTGTGATTTGTGATTGTTTATGCCTTGTGATACCTAAGGTTTCTGTCAATTTTGTTGAAGTTTAAACAGTAAGATAATTGAGAAAAGGGTACCAGTACCAGTTCTTTTTGATCTGTATATTTCTTATCCTTTTAAATAACAATTAAGCCATGTTTTTTTTTTAGATATTTGAAGACAGTATGTTTGAAGGTTGTGAATTTACCAGTAATGTAAAAGTTGGAGGTCATAGGTCCTTCTTGAAACAGGTCAATGCTGGCGAACATGAACATTATTTTGCCTACTGGTAAGTTTTATACATTTCATATCACAATCTCAATAAAATATGAATATGGATGTTTTGTTTTTCATCTGTTAGTGACTCCACTTGCCATCCGTGATCTGACAATCTCCTGTTCTGTGTCAAGTAATATTCAACCAATCAAATACTTTCTTGAATTAAAGATTTCCTTACTATATTTAAGGAAGTGTTAGAAACATTGACTTGTATTATAAGCCGAATTTCAGCAGTTTTCTTCATTGGACAGATTTGTTTAGATGAATTATAACTGTTGGTGCTATCAGGTCAAAATTCCAGAGGACACTATTGGAAATATTTAGTACCGACCTGAAACTATATTATAAAGTAGATGCTGACTAACAAATAATAGTTCTCTAATTCTGCTTTTTTTAGGAGAAATTGTTTTGAAGAGCCTGCTAAAGAATTTAGATTTTATTTTAAAAAACCTTATTTCTTTTCCTCTGTGGTGGAATTGATAGATACCAATTGGGTTTATATAGCTAAAAATTACACAGCCAAATCATCAAAACCTGTAAGTAATATAGTTTGTTTAGAAAACATCACCAAGCATTGTCTTAAAAAGAGGTTAATATTTAACCAAGATTAGAACTTGCAATCACCATTTGATTGACATAACCAAGCAAACAACTACATTTAAAGTTTCCAATTCTCTAACTGATTGTGCCTTAGAAACAGTGGCATAATATTTTAAGTGAAAATTAAGCCCTCAAAATGTGCAAAATTCATCCCAGGCCAACTGAAAGGTTGGCTTCTGGGGCCCTCGAGCAGCCTCATGGGGCATTGGCCGTTTAGACTTACATTTTTGCCCCAATAACCCCCCGCCATCCCCTTCCCTTCAGACTTTTTCTAGGTACGCTCCTGTACAGAATCCCAGAGCATATTTACTGCAATCTTCTATCCAATATATTATAAATTTCTGGTTTTATTTTTGCAAGATATTAATAGAAGGGCCAGTGATTATGTTAATGCAGATGAAGGGAAGTGTAGATATAGTGTTAATACCTGATAAATTATGTTCTGATATCTGCTCTGAAGTCACACAGACTTTACATGAAGGAGAAATTTGTAAGTTGTAATTTTGTCTTCTCATAAAGAGGGTATTGTACAGCATATTGACTTTGTCCTGATGAGGATTGAATACCCAAAACATGTGTATCTTCAGCATGAGACAAGTTCTAGTCAATTTGATTAACAATTTCAATTGAAACGTCTATATATTCTGCTTTTAATATGGTTGTTCATCCATATTGTGTGAATCCTGGTTTGCCATTTAGATTGATTGGATGTCTGACTTGTTTAAAACTAATTTGCTCGCATAATAAAATCAATCAATAGAACCTGCTGCTATGGGCATATGTTACCTTATCTTCTTAAATTTACATGTTAAGAGATATACATGTGTACAGTGTACATGCTAAGAGTGCTTAGTAAGTTTGGTATAGAAAGAGAATAAGTGAGGTATGGCCTGGCAAGGTTCCCTCATTGTGTACTGCATGATGTTGACTGTGTTTAAAGTAAAGTACAATAGCGATAATAGAACATGAGAATTAACAAGGAATTTAGAAATGTGACAATTTAGCTACTAGACAGCCATTAAATTATCATCTGAGAAATGTTATTAAACGCTTCAGTGAATTCTAACAAGGGCAATAACTCTGTTGGACAGGACATATTGATTTAACGTCAAACCATTATGAAGATTGACATAATCTAATATCAATTTATATTGATCACTATTGATTTCTTGTTTCTAAATAGATAAAAACCTGTCACTTTTAAATTGGCTGAGAAACGAGAAAATTGAATTGCCAATTAAATATCCAGCCTACACGATATCACTGAGTTTAGGACAATCTGAAACTAACACTTTTTGTATTCACTGCATTTGTAACAAAAGAAATGGAATTTTGTTGGTTTTGTGAATAAAATTGACTAACAATTCCGGTCCAATTTTCAGTCTGACTTCTGTGGTTCCGGCTATCAAAACAATTTTATGACTAGATGATAACTTCACTATTCGTTATTCTTATTTGTTAATTTGAAAGTGATGTCATATTTTGTCAAGGTTTTCTAGAATAAAAAGATCCACAATCATCAATCGGGATATCAGATTAATGCAAAGGGAAAGTACCCAATACTCATACAAAGACAAAATAGAAATCCTCTTTAAATCTAACTATTATCTATTTCAGTATTATTAACAGATTTTCTATGGTTGATAGATTATTACCCTAGAGGTACTGGTGAAAGCATTGGTATTGGTGTAACAGCTAGTTTTGACTGATTCTTGAACAAAGAGCACCTTCTAATACCTTGACATCATTAAACACTTTTCTCATTTCAAAAAGGTTTTTTAAATTTTAATATTTTTTATGAAATCCTGCTTTCTAAATCTTGGCAATCTTTTCTAATCTTATACGGTAATTTATAGAATATTTTAGAGTTATTTTACGATGGTATATTTGTGGTTGTGATGTTTTTGTTTTATTATAAATATTTGTTATTTATTGTATATTGTAAAAATAATCTAAATGTCAGTGTTCTTTAATAAATCTATATACTTAAATTAAACCTGGCTCACTTTCATCCACAGAGTAAGGCAAATAGTCAGTGAAAATCAAGGTACATTTCGATATAGGGTACAAGTCAATGTTTCCTTGCTTGAGAAAGACCCATCAGCCAGAGTTTCTTTGCCAAGTAATTTGATATATGATATGATGTCACTGGATCATTTCACATTTTTGGATTGTAACAAACTTTTTTCTCAAAAGACATATTTGAAAAATATATAATATACAATAATTGCCAACTTGATAATAATTAATTATAATTAATAATATTGAATTGTGTAATATTTGTAGCCATGGATTGGGAAGCTAATAAGGAGGGCCTACAGAATGCAAGAATCAATATTAGAAAACACATCAGAAACAGTGCCTTTCCTCTTCAATTTGTGATATGAAAATAATTAACCACCTCGATTTGCAAAATTACCCACCTGGAAAGTTTGTATAGAGATGATTTGGCACTGTTCAGTTGATGAATAAGTCATACCAGTGTCAGCCCATCAAAACTGTATAAGAGACCACAAGAAGTATTGCTTTTGTTGCGACTTTCTGTTGGTTTGGAAGTATTATGAGTAGGGTTCGAGTTCATGATTACATTCAAGGTTAATAAGATTGTTCAAATTGATCAGAATGGAATTACTAAACCTAAGCCGATATCAGAATGGGTAAACTGAAATATAAGTGGCTGGAAATGTCATTAGCCAATCGGTACGTAGCATTTATCAACTGAATTGAAAATCATTCAGTTTGACACTGATTGGTGATAATTGGTTTAATCAGTCGGCACATTCTGAACCACAGAGTCGCGGTTTGTTCCGAACTACTCGTCTCCATTTTGATAAAATGAGCGATTTTGGCAAAAAATATATTGAGAAAGAATCCAGAATTTTTATGGCTTATTCTTCAGTTAATTGCCCGTACGCTCAGGAAGAACCGCACAGTAGGCCTAATTGCGGGTAGTAGTTCGTGATTTCCGACCCGAAATGTTCGATACGACTGCCAAGATATGCGAGAGACGCTTTTTGAACCAATTTCCTACAAAGTCATGACTTGTACATTCGAAGAGCATAGCTTGGGTTCTAAATGTTAGTAGTTTCAACCAGGGCATTTTTAATTAGCTGTCTTAACTTTGAAATATTCCGTATGTCCTCTTTCTCCTCGAGTTTATATCGTTGTCTGAAAGGCTATGTGGGTCTGAGGGCTGTAATCAGTGGCTCAAGAATCATAGGGACTGTTTGAACCAAATACACGCCCCCACCCCACCCAGAAAAATGCAGGAGAATCAATTTAGCTCAGCGGCTAAACATTTCACACTTATTAACACCTTGCATTGTGGAACGTTGCCATATAATTGAATCGGGCCGAAGTCTGTCAAGAATCTTAATATCTTTTAGAATTTCACGTTAGCTTTAAGGATTCTCAAACATAGTTAATGGGAGATAACTCTGTTATAGTTTACGTCTTGACAATCGAAAGTAAAGTTGTTTCCGGGCGCAATGGTAAATAGCGCGAAATATCAACAAGTTTTCATCACAATAAAAATAATAAAATTTAATCTGAAGATAAATTTTTGCAATGGTAGGCATTGAAGTGGAGAATGAGGTTAGTTTTGCATTTTTTCGTGTTGCATTAATGCACAGGGATGATCCTTTTGTCCGATTTTGAGTTCTTACTTATAAACTTCTTTGATTCCTTAATAAACCTAACAACTGCCTTGATGAACTGGACTAGGTACATGAGCTTCCATAATGTGGATTTCTTTCATATTGAATTAACCTCTAAACAAAAAAAATAAAAATTTGGTAAGCAAGAGAAAATTTTGCTCAATAAGTTATAAGTATAGAGCCTAGTGATGTCAATGAGGTTGAATCAGAAACATTTCTGAAATCCTATTAGACCTATTTGGCTTTTTTTTCAGTCAGAAGAAGTCGGTAGTTTAAAAGAGGAGAAGGTTTTGGATGCGAATGAGAAATCGGATTCGGGAATGGATGACGATTCGGTTAAAACTGACAGCCCTGAAAAGATAGACATGGGTAAGTTGTCTGCAATATTGGTCTGAGTTGTCTTGTATATCAGATCTGAACTTTGCTTCTGGTATGATTAAAGAGAATTGTTCTGATAATAAGGACAATTGGAATATACATATTTAATTCTCTGATGTATTGAGCACTATTGTTACAGTGAAATTTTTTGTTATTGTAAATTTCTTTTGTATTAATCTGCATTTCGTATTTTTTTTTAATAGATTCTGAAAGTGAAGATGAAATTATTGTTACTAAAAAACAGAAAAGGAAGGTATGTTGTTGATACTTTATTGTCATATTTGCAAACATTCAACTAGATCATTGAATCACGTAATAACCTAACCATGTACATTTAATATAAAGGGACTTCATAATCTTTAGAGTAAATAAGACCTAATTTGTTTAAAAAAAAAATTTCAACAAATATTATGTACATTTCGACTCAAATATTGAGTTGATGAGTGTCTGGTAGATTACATCAACATATGATATGCCAGACAACTGAATGAGTATTTTGTAAGTCTATCAGTTAACATTAAATGAATGCTTAATGCAAATTTTTTGTTTTGTTCAGGTAATATTGGAAGACAGTGATGAAGACGAGGAAGATTCAGAGAGTAAAAAGGAAGATGATGTTGAAAAGCCAGTTGAGGAAAAGTTTATTAAGAATAAGGTAGATAGACTATATGCCTTGGATTAACAATGGATCAATTTTTGAATTAATCCTTAGGTGATACTTAATTATTACATTATTACATTAATTAACGGAATACTACATTATGGTATAAGCTTACTACTCCTGAGTTTTATATATTTGAATGGGAAGGAGTTTGAAGGAGAACCTTTTGTTTCTCAATCTGATAAAATGCAGATGAATTCCAGTCAATTTTTTCTCTGTGGTGTACTTGTAGAAAAAACATGAAAGAAAAATATATAAAATTGCTGTTAACCTGAAACCAATGATTTTTTCCCTAGACATTTTCTCTGTGCCTGAATTTCTTATTTATGTTTCCCCCTTATATCTCTTTTATAGAGTGCTGAAGATGTCCTTGAAGAGGTAATGAATGAAGATGAAAATTCAGAGAAAGAATCAGGTACAGTTCTTAAGAATCTTTAGATTTCTGTTTTTAAAAATATTTTACTGAATGGAGAGATTTTAGAACAAGTTTTTAACCTGTGCAGTTCTTTGGAATATTAAAATTTCTTTTCAGAAACAGTATTTTTATTCAAAAATTGAAGCAAATCTTGCAAGAATTTTATGGTTCTAGAGTACTTAACAGTATTGAAGATAAATCATTAATTTTCAATTTTCTTGAATTTTTAGATAATGAGAAAGCAGAGAGTAATTCTGAGAGTCAAGATACCAACATATTACAACCACCTGTAGGTGTACATATATTTCTTATAATAATCCCTTTCAATCTAAAGATAAGAGCTCATTACATGCTGTAGACTTAAAAAAAATGGTGATTAGATTAAAAAAATTAGAATGGAAGGTAGATAGGGAAATTAAGATGAGGATTGTTTGTAAGCCGGTATCTATCTTCAACTTTGAGTAGAAATTGAAATCTGCCTACTATTTTAAGTGATAGATCTGCAATTAACTCTTCCTATCCTGTCGTAAGAACTGAATTAATTTGCTCTGTTATTTTTCAGAAACCTATGTTTGGTGATAGTGATATATATGACGCTGAAGAGAGTAGTGATGATGAACAGGAGACGGAGAAGAAAAAGTCCAGTGATAATAATAATAATAGTAGTGACAGTGACAGCAATGGTAAATTTCTGTAATTTCTTATAGTTTTAGGTGTCATGGTTACCTTTTAAATGATCAGTGAAATTTGTTAAAAGTGACACCCTTACTTTTATTTCTTGAGTTTATAGCCTCGTCAATACCTTACTGCACTGCTAATAGCTTGCTATGGATAACTGGAAATTGGCTGAAAGCATTTTCTTCAAATTTGCGACTTAGTAGATTTTCTAGTCACCATGGTTTCCATCTGAGGGTATTAATCTTGAGGTCTTGGCAAAAAGGTTGAAATGGTTTTAGGGGTTTGATTTCTGTTAATCATGTCAGAGGGGCTTATATCAAAATATGTTTAGTCGTTTGTGTCACGAGACTGAGGCCCTTTGTGTAACAGACTGTCCATACCAAAGATAAAGGGACAGATGCCCTTTATTGGAGGTTGATTTGAGTCTTGAATATGAATATATGTAAATAGTCTTCAGAAGTACTAGAAATGTACGAAAATTGCAAGATTCTTTCAAAAACTTTACCAACTATTTCTAGAGATGTCTTTTCTATATGGCAGTGTCTCATGAAATGACAAGTCATCATTTTAACATTCAATCACGGATAATTCTAGACACATATGGATATGAAGACTCAAAAAATGGCCTGGCATAAAAAATTCAAGTTTCTGGGACTAAGGTATGATTGGTAAAAAATTGCTGCACAGTGAAACAATGGAAAATCAAACAAAAGTAGGCCAATGCCAAGGTCCTTGTGAACTAAGCTCTAACCCAATCAAGCATGTTCCCTGAAAATTTCAACCTCAGTTACATGTGATATTTATAATTATAGAGTCTGATAGTAATGATGATGAGGGAAGGGAGGAACCGGGTGAAGATGAAGGTTTTGATGAAAGTACAATCGACCCTAAATTATTAGCTAAACTGAAAAAATTTAAGGTAAGTAGTACAGCAAATCATTCTTATTTTAGATTTCTAGCTGGTCATCTTCGTTATGCTAGCCTGTTGATTGGCTGGCTTGAAAGTCATGTGACATAATGTTTGATAGAAGGATTTACACTATTAAGGAACCTGAAATGATGCCATTGGATGATGCCATAAATCTAATATTTCCTTGAGGGTTAACTAAGTAATTTTGATATGGAGATTAACCCTTTCAATACTAGCAGCCTGTTTACCTGCCACACACTAACGCAATATATACCTGAGCAGCTTGTATACCGGTCGTCACTAAGTGACGTCATACGATTTTACTTTTATTCCATAATAATTGCCTCAGAAACGGGAATTGTTCAAGCTAAGCTAATTAGTAATAGTGTTCGCATTGATTTAGTTGAAAGAACTGTTTCTGCTTGAGCATGAGCACACTGTATGTCCTAATATAAATTTAATAAATTCAAGGCCCAAATCAACCACTGACAATGTTGATTGTTGCCCTCTAATATAATGTTTTACTTTATTTATTTACATCAGGGTGCTGGTAAGACTGCTACTAGAGAGAGTAAGCAAAGAAAAGCAAAAGATGAAGCCTTAAATATACATAGTGAATCACAAAGATTAGTCAGAGGTCAGTAAATACTATCTACAAATATATCCCTGTTTTTTGTATGCATGATATTTTCTTCTTGCGCATGAATTCATTTCACAGTGTGTTCTAATCGTGGACAGAGCATGAAAGTCTGTTGACCTTGAGTAAATCATCTCTCCTCATGTACAGATAATCTGGGAAAGATCAAGGACCAGCTGGTAGACTGGGTTCTCGTAAACTTGTAAATCTATGTTAAAATGGATTTTTTTTCTTTCATTGTCTTTAAATACTGAAAAGTAGAGTGCAGAACTCGATTACGCATGATTTACAAAATGTCTATCTATATTTCAGAATCTCATATCAATCTACCTTACCATCAACCTACACCAAAATCATTAAATGACTTCCTAGCTAGAGCCAGTAAAAAACAAGAACAGTATAAATGTCTGCGATCAGTTCGTGACACCAAGTAGGTTGAGATTTTTATCTCTTTGGAATTTTATGAGTTTTTTTTATTTGTACTAGGTCCAGGTCAGATTTCTCTGGTTCTTATAAATTAAGCTATGTATTCATGACTTCAATATCAATATCAAAGGGAAATGATTCGTTTCACCTGATGATGACAATGTAAATTGTTGAAACATGTACAATAAACCCATGAGTAGTAAATCAAAAAAATTTTGTTTTGTTATTTGATTAAAGGATTCTATATATAATATGTAAATTAGTAATCATCTTTTTACAGAAATGCCAGGGTTATCGAAGAAACTCTATCAGAAAAAAAAGAAAAATCACCAAAGAAAGTGACTCCATCACGAGAAACTAAAACCAGTTCATCAGCTGAAAAAGACAATTCAAAGAAAGATTTAAACGATGAAGCCAGTAAAACTTATTTATTTGATACTTTATGTAGTTTAAAAAACACCGAGAACGACAGTGGCGATGAATTACCAGACATTACTCCTCGCGATTTAAACAAAGATTTTTCAAATTCGGAAAAAGGTGATGATGACACTGAGATCAAGTCTGCAGAGAAAGTTAGTGCTAAAAGTTCTGAAGATTCACAAATGGACACGGAATCAAATTTGGAAACAGAAATGTGTAAGTCTAGTGATCAAGGTGCTAAAGTGGAGAATGATGTGGAATTTTCATCAAAGTGTTTAAATGATGATAGTGACAGTAATTCTGAAAAGTGTTCAAACAACGACAAAACAGTAATTTCTGATTCTGAAAAATTACCTGAATTGAAATCCACAGACACGTTAGAATCCACACAAACTCCAAAACAAAAGATACTATCACGTTTAAACCTCTGTATCGAGGAAATGCCTAAACTCAGTGGAACCCCTGATGATTTTATTGATTTTGACAATGAGGCCAACACTCCTAAAAACCCAGAACTGAATAAATTTATGGACAGATTTTTAAAACATTCAAAGAAAAAACAACATAAAAAATCTAAAGATGTAAATATAAGGTTTGTTTTATAATTTTTTTTTAATTTCAAGCAGCGAAATGTGTGAATTTCTCTTCCCCTTATTGGACACTTTATTTTTAAAATATTTAGGCAGTCTTTGATTAAGTCATCTTTCACTATTATTCCAGTATAACTAGCTGTGAATGGGCATAGGGAGTTAGACTTTTGCTCTCTAACCTGAAGTTCCAGGGTTCAATCCTGGCATAGGTCAAGATAAAACCTAGGGGCTGACATGGAAAAAGAGTAGTCGTTCGGATGGTACAATAAACTGAGACCCTGTGTGCTACAGACTGTGAATGTTAAATATCTCTCGGCAGTTGGAAATAGAAAAAGAGCAGGATATTGACACGGTCCTGGCAATATTTCCCTCATTGCACCCTGCATGGTGTTGCCCGTCTTCATTAGCCCACATGGTGCAGAAAAGTAGGATGTTTTCATTTCTAAATGGGCATAAAAATCTTCGAAAGATCAATGCAAAAAATGTCAAAGATCTTATGTTATCTTTGTAAAATATAAAGTTCTTGTTGATATGACATTGCTTGTCCTCTGAAGTCCTTTATCCTGAAGCATTAAGCTTATGTCTAATTTTTTCTGCATAAATTTAAGACAATCTTGAGAACTCTTTATTCAGCAGTTCAACTTGTAAAAATGATGTGCTGAAATTGATTGTCCTATTTCAGTATTGTACAGAAAGAATCTACTGGAGGTGATAAAGAAGAATTAAAGTTAAATTCCTTCACATATCATATTGATGATGATGATGATGATACAGTCAGTAAAACAGGGGAAGATATACCAGGTAAATATTTTGCTGGGTATTTCCAATTAAAAGAGCTGTGATGCTACATATATTGTGATAAAAAAATATGACACACGATATATCTTGATAAGGGGTAATAGGTAACGAGTTTCATTGATGCTTTAATAATTTTATGCATTAAGACATGGAAACAGAACCAAAAAAAAAACATGGTTGTTACTCAGAGTTGTACAGACAACTGACCTATATAATTATTCAG
Source organism: Lottia gigantea (assembly GCF_000327385.1). Classification (NCBI taxonomy): domain Eukaryota; kingdom Metazoa; phylum Mollusca; class Gastropoda; family Lottiidae; genus Lottia; species Lottia gigantea. The sequence continues at coordinate 638,545 of NW_008708987.1, forward strand.
CCTGTGTCTTTACTGAAGTTAGACAAGTAGAACTTATTCTCATGTCTACACTTCGAGACAAGTTTGGAACGTTTGTTTAAAGAAGGGGGCATTAAGACAAAAGTTAATAATATCATTTGTAATTATCAACAACTTGTCACTATTAAGTTACGTTAACAATTGGTTACTTTGATCTGGTTTGATGTTTCCCTTATTTGGACAAAAAAACTGGGTTTTGTTTCCCAAAAATATTTTCTTAATGTAAAGTTCAAAAATTATTGAAATCTGGGCCGAATGTCACTAAATTGATCACTCCACTGCTATATAACCTACCATATTCCATATGAAATATTTCAGGTGCTAAATTATTAACATTAAAAGAGAAATTAGAAGCTGCTATGAAAGTAAAAAGAGAAGTATTAAGACAGAAGAGAGAAGAAATGTATAACTTGGAGAATGAGGAGGGATTTGAAGAAGGGGAAGATAACTTGTTAGATAATGAAGATGAGTTAACAGACGGGTCTGATACTGATATAGAAGATGATGATTTTGATAAACAGTTCGGGGATGAAGAATATGATGATGAAGAACAAGAAAAGGTCAGCCATTTTGTTATAAAATCATTACTAATGGAAAAATTGGAGGAATAATTCTATGCTTACTGAAACAATTGCTTTCTAGAGTCGTAAAAAAAATATACAGAGCAATATTTAAGATCAAAAGGTTCTATATATTGAAAGCGTTGAAATTTGGAAACAGGAATTTTTAAGTGTTGGAAGGTTAAAATGACGACTTATCATTTTAACATACTCTGTGATATATAGAAAAGACATATATAGAAATAGTGAGTAAAATTCCTAGTTTGAAGTATTTTTAAAGGAATTATGTGGTGTTTGTACATTTCTAGTACTTCTGAAGACTATTTACATATATTCAAGACTCAAATCAACCCCCCAAAATACCGCATCAGTCCTTGGCAACAAAATGGTTGTAAGTATTAGTAAGAATTTTTACGAATATATCTTTTGTAACTACTTCAGGTTGAAAATCCATTTGCTGATGATGAGGCAGAAGATGAGGATGAAAAAGAAGATGGAGATGTTAATAATGAAGATGAAGATGATGAAGGAACAATGAAACTACAGTTAGAAACATCTGATGAAGAAGATGAAGGTAAGACATTGTTGAAAAAGTTGAAATAGTCAGGTCCGCGCTTAGAATTTGTCATGAGTCTTGAAGAATTCTCTAAGTTGATGCTTGATTTGTGAGTTCTGCATTTTTGGATTTCATAAGGATGTATGGACAACTGAAAGTTCAATAATGCAAGTAAAAACAGTTTTCAGAATGTGTTCCATGTGCCTCAATAAAGATTTAAGTCTAGACTGAATTCATCATGGCGAAGAAAGAAATAGATTTGAATATAACATATCCAATTCCTACCCTTAGATTAACGCCTAGAGTTGGAACAAACAACATCTTCAGAACTCACAAAACGAGTGCCACCTTGGTCATGTCTTATTAATAGTTCTCCTAATGTTAAAAAGTTTTCTTTGCTGATTCTACTGGCATATTAGAATTTCTGGCATGAATATTGAATACAATGAAGTTACTGTCGTCTCAATTTTGTGAATTTGAAACCTATTTGTTGTTTTTTCTTGTAGAAATTAAGAAGCCAAGTAAATCTCAGAGAGTGGTAATATCTGATGATGAAGAAAGTAGAGATACAGTAGATAATAATATTGGTTAGTTATTTCATCTTGTATTGTCGTACTCATTCACGTTTTTTTTTGTTAGTATGCTCTCCTGTTTAGTGAGTTTATCTGCTTTGATTGTGCAAGTAATATTAGAAATTTCTCATGATATAAGATCAAAATGAAGGAGATTTCACCTCATTATTGAACATCAGGGCTAAAAATTGAACTAATGAAAGCGTAAGATCTCTAGGTAAGGTTCAAACATTAACCATAACTTATGAAACATTTGTTTAACAAAATAAAATGATATATTTGTAGATAAAGGTCACGAAGAAGAGATGGATAGTAATAATGATGCTATTGATAATGAAGATGAACTTTCACCTTTATCTAAACACCTTAAATCTAACACTCCAGTAAGTAGTCAACCTTTCTTTAAGCAGAGCCTTTGAGAAGGATTCAAACCTATGGCCTAGCAGATACAATCCAACTCAATTCCGAATCAGTTATACCTAGAAGACAACAATAAAACTGCCTACCGAAGGAGCTATTTCACGGTCTTAGCGACGATAATCCAACTTGCTACCAACTGAGCTATTCCACTGCCACGTAAAGACACTATAAATTTCACTTGACCTATCACTAACTTTTATTTTGAAGATTAAACTTTGAATAAAAATATTTGTAGAAAATGAGTCGTATTGGTAGTCTCACATTACCTATAGAGAATACACAAGATTTATATAATGATACACAAGATGGCTTTAACAACACCAACTACCCTGTTTCTGATACACAACCTTCACAAAGTTTGAATTATTTACTAGATTCTCAATCACAGATGCTAGATGCTGATGGGTAGGTTTATAGCTATTTGCCTAAGACTAGAGAGATTCCTGGGGGCTCAGTGAGTTAGATCCTTGCTTGCATATCTGAAGGTCCAGGGTTCAATCATGGCATAAGTCAAGATAACATCTTTGGATTTTCCAAACCAAGAAAGGCTGACATGGATAAAGTGTCAAGTCCTTTGGATGGGACATGTAGTATATTGATTTTATAGCCCAGTTGAATAACCTTTGATATTGACTGACATTTCAATATACATCATAAAGTTATACATTGTTACAGTTCATTCATATTCCACAGTTGTTAGGGCATTATTATAACTTCCTGTGAATCATCCAATCATATGTGTAATAGTACATGTGGTCAGTTCTAAGTTTGTCTTTTTAACTGTTCTGGTTTCATTGACAATATTAGCTGAGGTTAATTTGTTCACTACGTAATTATATATTGAAAATCAAATATATTACATGACAATACCGGTATATTGTCCATAGCACTTGAAAATCCAGTTGCCTTCATTGGCCATTATAGTATGCTGACTCTTACCTTGTTTTTACCAATAAAATATTACTAAAATCCTTTATTACCTGTAACATTTTTTGTTATTGCTTATTTTTGATAGAAAATTCAATTCTATCACACATCTGTTGACTATTTCTACAGTTTTATTAATTTTCAAACTTATTAAATTAAATGTAGGTTTTTAAAAGTAAGATCAACCCAGCCAACTAGAAGATCTCTAGGGATAGAAGATTTTCCTCAACAAACCCAAGACAATATGGAGGAGTTGTTGGGATTGTGTTCAGGCAGATTTGTTGGTAAGTTAACCCTGAAACCCGATGTACTGGCTATATAACTACTTTATAACTACCCCAGTGCTTGGTGAAGCCAATGTAACCAAGTAATGTCACATAACTTATCATATAGGTAGAGATCAGGGTATATGACTGTTTAGTTGCCGGAAAAAATAAAACTTCGATTCCATCAATTATCAGAAAACTTTGCTTTGTCAGCTTGGGTCAACAGCTTCAAAACTTAATGCCAAACTTTTGATATATCCAGCAGTAAATGGGTCTAGATGATCCTAGAGAGATCAATGCTAAGAATTTTCACCAAGGACCAGCTAGTGGAAAAGATCTTTGTGAACCCAAGTTGTTATCATTGTAAAAATTAGATATACATGATGTACTATATTTGCTAATTTCGTTATATAGAAAGTAGTAATACAGATAAAAAGAAGAAACTGTTTAATAATGATGTCTCTACACAAGATAATGATATGGATGAATTAGTTGGATTGTGTTCTGGTGTTTTTGCTACGTAAGTAGATCTACTCCCGTTTTGGAACTTAACTAAAGTGTTTTTATCTCACCAAAGCTGAAAATATTTACACTAAGAAAACAAATATGATTCTCAAATTGAACCAAGCATTTCCCTATGTTAAGTAAGCTATCCGAAAGGCCCTTAGATGTTTTTAGTGACGCCATAAACGCTTAGTTTTAAATAGTGGCTTTGCAAGATCCAAGATTTCCAACTGAAAATTGTAATAGAGGAAATCTAAGCCATCAGTGTGTTTGATACACATATTAAATTATATATTGTGAGTTTGTACTATGGGCTTGTCTGCTTTGTTTTATTATAGAGCTAAGAGTCAGGGTTTAAAAAGAAAACTAGAAGATGATGATGATGATGATGAAGATGAAGAATCAACCAATCTGTTACTATCAGAAGACGAGGCTACACAAAAGGTAAATACAAAACCTAATTTAAGGATTTACGTACAAAATAGCATTCATGATAATTAATTTATAATATATTGATAAGGTATGGCAGTTAGAGAGAAAGAAACATCCCCTTTTTTACAAGGATAACATGGTAGTTACATGAGGATCCTTTCTACCACCTGGTCCTGGCTAATTCTCTTTTGTGATGGGTCTTTTTTGAATTAACTGTTTCGACTGGAATAATGAGGAAAGATGACTTTTTTAAGGTTACCAAACCAAGGTATTACCACGTCAATGACATCATGTAAAGATTTCAACCCACTGGCCAACTGCTAACATATAAAAAATGAATGCCATTTTAATTCACAATCTTCATCAACGTATTATTTGTATTATAGTTAGAGGATAATGAAAGTTCGTCTGATGATGAAACACCTAACATTATTATTAAACAAAAGAAAAAGAAAGGTTTTAAAACTAAGGATGGGTAGGTATTGTCATTAAATAGATTGAGGTTAAGAATTTTTTACTGAGTTGCCTTGATATGACCTGCAATTCAAAAGAGACTTAATTTAGTTTCTTCATCAGTATTTTGATAAAATGAAATAGGATTCGGAAATACTTGATGTCATTCTGCAGCTTGGTTTGTCAAGAAACAATTTAATTGTTTACTATTATGTATGTGAAAATGTATTATTTCAGTTAGATAAAAGCAAAATGTAAACTTTGTGTCCTGGTTATGTAGTAATATTTTTATATTTACAGTAAAATCCGAGCTGATTTTGTAGATGAAGAAGCTGAACTTTCAGGTAAGTTTTTGTTTTTATGGTAAATCAGTACATCAAGTTCACATTCATCTGTAACACGGATATGGATTTTGTATCGCCAAAAATATTAAGAAAATGGCACTGGCTATTTGTACCGTATTCTCCATGGCTGCTAACAACGGTACAGATGAGATAAGACACAATAGGCGCATTAGGTTTTGTTTTTTTTTAAAGCGTGAAGCCATTTTGATTGTCAAGAATGATATTAAGTGACTTTGTTAGGGTTAATTAGGGATGGCCATGTTTTTTAAATTTCCATTTCTGTACTGTCGCAGAACGAATAGCCTAAGAAAATACCACTACAGACTGAATTTTATTAACAATATCCATGTTTCTCAGTGTAATTGTTGCAGTTATTGCTATGTTAATATAATTTAAGGATATTTTGTTATATTCAGGTAGTGAATATGAAAGTGATGAGAATTTAGATATAGAAGACGAGGAAGATATTTTGATGGAAGAGGAAGGAGATAAAGACAATGCCGTCTCAGAAACAGAACTCAGAGATCAAGTTGGCCGTGCTCATTTGTAAGTTGATCATTATTTTTATTGATTAATTTGTAATTGTAAGCATTGCATTATTTCAGTCTTTTAAGAATTTACATTGTTGTTATTTCTCTGTGCACACTGCGAAGAACATTAATAGTACCATTTCAATTTAATCTTTATTACAAAAATTAATAAATGATGTAAAAAAGTATGTTCTCTACTTGTGACCTTGGCCAGTGCTTCTGTTTGAAATTTAGACAGATTTTAGAATGCTGTGATGCATCATGTCCATAATAAATTTTGTAGTCTTTGCAATGTGGTTTGGTCAAGAATTGTCCCCTGGGAAAAGTTTTCCAAAAGAAATCACTTTCACTTATTGACCCATCAGAACACTGGAAAATTTAAACTTTTTATCAGTCAAGTTTTTTGAGAAAGTGACCCTAAAAGGCAGATATCATGTTTAAAATGGAAAATTTTTTTTCATGCATTTAGAAAACAAGTGATAGATGAAGACCATAGAGAAATAGTCAGATTAAAAGAAATGTATTTACCTGATGGTGATCTCCATAGCGACAGTGCTGGTAGAATGAGAAGATTTCGCTGGAGTAATATAGGTTAGTAGTCAAGGTTACCAGCAGGGCTGTTGATTTATATATTTGCCGAAATTTTTTAACTACTTTGGAAATTTGACCATTATACTCTCTCTAAAGCCCTGTGATATTAATGTCATAAAACACTTAGCAGTAACGACAGATGCAATTCAATGCTTTCAGTGTTCCTGACACACATAAAACGGTTAGTTTTTGTGGAATTTCAGGAACCACAGGCATGTGATTGAAAATTGGAATGGTGCAAATTTATGTTATCAGTGTCCATTATACACAAAAAAAATTAAAAAACTTGTTTACAATCCCTTTAAAACACAAATCTGTTTATTGTAGATGAAGGTTCACAACAAGATATGTTTGGTAATGATTCTGAAGGCGAGGAAGGAGCAGATGAGAATGAAGCTGCGGAAGAATTGAAGTGGAGAATGGAAAGACATGAACGTGAAAAATTCTTAGAAGAACAAAAGGTTTGTCTTCAAATATTTTCTAAAGATGTAGATCGAGAGGATGAAGTTGAAAAAATGTTTAGTAATTCAGATGGGACAATAAACCGAGGCCCTGTGTGCTACAGGCTTTGCACGTTAAAGATCCCTCAACAGTTGGAATTTGACATAGAGTTGGCTAATGCTGTTGTCCTGCTGTCCTGAAATTTTCTCATTGAACACCGCATGGTGATAGTCATAATCAAATATTACACACGTTAGTTAGAGTGATTGTATATGCATACAATATTATCAGTCAGTTTAGATTGTTTCATGATAATGATGTAATATCCAGTGATTAAGAGTTTAAGTTTGGACATGGACGATCTGATTTGGGATAAACAAGGTTCTTTTATCATCTCTACTTTGATTGGTTGAACCTATGATCACGACAGAAAGTGATGGCTGTTTTAATTAGCCTAATCCAATACATGAAATACCATTCATTTTATTTTCATTGTAATTTGATTTAGGAAAATGAAGAAAAAGAATCGCTGGAAAGAGAAGACAGTCAGATTTTAAAATTTGGGAAATGTTTTCTACAGAAGAAAGGTAAGCTGTACAGTATTTCATTGTTGTCATGTTTCAAAACAGACTTTCCAGATAATAGCTATTTAAACAATTCCCTTTTAGCCCAGCGTTTTATTATGTCAATTTTGTAAATATCCATAGATATTATCTGCCACATTTGCATTCTAGAATTGTTGTAGAAGTCCATGAAACACAGACATCAGACTGAAAATTGGAATAGTGCTATCATTGTCGTCAATACACATAAATCTTAGATGAAATTGTGTGTGCTAATATAATGTGCAAACTATCCCTGTTCATGTGGTCAACATCTTCATTGCATTTTGGTACATGTCAGTTTTGTCTTGCTTAACTATTATTTATACCGTTTACGTTATTTTTTGTAGATCCTAATAAAACTACATTACAAAGATCTGTATCATTACCTGTTAATAGTACCCAGACTGAGACTGATTCTACTTTTATTAAACCTTCATTAAAGGTATTTTATAATGATTTAGTTTATAGGAACATTCTGATATTTATTTGTTCATCTATATTCATAAACTGGAGGAATCCTGGACTCAATTTGCTGATCACATTTCCAAATGGAATTCTCCCAGAAAAAAGATTGAGTTAAATTTGAAAATGACAAGTTTGATAGGAGATAGGTTCATAAGACATATGCTTACTTTACCAGCTGATAGTGATCAATTTAAGCCACCTGTATCACCTTTCAGATTTGAAATCTGACAACCCCTGCATTTCAATTTTAACTTACTGTACAAGTTTAAACTCTCATTCCTTTTAGATGTAATGTCTTTACCAAGATCAAAATCTGATTTTAATGAATAAATGTTTACATAGTGATCTTAATTTTTCAGAGTTCTAAAAGGGGTTCGTTTTTAAACAGAAGTAAAAAAGATCTAGCTAAAATAGCTGATAGAACAAAGTCTAAAATGAATCCAAATCAAACTACTCATTCTAGAAACTTTGTATTCCAAGTTATATCCCCTGATAAAAATAAAACAGAGGTGAGTATATGTTACAATTAAATTACTCCTTGTGACAGAAAGGGGAGGGGGGAGGTTGAAAAAGATGTCTGACTCTTTTGCTCTAGTTGGGCTAATAGAAACACAGTGCAATTCAAAACATGAATACAAACAATCCATTTATTTTGAGGTAGGATCAGTAGTTATGAACTCAAATAAAGTCTGGTTTATATAGTGCTAATTATTACCTATTCTACCTCACATAAAATAGACTAATCACACAATGTCATGCTTTTAGCAATGAGGAAAAGTTTAGATTATAGACAGATCATTAACATGTGCAGCTTCGACTTGATTAAACATTTTTCTACGTCAGCCCCACCAAAATAAAGGTTGAAACACTGAATATGTGGCTACATAGGAATCATAAGGGTCAAATTGCATTCCAAAAGTAGATGTCAACAGAGTTCAAAATGGCAGAGAAGGGAATAGAAAAGGAAATTTTGAATGCGATTTATTTGGTTCTGTACCATTCGCCTAGAATTGGAACATGACTGAGTGCTACAATGGTAAAAGGGCTGTTTCCATACTGTTGTTGTCTATTATTGCTTTTATTTATTTCAGCCTGAAATAACTGTAACCAAGACAACACCCAGTTCTAAAGTCAAGAAACCACCGACTAAAAAACAGAAGCTGGACACGAAGAAAAATACAAAATCTCAAAATTCCAGTTTATTTAAACTATTGGAAAATTAACTTGTAGATCTAATATATCTAATATTTATTATAATAAAACTTGTCTATAATAATTTGATAACATCTTTGTAAATAATAAATTGAAGTTTGAACTTGTTATTGTTAAAATAGTGCTGATTGCGTTAATAACAGATTGCTTGGGAAATACAAGCCTATATTATGTTCATTCATTGCCATGTTTTCTACCTCATAATGAAGTGGTTTTAACATCTTAAGGTTTTGTTTAAGATGAATATTCATAAGATTGTGATGCAAGCAAAAATATTTGAGCACATTCATGGATCACTAGAAGATCAATCTACCTAAAAGTAGACTAATTTCAGTGGATTTCTGAGTGGCGTACGATTGGAAAGTTTTGAACTATTCTGGTCTCATGGTTAATTCCATAAATCCAGAATGTACAGATTTCACCCCATTGAGCAACCCCAAAGATCATGCCTGGCTGTATAAATATGTTTGACTACTTTGCTAAACAATGTCAATATCAATGTAAAGTCAATATTTAATGGTGCTTTGTACAGTTTCTCAATGTAAAATAAATAATTGTAAGACATTTGTAAGATAATTTACTACTATGCCTTTGTTATTTTGATATTTAAATCGCCCAAATAATTCAGAGACGGATGAAATCAATACAGTGAACCGTTGTGGTCTGAGTCTCATCTTGTTGAAGGGAGGTAATTAGTTTCTAAAAATAGTAACTAGGATATTGCACTCAGTTGTGAAATGTAAACAAAGCGGAAGTAGAGCTGTCTAAGGAAGCCATTTGTTGTTGTAAGACGCCTTGAATGGATGTATCCAAAATGAAAAACGAAGCAGACGCCGATTCCAGTGGCGAATTGTCATATGATGTTGGGCAGCTCAAGGAAATACAATTTGAGGCAGATCAGAACTTTCAAAAAGCAGACGTCAAAAGGCAAGAAATCTTGGATTTCGGTGATGAAGGATTTCTATTAGAAAAGTTGTTAAGTCAATCAGAATGTGACAGGTTGATTCAAAATGGCGAAGAGAAAGGATTTGATGAAATTAGAGGCTTGAATGATAAATACAGAAGTTCACAAAGGTAAAATTCTTTTCTGTCTTGAATAGTCGAGGCAGAAAAGGAACTTCATTTCATTTCATTTTCAGATGAGAAAGAGCTTACTCTACTGATAAATGGAAACAAAATGTCTGTAGTGCTACTTTGCATTCCTTAAAGTGATACGTCTTAGAATGTACATATAATTTAATTCTGAAGAATTGTCAATATGAGTATATATTCATCAGTGAACTTACCTGGTGTCATAAAGTTACAACAGAATCCCTGTAAAATCTGGAAAATTGGAAAATTCATAAAATTAAGTAATTATTATTAATCATAATATTAAGTGTTTTTCAATAGTTAATTGCATTTTCATTAAGTTTTTTGGATTTATCGGATTATATAAGGATCCTGTTATGTTATTTATGACACCAGGTATATGTACTGATGAATATATGCTCTTATTGGCCAATTTTTAAATTTTATCTTTATCTTTATTCCAAGACATAGCAGCCTATCCCTTTAAAGTAGTCTGAAACTGAGTGATGTGTGACGGAGAAACAATTGGTGAAACTTGATGGATATGTTCAATAATAATTGGCCATTTGTTTATTTTATTTCAGAATAATCTTAAAGAATGATAACCTGAGTGATATATTATGGGATAGAATTAAAGATTATTTGAAAGATATCGTAATAAATGGTGATCCAACGGAACAACATATTCATGGTTTAACTCCTTTATTACAGGGCAGATGGAAACCAATTGGGTTAAATAATGTAATTTCTAAAGTGACTTCAAGATTCATTCTTTTGATGTAAGGTTGTGTTGAGAAACAGATCCTTCGCAGAAACACTGGCCAAGCCACAAAATAAATACTTTTGATAACGTGCAAGTTAATGGTCAACTAACCTGTGGATAGTAGACAATGGGCTAACATGGAAAAAGCTTCCAGTTCTAATAGAAAAATAAACGCCCTGTCTGCTATAGGCTATGCACTTTAAAGATCCCTCGAGAGAGTAGGCTAATGCCTCCGCTTTGCAAAATTTTCCTCATTGCTGTCTTCATTAGCCCAAGCAGGTGCAGAAAAGCTGAACATATGTTTCCATTCATTGCACTTCTCCTCAAAATGACGTATGGTGCCATGAGTAATTAAAATATTCCATGTATATCTTAATTCAGATGTTTCGATTATGTCGATATAAAGCAGGAGGACATTTTGGTCCCCATTTTGACGGTCACTATGTGAGAAGTACCAACGAAAGATCGTTACAGACATTGATGTTATATTTAAATGGTGATTTTGAAGGGGGTTCAACTAATTTTATTGATGAATCTCAAATGATTCATATGGTGAGTACTTAGTCCTAGATTTAGTCCATCAGAGTAAGAGTTGTTGCCCTTGATGTCAATATTTACTTGTGAGTTCAGTTTTAAGCATTATTTGGTGCCTCTTGGTATGTGTATCTTGGATTGATAATATGTACCTGGTTTTCATGACTTATAGCCCTGTGTGCTAAAGGCTGTACAGAATAAAACTCAAAGAGTTAGCTAATGTTCTTGTCATAGAAAAAATTTCCCTTGGTGCACACTGCATGACCCCAGCTGTTTTTCATGACCTCAATCAAGTGCAAAAAAGTAAGATGTCAAACTCTGTTTCATTGCATTTTTGTAGAAAGATGGTAAATATTGTGCAGAAGAGAAGAATATATTACACCAGATAAAACCAGATACAGGGTTGGGTATAATCTTTAATCATCATAGATTACACGAGGGAGAGAAACTAGGGTAGGTAACTCCATACCAAACTAACAGTATCGAACTATGCAATAGACCTTAGCTGTGTCTGACTCGTGGAAGAAGACCTGTTGATCCTTTTGCACTTCCAACTACCAGCTGCGGACAGCTACCTGGTCTGCGACTAGACCAACCAACCTTTCGAAATTACTAAGCTTGTGCAAGCTGTGAAATGAATTGTGAACATTGTCAGATTCTGAGGTGCATCGATTTCCTACTGAGAGCAAAGCTTACATTCTGTTTCTGAAACCAAATTTTTGTCATAGTTTACCTTCAAAAACAACATAAATGGAACTGCTTTAGCAGATAAAATTTTATATAATATTGCTGTAATCTAGATGAGAATAAAAATCTGTACAAGCAAGACAATTCTGTCAGTCTTAAATCTCGTCCAAAGAATGGCAAAATCAAGAGTAAAAGTTGTAAAGTAGTGGACTCTTCCAAAGAGAATTACCATAAGGTGTTCGCGCACGACAAACAAAATGAAATTTTGTAAGGACAGGACCTTGTGGAAGATGTTCCATTACTATCAATCTTTTATAAATTTGAACAAAATTTGTAGAAATGGTAGGAAGTATATATTAAGAAGTGATATTATGTATAAGAATGTAGATAAGACTATATTAGATAGTAAAGATGAACAGGCCATGTTACTCGTACAAGAGGCAGAGAGGAAAGAGGTAAGATTATAATAAATGTCATTTGTTGCTAAATAACATGAAAATAAACGAGAATTTGGAAGAATCTGACAAGTCTGTACGTCCCCATCACTGTCATTAAAGGGTTTATGAAGAGGTTTTCTTACATTTTTATGTGTATTGGGAACACTGAGTTTCAATTGCAAGAACCACAGATGTCTGACTGAAAATTGTAATGGTGCAAATTGATGTGTCCCTGATACAAAAAAAAATTAGAAAACCTCTTTACAATCCTTTTTAATTGTAAAATCTATGTTGTATGATGTCAGCCATTCTTATTTTGATTCTTAAGTTTTGAAGAGTAAAGCTGAATGGTTGAATCTGAAATTATGTTTGTTTTTCCTTCCAAATCCTCTCAGTTATTTGTTGAATAACTAGACACTTTTCCATGTCAGCACCTCTGACCTTCATCACTGACACTGACAGAGGGTAACCAGGTTGAAATAATCCAGGTATTATCTTGACCTAAGCTGGGATTTAACCCTGGATCTTCAGGTTAGCGAGCCAACATCGAACTCACTGAGCCACTTCAGCTCCCAAGATGCAGAAAAGTAAAAGGTAAAATCTATAGAGTTACATATCTTACTCCATGGTAAATTCCTGATTTTTTTTTTGATTATTTCAGGCATCAGGAGATTGTATGGAAGCAGCAGAATTGTACAGAAAAGCTTTTAAATTATCACCCACAGTAGCAGAATACTATGGTTCCTGATGCATAATTTTATTTTCTACTTTTCTGTTACATCATCATTCAGATTTGTCCATTGTGATCATTCAAATTATCATGCATTTTTCAATCACCATAATCAAATTTAAATATAGTTTTATTATCCAATGAGAACTGTATTTATTGAAATCTAGGTTTGATATAATGGTGGTCACAATTTTGTCCCCGATTCGAATCTTGAGTAAAATCTCACATATGCCTGCGCTTTCATGACAGGATTATTGCGTTGCTGGCAGGAATTGTAATATTAAATCAGTTTGATATTTGTCGCTGATTGTTTTATCGTCTGCAAGACAAAGTATCATCATCCAATCAGATTCATTTTCCTTTCAATTGCATGATCCCCACTTTATTATCGCCAATTCGCTGAAAACGATCGACTACAATATTTCGTGTTTGTGAAGGACTCAGATTTTCATTTTAATGGGTATGATAAAGACAGATTTTTGATAAGTAATTTAATAGCAAACATAAATATATTAGTAATAAATAACAAAGTTCTAAAATATCCTCTATTTATAATCAATAGTAGAATCACATTATCCAACTATCTTATAGACAGTCATCAGAGATATTTCTACCTCAAAATAAAGTAAAATGTTCATAATTTGAAGAGTGCATGAATAATTGCTTGACTAGCCTTTTCTTTAGTGAATCAACAATAGATCAATGCAAATCAATTTACTAATCACAGATAATTTACATAAATTAACATATTACCAAAGGAGGGGCGTGGCTTAAATATTAAAGATGGTTTGTGACGCAATTTTGTCAACAAGAGGAACATAAAAATGTGAGGTAATATTTAACTCTGATATGGAATTCTAAAGGATATGTTTTGAAAACATTTTCTATTGTATTGCAGATATTGGATATATTTTAATAGAATTATGATTTAGACCAAATTCTTAATATTAGGAATAATAATTAAGCCAAAGTCACAAAAATATCTTTAGCAATTGACTGATGCCATTGATTAAGTGGATTAACCCTTTGAACACTGGGTTTATATTGCGGAAGTGTGTGGCCGGTTAACAGACTGCTAGTGTTGAAAGGGTTAAAGGACTGGAGTCATTGACTCTTGGCTGAATTGTGCACTTATAACTGACAATATCTAACTTTACAATATACAGAACACATCAAACCAAACCACAAAGACAAAATTTGCAGAATTATGATCGTGAAATATATATTTAAGTGCCTTAAAATAGAAAATTTAGCTAAAATTTGGAACACCATGGCTTTTAACAGTGTACAGAAGTGTTATTTATCCACCAAAAAAATTATGGATCATAAAATAAGACTGTTAGTACTTTTCAACTAACTCTTGAGCTTTTTGCCTTGAAGTATGTGAACTTCTGTAATACAGATAAAAATGGACGGAAAAATAAATGAAAACAAGTCGGTAAAAGAGGATTGGGATTGCAAAGAATTTACAGCAGTTTCTAGTTTAAGGGATTGTAAAGAGGTCTTCTATACTTTTTATGTATAGGGAACACTGATAACATCAAATTTCACAATTTCAGTTTTCATGCAATTCCCCTTAAACTAAACCATAGTCGAATAGTGTACAGTTTAGCGTTTCCATGATTACAAGAACCACAGACATCTGACAGAAATTGGAATGATGCAAATAGAAGCCAAAATGGCAAAGATATACATAAAGGTTAAAACCTCTTTACAACCTTTCAAATAGATTTCAACTCAGTTTATAGAATATTTACAAAACTAAAAGGACAATAGTGCTCAATACGTGATTGGTAGGTGAGAGACATAGAACAGAAAGAAATATGGCACACCTAAATATGAAGTAACTTATAGCATAGACAAACCAAATATCTAACATCTAAAAGGTTGGAAAAAAAATATTAAAATGTATTGCAAGCGTGCACCATGAGGCCAATATTGCATCTAAATCAAATGTAAGTAAATGAACTATGCAGAATTTTCTCTACAAGCCAGTGAAGGTTGGGTTATTTATATGTCAAACAAACTCTACTTCTAACTTTGAAATTGCGAAAGTGCTCCAAAACTTGTTCAGGTTCTCCAGCTATCGTGTAGTTCCTTTAAACCAAATACAGGAAACATGCTGCTTTTACTATACAACAACTATCTAAGATTGGTAGCATTGCTTAAACATTGTCCTCAAATCAATTACATGTGAAAATTATTCAAACCAGTGCAGCAGTATTTACAATAAATAACAATAAACAGTCAGGTAGTTGTCATATGCTAACAGTTGCTCCATTAAAATTCATACACAAGTACATCTAAAGTGGGACAAGATATTCGTATCATTGAAGCTGAGGTATATCTCTAGATTCTTGGTTCTACTGTTACAATTATTAAAGCTATCGGTATATTCACTATGGCAAAGTCTTATCTTTGGTAGTACTGAGCATAGGGTCTCATTTCATTAAAAGACTTGCTATTCTTTTTCGCAAAAGTATGGTATTTCTTGATGTAAAATTACACTTATGACAAAATCTTATCGGAAGATTTTTGGAGGAACTGTTACAGGACTGTTGATTTTCTGTATTTGCCAGTCACGTCCAGATATAATGTCTGCGGTCTTAGGAACAACATCATTTGAAATTGGACAAAATTTTCAGGAAAAATTAATCATTAAAATGACCAGCATCATATTATAACAAATTAACAGTGTTGTTAGGGAAACCATACAAACTTGGCATTGTTGTAAAATTCTACTAATACCAAACTATTGGTAATAAAATATAAGTTATAGATTAAAATATATAACATAGACTAAAACATGTATATTAAACATGTTATTAAATGGTCCCAGCCTCAAAAGTTAGTGAGCAAATTATTACTAAAAATACATTAAAACACTTAGTTACTCAATTAGTTTCTAACTCACTTTCATACAAATATATTCAATAAATTAAAACAAATTTCTAAAATCCAGAATATGACTCAAATTCTTGCCCTCGAGATTTTGGGAGAACACGGCTCTGAAGTTATTTTTGACCTCTGAAATTCTACAAAAGACTTTGAATTCATACAGACAAATAATAAATTTCAAAAAAAGGCCCCACTTTTGACATCCGAAATCTAAATCCACAACATAATACCAAATTAAAAGTCATAAATTTGGTTTTTTTTGCAAATTACAGAATTATTATACCTGTTGAATTCAACAGTCCTTGTGTTGATGTGATCCCTAATTTTGTATTTTTCTCATTTTGCTTTTCTTTCACTCTCTTATAATCAAAATATTTCAACTAAAAATTCATTGTCAAGTTTGTTAATTTAATTTTTGCAACACATATTAGTGGAATTTTAAGTTAATAAATTAAGATTAATTTTTGAATTTTTTGCTACCAGTATAGTTATAGATAAAATAACGGAATTTATTATATAGATACTGTATTTCTGACGAGAACGACCGGCAGACGTGATCGTTTCTCATCACACAAAATAACCATGTTCCTAATATTAACATCACTAAAAAACTGAATAAGAAAAATAATACTGTAAAACTTCGTGGTATATTCTCCTCTGTAAAAAAAAAAATAGATATATGTTATTTTAAAGAATTCTTGCACAGTATCATGAAAACAAGGTCTGAGTGCTACATCCAACAATATTAAGGATTTTAATTGTCATATTTGAGCACTACATGCTTGACTTTTCGACAAATCGGACTTAAGCATCAGAGAAGCCTAAAATTATTAAGGACATGGGGGACAGGACTGAGGATATATGTCCAAAAGAATTCCCATCTAATAAGTCAGGACATGAAAAATACAGGTTTTTGCACACACAAAAAGTTCCCAACAATTTCCTTCTTTATTCTACAAGAGAAAACTAACATACCATAAACAAGAATTCTAGTTTCTATTGGTTCACCAAATCTTACTGTCTTCTTCCTTTCTTTCTCTGTCAAAATTATAAACAATTCAAATTTGTGAATTTATTCAGTAAAGTAAAAATAACGTTTCAAATCAATTTTCAACTTTTAAATCAATGGTTTTTAATTCTATTATTCATTAATACACCTTGAAACTATCTACCCTGGTATTATAGCTCATTTGGAGACGGATTAAGAGTCTGGTCAATCGGATGGCCCTGTGTGCTACAGTCTGTGCACGTTAAAGATCCTCCGACAGTTGGATATCGGAAAAGAGCAGGCTAATGTCGCTGTCCTGGCAAAATTGTCCTCATTGTACCCTGCATGGTGTTGCCCGTCTTCATTGGCCCACAAGCTGCAGAAAAGGAAGGCCGTAATACTCCATTTATTTCATTTCACTTCATTTGAAGATAATAACAATATTAGCTATGTGCACAATCAAAAAGGGCTGATAAGCTACTGGTTGTCAGGGGTAACAGTGAGTATATAAAGAGACATATAAATTAACATACCATACGATGTATCGAGAGATTTTCTTCTGCGTTGTCGTAATATAGAAGTAGGTGATATATTCTGATAATCATCTTTATAATCCTGATCTGATTCCGATGATAAATGATGCATCGAATCTGTAACACGATTGATATATTTTCAAGACTGATGGGTTAATAAGTTGCACTGTCAACTTAAAAAAGGTTTTTTTTTTGAAAAAATACTATAAGAAACCATTAGCCACAAGACTCATTTGTATCATACACTTATGCTTGTCAACAAATCCTTCAATTTGTGCCACAATACGGACCAAAAAAGGAAAAATTACAGTATGAAGGATTTGAACTCTACCTGAATACTGCTTTCTACCAACTTCGGCATACAGTGTAGCGAAATAATCTAAACTATCTTTGGTTGTCTGATGATCATTGCCGTAGATCTGCTGGCGTATCTTTGTGGCCTGAAAGGGAAATTTCTTAAAGACATTAACAGTATAATTTCGAATACAATATGCAACCATTCTCACCCTCCAAAATATCTAGAAAAATTTTTGTCACCATAACGAACAAATACTTATCACCTGTCAGAATCGAAAAATCAACAAATTGGCATAACACTGGCACTATGATAAAAGCGGTAATATAGCGTATGGAGAACAATTTTGACATTGTCAATAATACAATCCCCTATTTGACAAGCTTGCTCTTTTTAGTGTACAAAAATGCACCAAACAAGCAATATAATGGTACATAATAGGATTTATGCAAATATTTTTCGGTGGTTTCATCACCAAATCTAGATAATGTTCAACAAAAATGACATCTTACCTTCCCAGCATACTCTAGTGCAAGATGTGGTCTGAAAAGAAACAACAGGATTCTTAATCAAATTATTGTTATACATTTTGGTGCATAAAATAACAAATACAGAACTGACCTTTATCTGACAATATGAGGAACTGACAGATATTAAATAAGAGTAAAAGGGTCTTACTGTTTTTGATCCATACATAATTTAGCTAAATTCTCGTATTCATCAGCTCTTACACTATCTTCATTAATTGGTTCCGTTGTGTCGGGCGTAGATTGGTCATTTCGTAACTTCTCTACAATAAAATACTAGAAATATCATCTACAATTTTATATATGAATCTACTGTCAGACGAGCCTCACACTAGTAAATGGAGATATTGAAGTGATTGTAAAGAGGTTTTTAAATCTTTTTATGTGAAACTGATAGTAGAGATTTGCACGATTTAATTTTTCAGCCAGACGTCTGTGGTTCTTGCAATTCCACTAAAACTAAGCATTTTATGATGTCACTATTGACATGTCGTTAAGTATTATTAGAAGCTTTTGCGATAGTGACGTCATAACATGCACATACACATAAAACCATTATTCTAGCCTTATTCTGGACAGAAATAACCTACCTAATGTATTCTGGATTTCTGTGGTATCTATTAAAGCATTTTCATAGTACAGTTTCTCAGCTTGAATAAATAATATGGCTTTTTCATCTGTATTAATTGTTAAGGTCAAACTATCTTAAATCCTTATACAGGCATCAATAATATCAAGTGAAATATTGGAAGATCACAAAAGGTATGTTTATAATATGAACTTGAAATCAGAAAAATTGCGACTTTCAAATAGTTTTAAAAGGATACATTCTTCTTTTTTAAAATAAATATCAGCAATCTACAAAATAAAGAACATTAATATTTAAATTTAGGTGAAATGAGAATTGGAATGTCTTAAGATCACCTCTGGTGTATACCTCTACCAAGCTGAAATGACTTCCAAAAGGAATTTATTGTTCACATGGTTTTACATCCCCTAAGGTACATATAGGTATAAACAATTTCAACTATACTTTCATCAGATTTATTATCAACTTTCACAGAGATTAGGTAAGCTTATTAAGGTAACAAGTTAACGTTCAACAAAAGGCAATGACACAGGGCTGTAGCAGTATATATCAAGATAGTGGACCACAGCCATATACGCCCACCATGGCATGCGGTTGGTAAATATTCAATAATGAACTTGATCTTCGTTTTATGCAATATATGTCCACATAGAGAGATGTGGGTGTATAAAAATGGAAATTCATAAGCATAAAGCATGCAATAACTCTGATGCAATTTGATAAACATATATTTGAAGATAAGACCAAGCATCACTGGCAAGTTGACATCTTAGCTAATGAGAGAGAAAAAAATCAACCATAAATCAGCATAAAGTAACATATAACAACTTACATTTCTAAGGCATTGTGGTAATAAAACAAAATAAGTATCAGCTCTCAATCCTGTTAAACAACTAAGATAACATTTTAAAGCACTGTCTGTCTGACTGGCCTTCTCATAGTCTAGTCCTTGCTGGAATAGTTTATTTCTTCTTTCTGGTTTTAAATTAGATAAATCTAAAAGTTCTACTTCCTCTACTGAAAAATATAGTAAAACATAATTGAGAAAATATTTATTATTGTAACAAGGTGTCCATGCATGTGACTATTGCTTTGCACAGTCTGAAATTCCAATTCGTTGAGGAGAGCAAGTCCTAGATGTCTGCAACTTCAGAGGCAACTCCACCTCACCCCAAATTGAAAATCATTAAGGCCTGCAATTCTTCAATAAATTTCAGAAGCCAGTCCTTTCGGTCTGTTAATAAAAAAGCAATTCCTTCAGCCCTGAAATTCTAGATGAACAACTCTGGAAATGAATTATAAAAAAAATGGAAATCGATAAAAAAAATAAATCTATCACCACCTGTACATCCTCAGCTGTAAAAAGACTTAAAAGAAAATGTGAACTTACCAATTTCATCTTCATTGTTTTTATCAGTTCCACTATTTTCTGATGTCTCTAACTTAGTGTCTATCTTACCAACATTTGAAACTTCACTTTTCTTGTCATTTGATTCAGAAATTTTTGAATCACTTTTTGTTTCATTAGTCACATCCGAAATACTGGCATCAACTCCCTTTTTATCCTTAGATTCACCTTTCACATCTGAAACACTGGCCTTACTTTCCTTTACATCTTTTGCTTCAACTTTGTTAGATCCTTTATCAGATTTTGAATTTCCTAACGACACTTTTTCACTCTCAGATATTTTTTTGGTCCTTTCAAACTTCTTGAGTTTTTCATCTTTGATTTCACTCGATGTTTCCTTAGATTTGGAATCTCGCTCCTCTTGAACTTGGGAAGTTTCTACTGTTTTATTCTCCTTATCAGCCATGTTAGAATTGAGATTCTACCCACAATGAGGGATCATACTGCTCAACTGATATATCAATTCTGAAAAAAAGAACTAAAAAATATTTACGGTAGCCATGGAAAAGGTTAATGCACCAATTTATGTATAAAAATCTTGAAAAAATAAACAATCACCAGAGACAATACAGACCAAATAAACTATAAAAAAAATGTGAAAATTTACACTTTAATGCTGGTCTTATTTATGTTTTATCCTTAATTCAATATAATCCCTATCGAAAGTTTCAAATATGATTGAAAACACTGCACTGTCAGCTGAAATCTGTCGTGTATAGGCATGAACAATAGGTTTTTGTGTGAACATGTTATTATACATTAGTATACAATATACAGATTTAATTGTCAAGTCTGTTGTTACAAAGGCATCCATTAAAGTTTTGCATAGAGAAAAATATTATCATGTTTTATATGTGGGCCTAGTCTTGTTTACATCAAGTCCAAAGTCCAAATTTATGTGTAATATCAGTATATTTTTTAATGTCACAATACGTCTGTGTCATTATTTGACTAATACATTATCAATGACAAAATCGTGTAGATAGTCACATATCAATTGATGCCAGTACCAACAGCTTTTCATTCTAAGGTCTATTTTGATTGAATCAAGACAACTCAGATAAAAAAAATCGGACCGCAAGTTGTCTTTAACATTGGTTAAAAGATCTATAAAAAAAATAGTCGGGAGGTGTTTTTTAATGATCCAAGTTATTTTTGGTTTAAGTTCAGTTGTCTATAAAGCTCATACACAGTAAAAGTGAAGCTAATGCTCTCCCCTACTGGCTACTTACTGCAATGTTTACTTTATAAACACTTAAAACAATATCAAATATCTTATCAAAGAACTAACAATACCGGTATCAGGAAATATGCCTATGGCTACAAGTATTCGAGATATTGAAGATTCTGATATCAAAGAATAGGGAAGAAAATCAAGTCAAGTGGGACTGGAAAAGGTTGAAATCCTTGGCTCAACTGGCTCGAACCTTGAACTGGTTGTGTTGCGAAATCCGAATTTTTAAAATTAAAACTGAAGAGCTTTCAAATATCATAATAATCCTGTAAACTCTAATCTTTGACTATAGGCATACACTAAGCTTATATTTTATAAAGATGGGGCATCCGGCGATGGTTAATTGATTGTTATGTATGAAGATACACTGACACTGATACAGAATGAATGACGAAATTGTGTCAAATGTTAGAGCTTGCTAAACTATGGCCATGTCTTTATGATCATCTATCCATCGAAACCTTTCAAAACATAAACATAATCCACTCACATTTTCAGCTTTAAAATTTTAAAATTTCAATAGTGTGTTGATTGACAGTTGTTTTGAAACCATAGACGCTTTTTCAACCCTTTTCACATCCGCCATTTAATTTTTAGGAATCATATTAGACATTTTGAGTTTGTAACAAATAACGCAATATTTATAAGCTGAATTTTTTTTAAACATCAGAGTAGATCTAATCCTCTAATGAAAAAAATGGCTCGATTTTATTTCATAATGAACAAAAGAATGTTTCGACATAAAAAATTTTATCATTTAAATAACTTTACAATATAGAGAATTGACTGTAGTCTGTAGGCCTAGTCATGTGATACAAAACATAATTGAATAATTGCGGAAGCATCAAAATTAGAAACTGGTTTTTTAGTGCTTTTGTCATAAGACTTGAGATGTAAATGGACATTTTATAGTTAAACAAACGAGGTACGTAGATAATTAAATTTTGCACAAGATTCCTTCGATCATCAGTGTCAGCAAACTCATGGGAATAGAGATTGAACTTAAAAAACCAAAGCCTGATATCCTGGATGAAAAAAAGCAATGGGTTTGAGGGATTTAATGCTAATGCAAGTTTAAACACCAGTGTGGATCAATATGTTCCATTGCCTCAGTTCTGTGTAGTGTTTATTTCCATTGGAAAGTTATTGAAATTAAAAGTTATATTTCTTTAGACGCAAAGACATTTCAACAGTTTATGGAACTACTTAGTAAAAACTTTATTTTTGAAATTTGGTGAGATGACAGATAAAAATTAATTCAGCAATTGTCAGAGAGTAATGGTTAATCACAATCATCCTATTTAATAATAATTGTTTTCAAGAAGCCAATTCGGAACTATAAGTGATCATTTCCCTACTTCAACCTCACAATAAACAACATTGATTTAACACAGGAAAAGGATGTAATATAAAAAGATTAAATACATTGCCAGTTATCCTTTTTTAGAAAGTTGCCGAAAGCAAGTTTCCTCAGTTCATGCGGTAATTAGAGTCTGGCAATTGGGAATGAAGTAAACCCTTTGTATCAAATCCCTTTCCAAAGACTGCATAAATTGAAGTTCTTTATTGTGAGGTAGAACTAAGTTGATTAGGATGTTGTGCATGGGCACGTATATATTTCCAAATTGGCTTATTATATTGGTCTCTATACTAGAAACAAAATGCAGGCCATTGACATTGCGACTCATTTAGTGATAGTCATAATAGTTAAGAGGGGTCATTAACCTAATTTATGGACACTTTCATTGGACTTTGCCTCATTATATATCATATCTTATACTTTGAATAGTAAATTGTTGCCTGATAGTAACTTTTACTTTCAGTCACCCTTATCACTAAATTAAATTATACCATATCATAACCTTTCAAAATTACCATACCGGTACTTTCTTGTGCTTATTTATGATAAATATCTAGTTGAAAACAAACTGTGCCAGTGCTGCCTTATTATTTTCAATCACGGGTTTGGATCTTCCTCAAGGTAAGAAAGATGCAAGTGCCAGTGCTTCTGAGAGTTGGCCTGGTGCAGGCTTTCTCCTCGATATACCATGTGGCAGTGGAATAGCTCAGTCAGTAGCGAGTTGGGTTGTCTTTTCCTTTAACCAGCAATTTGTAAGTTGTGTGAGTAGGAAGGGGAGTTTATTTGTCATGTGTTATGATTCATTGTCTTTGTATCAGTGTGACACTGGTGGACTATGACATAGTGTGGACTTCCTCTTTATTTTTTATTACTTGATAAACTAACAATAATAGGAATTGTTGGTTTCAAGCCAATTAGGCTACTGGTATGAAATATATTTATGACTTTGTTTTGTATAAATATTTGGCTCCCTTCAGTTATTTTACATTATTAATGGACTGTTACTCATATTATATTCTTGGGCCATTTAGACTGACTAGAAACTAAGCCAAGTGCTAAAAATGTCTTTTAGATAATTCTAGTTTTTTTTACTACGTATTCAATTCTCAATAAATCGAGATAAATTTGTTGCAAGTATGCAAACTTCACAAAAATTTCTTTTCATGAATGAAAAATATAAGTTTAACTATTCGTATATTTGTACACGCCAACACATGTATATAAATTTCAATCAATGTCATGGTGCCCTTCTTTTCTTCAAACAAAAACATCTATAGGGAAATATAACTTGATACTAACAAATGGACTAGCTATAAAGCCATGTGTAACATAATAAAAAATATTCCTAAACTTGAGAGTATAAATTGATAACAGTAGGTTTACCAGGAAATATTAATATTGAAAGTAGGAATACAGGAAAAAACACCGGTAATATCTATATTTAACATATCAATTTTAATCAATATTTAAGCTTTAGTAAGGTTTATTTTTGTGTCTTATTGAATCGTTCAGAATGGCTAACGACTCATTTCATGTCTAGTTAGTTGTACATTTTCCATATCAAAATCCAGGAGTATAAGTCTATGATCACAAGCCTACACATACAGGAAATTCAATTTTTATCCTGGGTTATTTGAAGATTGAAATGAAGAACAAAGCCAGGTAAGAGTGAGCGCTTTCTGCTGTGTGAACTGTAGGCTACCCTTAATGATCATCATAAATTTAGATTTTATTGTCACGAGCTACAGTGCTGCATGTGAAAAATTTGCATTCATTTATTTATGAACAACAAATTTCCTTATTGATCACTGATGACATAATGATGTAATGAGGTCATCTCCTGTGACAACTTGGGATTCAGAGTATGAATACACAAAAACTTTCAAATAGAAATAGACAAGACGATGGATGGAACAAATCTCGATAGATAGATTATTATTGTCAGAAAAGTCGGAAAAACACAACTCCTGTCAATTAACTTTAAGCCCCGCCCCTACGTTGCTAGACTGACGATGACGTATGAATACACAACGACACAAATAAAATAGTGCAAGGTTAATGAAGTGTAGTATCACCCAAGGATGAACCCTATTTGAAATCAGAAAGATCAAAAAATAATTAGTATGAGTTATTGCCCTTGTTCTTGAAAATGCGCTCAATTTTTGGCTCATAAACTTTAGAAGATTCAATATTTGACAGATTTTGACGAAACTTGGTGTGAGTGTTCTTTGTCACTTAAGGATAAACCCTATTGAAAATCAGAAAAATCGAAAAATAATTGGTATGAGTTAGTGCCCTTGTACTTGAAAATGCGTTCAATTTGTAGCACATAAACACTCTAGAAGGCACAATTCTTGATGGATTTTGACGAAAAAATTCCAAATATGAGCCCTTACGTAATTCAGATAAATCAAAAAATATTATTGCCCTTGTTCTTAAAAACACGTTCAAGTTTTAGCTTGTAAACACTCTAGAAGGCCCAATTCTTGACAGATTTTGATGATTTTGACTTCAAAAGATGTGTATGTCTGAAGGTTGAATATATCATACTGGTAATTGGTACTGTACTGCCAAATATTTTTATTTAAATTCAAAGCTGCCAGTGAACGTATATTACCTTGCCTGGCAAACTATCTTTTAACAAACGAATGCAATTGAAAACATTCAATCCTTAACACAATGTCAAGATATTATGAACTTTGTCTAATACCCTGACTGCAATAGTCACTTTTCTTGTATCACTGGTACTGAAGTTTGTAAATGAAGCTATTTGATTGGAGGCCCCAACAAAAAGACTGTAAAAATAATGGCTTAGTGTTTACAGACTTTTTGTTGCAGCCTCTGTTTGCTAGTGTACAATCCAATCAAATCGCTGCAATCCGTGTTACAATAAAGATGGCTATTGCAGTCAAGGTATAAGCTGTAGGTCATAGTATCTTGACATTGTGAAGATGCCATTAAGCTGCAAGTTCCAGATTATTTAAATGAACTTCATTTTACTTCCAGATTGCGATCCAACAAGATGTCAGTAAATAGAGAAAGTGACCGTTTAATTCAAAGTTCACAAAAGGAGACACATGAAATAGAGATTTCACAAGAGAAGAGTTGTATCAGTAGACGAACATTGAAACTGTGTTGTTTACCATTAGTTTTACTAGGCATAGCTCTAGTCCTAGGTTTAGTTTTAAAATACTATATTAAGGTAGACGCTGTACCAGTTGCCAATATCTGTAATGATTCTTGCAAGTAAGTAGTGTTATTCAAATTCTTTTAATTTACTTTGCCCAATATTATTGATAAATATAGAATTTTGTTGGCACACGTGTTATGTCCGATCTTCACAATGTCAAGATATAACAAACTGGGTCTCAATGTCAAGGTATAACAAACTGCGTCTCAATGTCAAGCTATAACAAACTGTGTCTCAATGCCAAGCTATTACGAGCTGCATCTCAATGTCAAGGTATAACGAACTGCGTCTCAATGTCAATCTATAAAGAGCTGTGTCACAATGTCATTCTATTATGAACTGCATCACAATGTCAACCTATTACGAACAGTGTTGAATATCTTCACCACAATAGCCTTTCTTCTTGTATCACAGAAGTTTGTAAAGGCAGGAAATTGGTTGGAATGTATCAGAGTGAATACAACAAATCATAGCCCCTGATTACAAGACAAATTGTTAGACCATTTCGTGTTAGAAATGAAGGGTATCTAAAAGATGACTCAAAAAAATTATGAATATTATTATACGCCAACATCTCTCTATGAGGACGTATATTGTCGGCACACCTGTCCATCTGTCGGTCCATCTGTCAACATTTGCTTGTAAACGCTCTAAACGAAGATCAAGTTCGAATTTGAGCTATTTTCGACCGTTAGAAGCAGAGTTATTGCCCTTGCCCCAAAATCTTGAATATTTACCATCGGCATGCCGTGGTGGGTGTATATGGCTGTGGTCCACTATCTTTAATCTTTATCTTAGTACCTATCTCTGAACATGAATAGTTTAACAGTATTATATTTTAGTACTAAGAAAGGTGTTTAACCTATAGATAAGAAATAACTACCAGATACAAATGACGATTATTAATCTATATCTTAAAGGGACAGCTGCAACATTTTGAGGGGGTTGATTTGAGTCTTGAATATATGTAAATAGTCTTCAGAATTACTAGAAAATTACATAATTCCTTTAAAAATACTTCAAACTAGGAATTTTACTCACTATTTCTATATATGTCTTTACTATATATTACAGTCGTCATTTTAACATTCAAACGCAGATAATTCTGGACACACATAGATTTGGAGACTCAGATTTCGGCACTGAGCTGTGAACACTATTACTGATTGGCTTAGCTAAAACATTCTCGTTTCTGAGACTAAAGTATGATTGGTCAAAAAAAATGTCCCATCTGCCCCTTTAATTCTTATCTCCAAACATGAATAGTTTTATAGCAATTTATATAAATCCAAGGAGCACTTTATGCTAGGAAAGAGGTGTATCTAAAAGATGTAGACTCTAAATACCAGTCAAGATATGTAATGTCAGAGGTCAAATAGGTATAATTTGATAACTAAATCTTACTTGTTTTTAAAAGATGTGAAGATAGAAATCACTCAATGAACTATTTCAACTCTTTATGATAAGAATTTGTTCTGCGCTTTGAATTGAAATTGAAATTTATGGATTATCCTGAAGTTAAAAGGTTAATTCTTGCTAATCTGTTAAGCTTATTATCCAATCGAAGATGGTTCACAAATTACTTGATTATGCTAGTTTTCTTTTACTAAAAAATTGTTAAATGGATTTTTTTTTTATTTATTTCACACGTTAATTCTTGATATTCTTTTAAGCTGATTATCCATTTGAAGATGGTTCACAAGTTTCTTGATAAAAACATGTTAATTTTCTTGATTTAAAAATATACTGTTAAATGACTTACATTTTGAAACAATATTTTCTTTAAGCTTACTGGTATTTTATTCCATAACAAAGTCACTTGAGAAACTATTTCTAGTTGCATTTAACCTGTTATATTATTGTAACAAGGTAAATAATCTACCTGTATTTTGTATCTATTTCTGTTACACCATAATCTAAACGCATTCTACTATAACTATTATAAATATTTTCACACGTTTTGATTCCAAAAGATAAGCTTATTGCCCTGTATTCCTTGTAGCATTTCAAATTTGATGCAGATTACAGTTATCTTTTGAAAGTACTTACATTTATAATCCATTGTAACCTGAATCACAAATCACCAGACTGTGATAAACTGTTTATTATTTCTTGTGTGTTTCTAAATTAATGTTGTATCAAATGTATATTTGAATCAACATTTTT
Organism: Lottia gigantea; assembly: GCF_000327385.1. Lineage (NCBI taxonomy): Eukaryota > Metazoa > Mollusca > Gastropoda > Lottiidae > Lottia > Lottia gigantea. The sequence goes on from NW_008708987.1 coordinate 666,851, forward strand.
TAATGTCATCTTTTGATAGTACTTACCTATTTCTTTCTCTCTTGATGTTATTGTCCAAATTAATCCTTGATTCTTGATAATTCCAAATACCCTCATATTTCACATGAAAGAAGTTAAATCAAACACATAAAGATAGAATTTTTGAGATATTCCCATAGTTTTTTCTTTAATATCAGCTATAACATAATTTTCAATCCAAGTTCAAATAGTTTTTATCGGTTTAAATTTGAAGTTATTGTAATTAATATCTTTCCCTCAGATAAGATTAGAACAAGGTTTAGAAAGCAGAGATCATATACATACCTTGTGTGTTTTTATTCTATATCTTTTCCTCGTAAATGTTTGTATGTACCTCTCTAATCGTCTGATATCTGCTAATGTCTTATATATGAGAAATTAAAGTTTACAGTTTTCCTTTAGTTTTCCCTTCCAATTGCAAACACAGTTTACATGATAAGAAACTTTATATAGTTCCCTGTTAATTTCTTAAATTGTTACCACGGTAGCCAGTTCGATTGTCGTCCGCTAAGCACTGTGATTTCGAAGGTACAAAAAATTCTGATGCGGCAACCAGTGCTTCCGAAAGTCAGCGCAAATCAGATCTCAAAATATTAGATATTGATAAAGGTTTTTGTTATTATTTCCGATAATGTGCTGGATATCACTAGTTCAGTAGCCAGTTTGATTGTCGTCTGCTAGGTAATGAGTTACTGTACGTTCAAAAGTAAGAAGATGCTAATTTCACAACCATTGCTTCCGAAAGTACTTTCACCAATGTCAGTTTTCAGCCTTATCATCAATGATGCTGATCCAATAATCTGCTATCAATAGTTCAGTCGGTGTCAAGTTGGATTTTCGCTAGGTGATTAAGTGCTATAAGTTCTAAAATAAGAAAAACTGTGATGCCACAACCAGTCCCTCCGAAAGTCTGCCCTTTTACTAATAATACTGATAATTGTCCTTATTTCCTAAAATATTGATAACACTAATTTACAAGCTATCACAATCTGTTACGAAATTATTATCAAATTTTAGAATTCAATTTAATAGAAGAACGCACATCCTGTAATTGCCAGGTAATTTGAGGTTAATAGCTTGTAAGAAGAAGAATTAATATGCAATTTTCATTAAGATACTCGAACAACTCTTCCTCTATTCCCTCAGATCTGCTGTTTTATTTGACAGAAAAGTGGCTAAGGTATAATTTTATTGTTTCACCAGTGAGTTATTGGCCACGTTCCATTAATAGATGGTAGAGTTTCAGTTTAGAATGAGTTGTATATATTATATTGTTATGTTGTAACATCACACCAGATACATTGCATATTCTTTTATTGTCGTAATAGATAAGGTTCGTTCCAAATCAGGGTTAGCGATTCACTGTATTTGCCAGTAGCATCTGAAGAAATCTAGAATGTAAATTTTTTGGTTTGATCAGGGCTGTTGAATTGGTTGTAATTACCAGTCTTTTCTGGATCTCAATTCTGTTGTTCAATCTTTGGTTTCAGTATTTCCAGTTGGGCAGTTGATTTAACTGAAATTGCCAGCCTTGTCTGGGTCTGGGTTTTAGATTTATGATTCAGTATTTCCAGACCAGGGGCCTTATACTCCAAAATTTAACTTAAATAGAATCCAGATTTTAAGAAATACAGTAATCTGATTGGTTAACAAAACTAAATTTTAAATCAATTTTAGTGATTGACACATCAAATGTCTGGAACACTAAAATCATTTTAAGTTAAGTTTTCAAGAATAAGGCCCCAGGGCAGTTGACTTCTGCTGTATTTGCCAGTCCTGGTTAGATTTGTAATATTTGTATGGCTTTTGAATTTTCTGTATTTGTCGTGAGAAAAGATCTAAATTTGTTTACTGTTCAAATCCAATGTAATTATTCACATCAGAGTTTTTGATATTGCCGTATTCACAAGAATGCAATTCTTATCTGATAAGGTTACATAATATCAAAACCAGAAAGTTATCTGACATTTTTCAAGAATTTAGGGAATTGAACTTAGAGCACCTGCAGAGCCCAGCAGAGGGTAACCCAATTCGTTACTGTTGCTATTCCACTGCCACAATTGCTGTTTTGTCTTCGAAGTATCAAAATGAGAAAATAATCAGCCATTCGCTCTACAAACTGTTTTAGATTCCCGAGATTATAAACTGGAGAAGTTCTATGTAAATATGATAAATGTTGTTTGTTTTGAAAGATTATGAGAAAATGTAAACTATATCACAGTGACTTGTTAAGAATTGTTTTTAAAGGAAACATCCCAGAAAGAAAGATACAACCATTTTTACAAGGTTAACACCTTAAGATCCTGTCTACCAGCTGGTATTAGGTTGTATTCAATGAAAGCACTGGCTGCAGCACCGTGGTTAGGGTGGAGCTGGGGGGGCCTGGGCCCCAGTAACACCTTCTTCAGTTAAGCAGGGATTGATTCATTTACAGTGTCTTTGTACAAAATCAAATGATATAGATTTTGATATGTTTTTGGCACCTTAATATTGTCAGAAATGAGTTCTCTGGGTCTTTGATTCTTCAAATTTTCTGCGTAGAAACGCCACTTCTGTACCCATTTACAGCTGGGTCACGTTAACTCTAGTGGCAGTAAATTACAAAATTAAAAACATAGAAACATCATATTTATTAATTCTATTAGAAAATATTTAAATATTCTACTTAACTTGCTTCAATGAAAAAGAAATTGTCTTATAAATTAAAAACTAAGGTAATTAGTTAGAGAAAGAACAAAACTCAATAAGACTAGTTATCCAAGCCTATTTCTTGGGTAAACAACCATTCATATTATGTTGTCTTGTAAAATTAAAGGGATTGTTTTCTAAATTTTGTATGTGAATTTGGGACACAATTGTGGTTAATTTCATTAAAACTGAAACAATTTTTGACTTCTCAAAAGTACTAGTGGAAATGAAAACAAGTTAATACATATATTGCCCAACTGTGTTTTGTATTTTGAGTTTTGTTTGGTTGTTCAGATCGTCTGGCTTGTGTGTTTTATTCTTACTGTGATGGGGTTTTAAGCTCATGTGGGATGTCCCCTTTAAATTCAGGGTAGTTGAACCTGATATAAGGATAACATACTGGAATACCTGAGTTTAGTTCTATAAATAGCATCATTGATGAGAATTACCTCTGTTAATACCAACTTAATGATTATAGCACATTTACTGTTCAATCAATTTTAATCTAGAGGTGGCAATATCAAACCTAAATCATTTCTTGTTTTAGACCAAATAACTTTAGATAGGGAACATAGTTTTCTGAGGCTTGGTTCTGTTAGGTTGTTTTGAATCCAAAACTGTTCTGAAACCATTTTATCACAACCAAATTTACTGTTCAATCAATTTGATCCCTTGACAGTTGGAAATCGAAAAAGAACAGGCTAATGCCGCTGTCCTGGCAAAATTTCCCTCATTGCACCCTGCATGGCGTTGCCTGTCTTCATTAGCCCATATGGTGCAGAAAAGTAGGACGTAAAACTCCATTCATTTCATTTCATTTTGTTCAATCAATTTAATCTAGAGGTGGAAATATCAAACTTAAGTATTTGTTGATCTAAACCTTGGAAAGAACTTTCGATAGGGAACATAGTTTTCTTGAACTAAATTCAGTTTATTTCGGAAAATCAAAAATGCTAAATTTGATATAGAGATGGGAAATATTAGACCTGAAATACTTTGGAATCATAACGAACACAGGAATCAGGAACTAGATTTGTTAGATTCCTTTGTTTATTGTAGAAATTCACATGAAAACTGTTCTAAAAACATTTCACTGTAATCACCTTTCAACCAATTTTAATCTAGAGATGGAAATATCAAACCTGAATCATTTGTTGATCTAAACCAAAGAACTTTCAATAATGGTTCACACTTTTCTGGAATTTGGTTCTGTTTCATGCCTCTGATTATTGTTGGATTCAAAAATGTTCTGAAATATTCATTTTAATCTAGAGTTTGAAAATATCAAATCTGACTCACCTCTCAATAGACATAAACCGAGGAACTTTGAATAAAATTTTCAGGAATGAGATTTCTTTGATTCCTTTGTTTATTTCAGAAAGTGAAAAAAATACTCTCTAGAATTGTCAAATATTATAGCTGATACACTTCTTGATAGTTAAAATAATAGAAAAGAAAAGAAAAAAAAAATTCTAGAGCTAGATTCAGTTACATTCCTTTGTTTATTTCAGAAATTCAAAAGTGCTCTGAAACCATTTGATCATATTCATTCCCTAATCATTTTTATTCATTTCTTGATAGATTTACTAAAAACTTGATAATAATGGAACACAATTTTTCTGGAACTAGATTCTGTTTCTTTCCTTTGTTTATATCTGAAAATCAAAAAGAATTTTTCAGAAGCTAAAACTGCATCTTTTTTATGATTTACTTGGTGAAAGATTGAAACATTTTCTCAACTAGATTTTCTTACTTTGTTTATGGAGAAAAAACTATCTTGGCACAGACATTTTGTAAATCTTCCATGATGCATTTAACATATATTTCTCTATAAACCAATTTTATTATTTTTTATATTAGAATGATTTATTTAACTGTATATAATACAGAATATCTGTCTAATGAGTAGACAAAAGTTTCCATTCGATCGTTTTCCACTACGATTTGACGATGATAGAGTGCAATTGAAAGGAAAATGAATCTGATTGGATGATGACAGTCTGTCTTGTAGACGATAAAACAAACAGAGACAAATATCAGACTGGTTTTATATTATAAATCCTGTTGGCAATGGCAACGTGATAATCTTGTCACGGAAGCGCAGGCACACAAGAGAATTTTAATTGAGATTCGCAGCAACAACAAAAATCTTTTGTTCCCGCAGCGTAAGGCCTCTTTTTCACTGTAGATATTGCTGTATATTTCCTAAATATGTTACCAATAGCTTGATAAAGACAACAGAAACATTGTCAAAAATTTGCATTGTTGAATATAGCAGTAATTGTTATCCATAAAGTGTTGTATATCTTACTGAGTTGTTTAAGTTCAATTTGCCATTCATGCCTGGCTGTCATCAGGGTTTTTTACGCACCTTGCTCTAGAAATAAGCAATTATTGTTTTATTGAATTTACATGAAAATTGATATATATCTGTATGCAAAGTTTTTGATGTATTTACATTTACCTGCCATGTCTGAATGGAGTATTTCAGTATGTCCACCACAGAAATTCCTTGAAGCAGAAACCCTTCACTGTAATTATTAAGTAAACTGATTAAATCTGCTAATATAAAGAGTTATTTCCACTTGTTTATACAACAGAAAAATATTTATCAAATTCTAATTAAAATTTAATTGATCTTGAAACAAGATGTAAACAATTCAGTGATTCGGAAGGTAGCCTGCTCGTGTTTTCTTATTTTACCGTTTTGACAATTTGATGCTGTATATATTCATATCCTTAGACAAGAGAATTTTGGTGGGTGTTTGAAAACTTTAAGAGTAGAGGTGACTTCAAGGCCACTTAGATTTTATATGGTTCTTTTAAAAGAGTTGTTGTTATTTTATCTGCTCATATTTCTTATTATTATTATCAATTGAGCTGTAAATGGGTTTGGATAATCTGGGATAAGATCATGCTAAGAGTTTTGGCCAAGAACTGAAAAAAGGGACCTTCTAATGTATTAGTAAAGGTACAGTTGAAAGAGGTGGTCTGATTATTTTAATTGTAGATAAGCCTAATGCCATATTTTCATTTTAGGAAGGGATAATACTTAGTTGTTAGCTGATTAAACAGATATTTAAAACTCAGCATTCCATAATCCTTTGATATTATACATCTATTTCAATTGTAGAAGAGCCTTATGCCATAATTCCATTCTGAAAAGTGATCTATTAGGCTATCTTACAAAGCAGATGTTTGAAACTCAACATTCCTAAATTTTCTGTATTTCAGGCTAACCCTTGTAGAAAGTATACCATTAGGTTTAAAGTATGAAAAAAACGCCACCATTCATCCGTCCACTGTCTCTGCACTACATGATCTAGTCGTAAATGCTAATACCAGTATTCATATCGCCTCTTACTATTGGTCAATGAGAGGCAAAGACTTATCCTACCATGATGACACTTCAAAACCTGTGAGTATTTTAGTTATCTTTAACTTAAAGGGATTGTAATGAGGTTTCCTAAACCTTTTATGTGTATGAGGTACACTGATAGCATCAATTTTCACCATTCAAATTTTCAGTCAGATGTCTGTTAGTCTTGCAGTTTCAATTTCATTAAAACAAATCTTAAGTAGCCATAGCAAAGCTAGGAATAGTTTATTAACATTTTTATAAGCATTTCTATGGTTACAAAATTCACAGACATCTGACTGAAAAGTCGAATGCAAAGGAGGCTCGTTAACATATAAAGTTTCAAAAATATCAAGGGTTTCAAAGCCATAATTTTGTTAATTCAAAAAACATATTCAATTTTTAATATTAATTGACAGCGAGTTCCTCTCAAGATTTTGTAAAAAGAAAGCTATAAATGCATTATCAATTTATATAATATAAACCATGACAACCATGACAACCATTAACCATGACAACCATGACAACCATGATAACCATTCATGATTTCCTTCTTTAATTTTAATTCATTTAACATTAACATGAAAACACATTTAAACACAACTTTAACCCTGTGCCAGTGCCTTCTGTTGATAGTGACTAGTTGCTTGTCAATAGTAGCCTAACTGGTTTCTTTTCAACCACCCTAATCTCCATGTGTTATTAACTGACTTCATTATAATTATTTCTTATATTTTGTAGGGTGAAAACTTGTTTGAATCCTTGCTACAAGCTGGTAAAAATAAAGTCAAAATTCAAATTGTTCAGAATTTACCGTCCAAAGTTTATCCAGATAATGATACTAAAATATTAGCTAAAGAAGGTGAGTGAGATTTTTTTTCAGGGAGGGTACATGGGGGTCTGTCCTCTAACAAAAGAAAATTTGTGACCCCGCACATCGTATCAGGTATTAAGTTGCACTGCCCAGTAATAAGCTGACAGTGAAGTATTAAAAGGGGACTCAATCTGGATATTAAATTGGCTATATCTTCTGAACAGAAAAAGCTATTGAGATGGAATTGGTATGTAGCTGATTATGCCAGGAATTCAAATATACTAATAGCTCTACATACACCAAATGCTACTTAATACCTGGTTTGATGTGCGGGGTCACATTTGTACCCCTGCTTCATGTTTTGGAAATTTTAAAATATGATTTTTATACCTTTTTGCCCCAAAATATGTGTCGGAATGCTTCAAAACAATTTTAAAAATAATTTCTGGGAAGATCCCTTTCAGATCCATGTGCTTGACAGTTGTTACCTCAATTTATCAACCTCTCCCTTTTTGTACCCCCAGTTATAGGATGCTGTCTCTTTTGTTAATGACTGGTCGACATTTCAAACTTTACAGACATGTTATGCCACGAGACTTATAAAAATGTAAATCCATAAGAAATCTGTTGAAATAAATCTCTTCATTTGTAGCCAAGTCAATTCTTAAACCCTATTTGAGTTATGCATTGATTTTAGGCTTTAACAACTGCCATATCACAAGTCTTAATTCATTTTCAACTCATGTTTTAAAGCCAATGCTGAAGTAAGAACGTTAAATATGACCAAGCTAATTGGCAAAGGTATTTTGCACACCAAACTGTGGATATTTGATGAGAAACATTTCTATGTTGGTAGTGCTAATCTAGACTGGAGATCTTTTACTCAGGTAGGACCTATACTGTTACACACCTTCATGAGTTTGATTGTCAGGATATTTCTTCTTGTCGTTGCGGAGTTATTGCCCTTGGCTGAACTCAAATGGTATGAGAAAGACCATGCAGTTATATAATATTGTGGATAGGCTTTTGTTGGTAGGCTTATATATGCTCAAAAGATCCTGACTGAAATGCAGGATGTTTCGAAATGTTGTTACTGAGTTATTGCCCTTGAGTGGACTAAAAGTGGTTCAATAAAGACATCAGAATTTTAAACTTACGTTTATTAATCATATAAACCCAAATGTGTTTTTTTTTATTGTGAACACTATAGAATTTAAATTATTTTAGGTTAAAGAACTTGGAATAGTTGTAAAAGACTGTTCCTGTTTAGCGAAAGATATGATGAAGATTTTTGAAGTTTACTGGTTTTTAGCTAATGAAGAAAAAATACCAAGTTCTTACGCATCTAAATATTTGACTAAGATTAATATTGGAAACCCTGATTTCATCAGATATAATGACAATCAAACAGCTCATATCTATCTCTCAGTAAGTATAATATAATACTTTGCCAGAATAGAGATTGTAAAGAGGTTTTCTAAACTTTTTAAGTGTATCAGAGACACTGATAACATCAATTTGCACCATTCCGGACTTCTCTTGGTCTTGCAGTTTCACTAAAACTTAGCCTTTGTGATACTAACGTCAAAAAACTCCTTAAGCTCGGGAATCGTTGGTGTCCCAGAAAGTACAGGACAGTACAGTTTCCACTCAAAATAACAGTGTGTATTACTTATTTAGGGTTATTTTTAAGTTTTGGCAATCTTTGTTCTTGCAATATATACATAATCTTTTTGAAAAAAATTACTGAAAATGAATGACTCCTTTGTTAATTGCAGAGTTCCCCTCCCCAACTGTGTCCAGGGTTAAAAACACGAGAAGAGAGGACAACTGATGAGAATGCTATATTATCAGTAATATCTGAGGCTAAAAGCTATATTTACATTGCCGTTATGGACTATTACCCTACTACACTCTATAATGTTAAAAATATGTAAGATATTTTATATTACTTGTGTAATTATACCAATGATTATCAAGGAACAAGGACAAATACAGTATAAAAACATCTAAAAATTTCAATATTTCATCTGGCACTACCTGTTCTTCATTTGTAATATACAGACAGATATCGTCTAGACATAAAATGTCATTTTTAAAGTGAGTAGTTCTGATACATTTTTGGATTGTTAATTTTGGAATTTTTGAAAAAAAAAAAAATTTGCAGAATTATCATAGTGAAACTTTTGTTATTTGGCTTTTATCATTGGGAAAATTCTTAAAAACTAGTGATACTTGTATGATCTGTATATCATGTATATCTGGATAAGACAAGATATGTCCGGCTAACTTCTGTCATCAAAACCAGTACAATAATACGATACAGGAGAGGTCCTAACCACTTCCTAAAAGATAGCCAAGTAGTCTGTACATCTTTTTGCATTTTGATCTCAAGTTAAAAGGATTGTAAAGAGGTTTTAAAATTTATATGTGTATTGGGGACACTGATAACATCAATTTGCATCATTCTAATTTTCATTCTATGTTTGGTTTCCTGAAATTCCACTAAAACTAAGTGTTTGATGATGTCACTAATCAAGAAAGGTCTGATGTGATAAAGCATATTTTGCTATTAGTGACATCATAAAACACTTATATTTTGTAGAATTGCAGGAACCACAGACGTCTGATTAAAAATTTGAATGGCTCAAACTGATGTTAGATTCGACCATAAAAAATTGTGTTTTGTTTTTTCAGCTACTGGCCTAATATAGATGATGCATTAAGAAAAGCTGCGTTTGATAGAGCGATACATGTCAGGTTGCTGGCCAGTCATTGGAATCATACCAGATACGAGATGTTTAATTATTTACGATCATTATTCTCAATCAGCAAAAAAAATGTCAGTATTGAAGTGGTAAGTACGCTATGTATTATCTCATATTTCAGGGTGGGGGTGAAATTTTGTTATTAGAATTAAAGCATTCATTACATGAGAGCACGCACAGCTTGTCACTATCTATCTATCCTATAATATTCTCATAATTTCAAAACTTATAAAAAATAAGGTCAAAATTGAAATTGGTAGGAACAACCAATGTTTGATCTAATTGACTCATGGAAGTTCAGTAATATGAATTATGGCTTTTACTTGCTTTATTTCAATTTCCCCCAGATGTCTCTGGTTTCTGTAGTCATAGAAATGATTAACTGTACAGTGGTGTAACCTATTTTCGTGCATATAAGGATTCAACACCAAATTTCGGTCGATAAAAAATGGTGACGTTTGGTAATAACTGAAATCCGCCATTTTGTATTTTTTCAAAGTATACATTAATACATTTTACCTTGCTTGAAACTACTGGATTCATTCTAATAGCTGATATTGTAGAGAAAACCCACGTTTATCGAAACAAGCAAATGTGGAGGTCATGCGAGGTCGCGCATGTCAATTATTAACCCTTTCCGGAAATGCATGAAAAATAGGTTAGCACGAAATTAGGTTACTTGACTGTATATGACAGCACTATCTCAAAATTCATTTCGTTGTGTTTCAGAAAGTGTTCCGAGTGAACTATACTGCAGATCAAGCTAAAATACCATTTTCTCGAGTAAATCACAATAAATATATGGTTACAGATAAACATGCTTATATTGGTAAGTCTTATCTAAACCTTTCTTTTAATAGATACATTAGACCTGTTTGACACCGATCTATCAGCTTCCGAGCTATTTTACGTCTTTTATCTTAATAGATACATTAGACCTGTTTGACACAGATCTGTCAGCTTCCGAGCTATTTTACGTCTTTTATCTTAATAGATACATTAGACCCGTTTGACACAGATCTATCAGCTTCCGAGCTATTTTACGTCTTTTATCTTAATAGATACATTAGACCTGTTTGACACAGATCTGTCAGCTTCCGAGCTATTTTACGTCTTTTATCTTAATAGATACATTAGACCCGTTTGACACAGATCTATCAGCTTCCGAGCTATTTTACGTCTTTTATCTTAATAGATACATTAGACCCGTTTGACACAGATCTGTCAGCTGTCGGCAAAAACATACTGTATATTTGTGAATATAATGTGGACCTCTTGCTTAAAGATGGGTTCCCTTATTTTCATTTATGAAAATGAAAATGCTAATACTTATATGAATAGAAAGAAGAGGTGTTCTGATGACTTGGAAAAATACAGTTTGTCTCATATGTCCATAATGAATTCATAACTAGCTAAATTAGAAGAGAATTATCAGCAGAATTCCAATGAGTGACCGATCAAGAAAGGTCAAAAAGTCTTTTTTGTTTATCCAGACTTAACATACATGGACATTTATGATTGGTTGAAACTCTTAATCATATGCAATAAGAACATAATGATATGAATAAGAATACATGATAATTCATTAAAAACACCAATTAATCAAATAGTTTGCTTAATTTGACACTAAGAAATAAGGAAACCCATCTTTAACACAAGAACTAAGCGTAGAAGAGTAGAACTTAAAATTCCATTCCTTATATTTATTACACAAGGACTGTCTGCAGGATTGTTATCGGCGTTAAATTCCTACTTTTGCAAATTTAAATTTCAGGAACGTCAAATTGGTCTGGAGATTATTTTATAAATACATGTGGTGTGGGATTTATATTGAAACCTAATAGTACAACGAAATCAGGTGAAGACGTGAGAAAACAGTTGGAGGAAGTGTTTCTCAGGGACTGGTACTCTCCTTATGCTTTTAATATCTATAGAAACCATTCCATAAAACCCTATCCTCATCGTGACCCTCTACGATATCAGGAACTGTAAATAATGGAACAAATCAGGGAATTTTCAATAGTGAAGCAGAGATATTTCTGGTGATCCGTGTCAAATTTCAAACATGAACACGAGCAGTCCATTTTTATTATTAGGTAGTTTAAGTAGTAATCAACTCAGTTTATTTCTAGCTTGTATAGTTTCTATTACTATTTATTCTACCTGAATATAAAATGGACTGGTTTGTTTATGTTTTTGGATCAGAAAGAGCAGAAATATTTCATTGAATTATTGAAATTGACAGTATTTACTTGGTTTTTCAAGTAATGCCAAATGCATGGTTTTTGACTGTGTTTGTTGTGAGAATTGGAACTGAAAGGACCTGTTCAGAACTAACCAATCGAGCTCTCTGTTAAAAAAGTTTAGAAATGTTTGTGTACTTATACCCAATTATTACAAGATTTTCATGTGAGAGCCAAGTAACCTCTCTGGACAGGACATTGGAATCTAGATTGAAACAAGATGATTAATGTTGTAGGTTGTAGTCTCCACTTTAAAACGTTGAGATCTGTTTGTAGATCTTGTTGAGCTTTTTAAGCTTTTCTATTTTTATCCAGAATTTTTTGTTTTATACTCATTTGAAACATCATAGTTTTGAGCTCCAAAGTGCTGCGATGAATGTAAAGATAGAATTTGATTTGTTGTTTTGATTCTTTGTTTTATTTAAGAAAATTTGTCTTCAATGTCAAAAGATTTGACAATATCAAATAACTGTAGATAAGAAAGAAATCAAGGAGTCTTTATAATTTTTTTGTAGAATAAGTAGTTCTAGAAACTATAGATATTAGAGTAATATTGTGTAAATTGATTGTTTAACTATCTGAAAATAATAGAAGAAGTAAAAAAACTTTTATTTTACGAGCTTTCATCCTCATCGATTTCATCAGCTGAATAAAAAGGTGTTTTCTTACTTCTTTTATTATATAATAACATAGAGATTAGGGTGGCTGAAAGGTAACAAGTTACTATCCAACAGAAGGCACTGGTACAGGGTTAAAACAATGTTCATGAATGTTAAGGTTGATATGTTAAAATGGATATTCGTACTTGTAGTGCAAAGACCTAAAAATCAATAAGATAATAATAATATATTATATAATAAACTGATACTTTAATTCTTGCACTGAAATTATAAATTGATGATTTCTTTAAAAACATTTTTATTTCAATTTCAATTGTATCTGATAATAATGTAAACATAGCTCTTGTTTCAGTTTTCAATTGTCCTTGGATGTGTTCTAATATCATTTAGGTTCAACCACACATCTGTGACTCAATTATGACTTTTTTTCTCCAAGACAACAATAGTATTATATTATTTGTAAATATGTTTATATAAATTTATTTGTATGTATATATTATGGGTATATAAAGGGACAGGTGCGCCATTTTAGGGGGTTGATTTTAGTCTTCAATATATGTGAATAGTCTTGAGAAATACTAGAAATGTACGAAAATCACAAAATATCTAGGAATTTTACTCACTATTCCATATATGTCTTTTCTATACCTTATATCACAGAATATCTTAAATTGATGAGTTGTCATTTTGCGGATAATTCTAGACATACATGGATTTAAAGGCTCAAATTCCAACGGTGAGCTGTAAACACTATTACTGATTAGCTAGAAAATTCTGGTTTCTGAAACTGTGTATGATTGGTCAAAAAAATTGGGCATCTGTCCCTTTAATCTTAAAGGCTTGGCTTGTTGCATTCTTTCTACAATTGACAATGGATATTTTTATGGGCCATATTTGTTGCAAAAATTCCCCACAGATATCTTCATTATGTTAAGCTATTACAAACTGTGTTTTATACCTTGACTGCAATAGCCAACTTTTTGTATCACGGCAGCTTGTTCATTGTAAGTTAGAGAATACAACCTATCAGAGGCCTTGACAGAAAGTCTGTAAACAATAAGCTATAAAGTTTACAGTCTTTCTGTCAAGGCCTCTGATTGGCTTATTTGATGGCATATAATCCAATCAATTCGCTGCATTCCGTGATACAAGAAAGGTGGCTATTGCAGTCAAGGTACCAAACGCAGGTCGAAATAGCTTGATCATTGTGAAGATGCCCTTGGAGGGATATGTATTCTTTAAGATTTACTCTTCTAGTTTGTAGAGTATAATTTCAGATATCCATTAGACTTGTTGGAATGCAATAAATTTTGTCTTGCCTTTAAGTATTTTGTATATAAGATTATAGTGCTATTTTTCTAGTTGAAAATCATTCTTCATTATTTCATTCTCAACTTTTGTCATTGTTTATTAAAGTTTATTTCATATCTTGAAATTATAATGTATTCTATTAAAAGCCTCATTCAAGTAGAATGTATTCTCTTAGGCTTAATTTCATTATTGCTCAGTGAAATTTATATATTATAATTCAAATGTATTTTTTACATTCAAATAGAATGTATGCCCAAGAAGAGGTTTTGATAGTGACTATTGTTTAACTACTAATTTCACTAATAATTTAAAGTAAAATTTTCAAATGCAATGTCATTTGTATTGTTTATATCGGACTGAAAACTTTTTTATTTTGATTATTACTACCTGAATGTTTCTCAAGGCCTTCTAATTTGGTGCTGGATTTGGTAATTGGTAAATTGTGGTCAGAAACCATCGAATTGTATCAAAATGCTTCACTACAAATTTTTTCGGTCATTTGGCTTCCAAATACCATATTAAACTCTTAAATGTCTCAATCACTTTGTTCTCCATGGCCTGAGGGCAGAGTTATTGACTTCAGTCCTAGCATCTGCTGTCCAATACTTACCCCTTGCTTACATTCCATTTAGTCAATATTAGTATGTACATACATCTTCACAATGTCAAGCTTTAACAAACTGTGTCTAATAGACATGGTAATAACTTGACATTGAGAAGATGCTATACTGTATAAATGTTGCATTTTCTCATAAGTGTGATTTTTGGATAAAGAATAAAAAATTCTGACTTTATGTCAGAATTAAGGCTTAAATGATGGCTTGAACATGGATGGTATTTTTACCAGTAATATTTGAATGTCTAAACACGAACGTCTGCAGATTGCATACCTAAGATGTAAGCCAACAGATTCAATGAAATCTTGGACAAGCATGTAATGAAACATGGTTATCTCCCTTTGTTCTTAGTATTGGACTGACCAGTGGCAAGAATACGAACTCTCATCTCGCCACTAATGGTAAAGTTCCAGAAATTGAATCCGGGTGCTGTACATAACCACTTACCACTCTGGCTCTATACAGTATTTATGATATCACAATATGTATTGGCATATCAGTCTCTCCTGAGTAGAAAACATATAGGGTTATAAATTGATACCGAATGCTCATCTACGCTTTCAGATCTCATACAGTCTCTCTACTTACTGTCCTGCGAATACATATATAATATATATATATATATATATATATATATATATAAAAACGAATTTTAAAGAAGAATATATTCTATTTTCTGAAAGAGTATCGATTGATTTTGAAATGATCTACGAATACAACTAGTCACCTACCACTACTGATTTCTAGTTTCTTCACTGTAATATTTTAAAGCGATTTATATCTTCTCAATATCAATATCATATATATATGGCCAACTTAAATTAAACGCAGTTTTTAATAACTTGATATTGTGAAAATAGGCGCCATAGTGCTTTTCCATATGCTGCACTTATGTAAATTTCCACAAGCTCAAGGCTGGTACAAATGGAAATGGTTTATCTCTTCATTCCGAAATTGCTTGGTTGAAAAGAACTAATGAACTAAAACCAACAAATTTTTTACAGAAGAGATCCTGTGCCTTTTTACAACAGTAATAAAAACATAGAAAAATCCGCGTTTTTCTGAGAGAAATTTCCTTCGATATTACATAAAATCTTAAAACGAAAAAGGAGTCTCTTTTGGCGGAGTACTATGAACTATTTAAGGGGAACAGTCCGCATTTTCGGGGATTGATTTGGGTCTTAATGGTGCTTTAATAGTCTTAAGAAGTACTAAAACGCACGAAAATCGCATAATCCCTTCAAATATACCTCAAACTAGAAATTTCAACGTCTATTTCTATATATGTGTTTTCTATATATATGGCATAGTCTCACTATAATTCGAGTCGAATTTTTAATTTTCAAACGCGAAGTAATTATAGATACACATAGATTTGATGGATCAAATTTCTACGAGCTGTGAACACTATTACTGATTATGTAAGCTAAAATAATTCCTGTTTCTAAAACTAAGGTATGATCGATCGAACAGATAGTGAAGGTTCTCCTTTAAAAAGCTATGAGAAGCCTTTTGGAACATTTCTTCTCTAATTAGCAACTTGTGCACTCTTGAATCCTAGATTGAGATCAATATTGCTCTACTATAATATTTCACTGAAAAGATTCCGAAATTTGTCTTGCAAATATTATATTGATCTTATTTTCATATCACATTGTTCTATTGTTCTGAAATTATTTCAATAAACGTCTTCTACCATATACTTCTCTTCCAATTCACTTGCCAATTCCACTTTCCTCACTTTTCTTAAAGTTCTAATCAGCTGCTGCAAGTTGCCATGACGATTAAATGTCAGCCATTTTTCGAAAGCTTTAAGTGCCTGTTCTTGATGGGTCTGGTCGCATCTCATGGCCGTGATATCCAATATTTCAATATCCCTGGTCTTCTTCCAGGAATCCCGCGGTGGAATAAAAGGCAGTTTTGGGTAAATCTTTTTCCATTCGATGCCAACCATTTCAGAGACTGTTTGTAAGGCTTCATTCAGGTTGTCTGAAGTAACAAAACGAAAATTTGAAATATGGGTGGGCCAAGTTTTCTAAAATCTTAACGATAAGAATTTGTCGTAGGTGTATAAGTTTACATTGAGAAATACTATACTTTCAACAGACTGAATCATAATATTTTGTGAAACGGATCCCAGGTCACAAAGTGCTTTAGGTTTGAGTAATTGGTCAATCATCATGATTTAGATAGAACTATTAAATTGATTTTGGTTAAGGATGCTGGAGCTGTACGAAACTAAATCAAAATTTAGTTTCTGGCTCAAATAGCAGCATACAATCTTGGACTCCTTAAAGAAAACGTATTTGGATTGGGCGTGGAATTTTACCTGTTTCAGGCTGCTTCTTGTCCTCGATCTCTTCATCATTATGAAGCTTTCTAAGAGTATCAGCAATAGCAATATGACTTCTGATCTTCTGCATGACAGCAAGCTTAGCCTCATTCGACTTAATTTCATCTTTGATGGCCTGTAATTCTATATCAATCGGTGGTAATTCTTTACGTAGATCATGGATCTCGTTATCCCTGGTGGCAGCATCCACTTTATGTTCGTATGTCGTATCTCGGGTGTTCTTCAGATCTAGTTTTAGCTTCTGAAGATGTTTCTCTGTGGGGTCGATCTGGCCGTCCATGCTGTACACATCACGCTGAAGACTATCGAGTCTCTCATCGTAGGTGATCTGCATCCGAGGGGTCAGGGGATTTTCCAGCGCTCTGTGTTCTTGTGTTTTGTAGAAGGCTTCTCGTTTTCTCTCAATATTTATATGCAGACGAACAAGTTTGTCCTCCACGACTTCGATTCTACTCTGCAGCTTTTTTCTCTCTCGTTTGTTCGTTTCGTATTTTTTAATGGCTTGCTTCTTTAACTTTTCGGTGTGTTCGATCTTCTTGATAATTCCTGCTGTCTTTTTAAAAAGTTTGGATTCCTCATCTTTGAGGTTCAGTCTGTTGGACTGGTAGGTCTGCATCTCCTGCCAGATCTCTTCAGAATACCCTTTGTCCTGCTTAATCCAAGACTTGGCAGTTTGACAAATATCGAGAAGCATGTCACAAACGTCTTCAATCTGGGTCTCTTGGTCTCTACCATTAGTTACAAGATCATGAAATGGCGAACCCAAATTCTCGATTTGATTGATGGCATCGGCAATGGCGTCGAATTTGGAGTCTATATTTTTCCTATACAGTGTTAAATCAGTTTCATATATTTGTACTGATTCGATTTCAAGTCCTTTCGTTTCCAGCTCGAAGCTGACACAATATCGGTACAGGTGGTCGTACATGCATCTCATGAGCTCGGGGTTCAGTCGGTCCGAAATTAAACCCTCAAAATGGCTCGTTCGATCACAAATGAAATACAAGTCTTTAAATTCAGCACTGGTCTTAACCTTTCGATCGACCTGTTTATATGTCACCAGATCGAGATAGTCTCTCCAGGTTTTCAACTCGCCCTTATCTTTCTCCCAATCTTCTAGAACTCGATCTAAACATTTTACACAGCTTGGATAGTCGATCCTGACCCCTTGTATAAAATCCTGCTTAAAATCTTTTATATTCGAGGATATTTTCTGAGTAATTTTGAGAATATATTTGTGCTCGGCATCTCTTGAGTAAGGTGGCATGCTGACGAATCTTCTTGCTCTCTTGTTCCGGGGCATATTTGATCATTCATTCACTTGGTGCGTTCTGAAATAAAAAATGAAAATTTTATTTGGCTTTTGTCTAAAAGAAAAAAACACACTATATTTTATAAGGATAACAACATAAATTAAGATCCTTTCTACCAGCTGGTCCGGGTACCAGCCAAACCTCAGGGCATTGATTCTTTTCCCAGATTATCCGTACCCATTTACAGCTGGGTCAACTGGAATTATGAGTGACGATGACTTATTCAAGGTGATTTATTCCAGGTGATCAAATGCAGATCGAGAGTGAAAACTCATCTAAATGAATTGAGTGGGTGGAATTTTACGTCCTATATTTTTGCATCTGATTGAGTGATAACGGACAACGCCATACAGTGTGCAATGATGGAAATGTTGCTAGGACAGCGGCATTTGCTTACTCTTTTACGATTTACAATTGTCGAGAGATATTTAACGTACACTGCCTGTAGCTCACGGGGCGGGGGTTTATTGCCCTATCCGCGTTCCCATATCAGCCCGAAAAAGTCGAAAAAGTCGAAAAGGTGTTACTAGTATATCTAGAAAATTCTTGTATTTAATGTTTTTGTAGGAAAATCAAACATAACATATTTTGTGTAACTACAGCTGGCCAACAATGACAAAATTTCTAAATATAAAATCCTTGAAGAAAGGCATCATGAGAAAAGACATCTGGGTATAAATGGTTGTCGTGGGTTTTAATGTAGGAATTCTGTTTTTGTTTTGTCATTGTTGCAGTCAACCAAGCTAAATCAAGGTGCATATAATCTTGAAAAACATCACAAGAAAATACATCTGGGTACAAATGATTGTCGTGGGTTTTGATATCGGTTGGAGTGTGCAAATCTGTTATTGTTCCAGTCAATCCAGCTGTAAATGAAGGTGAAAAACGTCACAAGAAAAGACATCTGTAAACAAATGGTGATCGTGTGAGAGACTGATAATCTTTAATGGTTTATCATTTCTTAGTATTTAAGTCAATCCAGATGTATTTAAGTGCAGATAATCCCGAAGAGATCAATGCCATGACATCTGGTTAAGTACCAACTATCGTAAAGAATCTTTCTTCCTTGAATCGTTTTGTTTATTGCCAACTTATAAAGAACTATAAGAGCCGTGATTACACAAGCTTTCAATAAATTACAAAGTGTTATAGTCGTTTACATTGTTAAATGATGCAGCTTATAGATTTCAGATACCATCTGTAATATTCGCATTAGAATTGAAAATACTCCTGACTTTACTACAATGCACAGAGGAGGATTAACCTATAGGCAAACTAGGCAGCTGCCTTTCGGTCCATGGATTTTCGGCCCATGACAAATTTTGTAACAGTAAAAATTATCAAACAGTTAACAAATTTCCGCAGGCCCATCGAAAATTGTCCTACTCTATAAGGAGATTGATGTGATGAGAATCGACTAAATGGTTTGAGCCTAATGGTGATGAGCTGATTGATCTGTTCCTGAAAAAAAAGATCGCAAACTTCCTGCCATAAAATTGTAATCACACCATGCCCCCTCCCTAAAAATAGAAATTAGGCCCTCTACCGTTCGTTTGCCTACGGCTTAACAAGTCCAAAATCCGCCACCGACAATGCTTCGACGTAAATCGTACTATCGTCACTCAGACCCGTAGCTACAACAACAGACCAATTCCAATACGGCAACCTAACACCATGCATCATTACCCCTCCGGACAAATTACCTGCCCCTCCAGATATATAACCTGCCCCTCCAAATATATTACCTGCCCCTCCGGACAATTCAACGAATATGTCACTTTATATCACCAACTGAAACCGATTCAACCCAGCGCACATGGCAGCACTATGGCATCTCATTTGCGTGAACTCATAAAAGGTGAAATGAAAAGAATAGAATAGGGTTTTAAACTTTTACTCCCTGTACCTGATTGGGCTAATGAAGGTGAACAAAGCCATGCAGTGTACAATGAGCTATCGGGAAAATTTTGCTGGGACAGGGACATGAGCGAGTGATCTTGGAACACATGGCAGAATCAACAGGAGGCTTTAATCCGAACATGTGTTCAATGACATAATTATTATACTTAATTGTGTTATTTATAGCATCTTAAACGCACGTGCGGTTATTTAAAATCTAAAACATTGTTTTAATGATTGCTTTGGCGCCATAAATCTCAATAATCCTGTGTAACCGACGTGATTCTAGAATGGTTCCGTTTCATTCAGATATTGCTTAAGACGTCGTTTAGTGTGTAGTTAGTCCGAGACTAGCTCTTATTTCTGGTCTCTTATAAATATCATTTTGAAATGTCGACAAATCAGTCACAAAGACTTGGAGTTGTCAGACCTATTTCTTTTATGTGATAATGTTGTCCGAATAATTTCTCTGCCTAAAAAAATTATGCTTCGAAACTTTCATTTTGAGAAGTATACAGAATGCGATTCACTTGTAAACGGTTGAGACGACTGTTCCCGTTTCAGAAAAGAATAATAACCTTTTTGAAATGGTATCATCCACTCAAAACGTGCAACAGCTTCTAACTCTTGCTCATGAACTGAACTATATCAAAGACCAGAAAAACGTCATTCGGCGAGTTTCGGACTATTATGCCATAGGCTGAGTAAACAACACGTAACTGATTGTTCAAGACAAATTCACTTTTCATTCTTCTACTATGTAAACTATTAACTATGTTCGTGATATTTTTAAAGATTAAATATTTATTTTAGTTTATCAAACAATATTTTACAGAAAAAAATAATCCGGATACAAATACTTTTATAAATTCTGCGAGAAGGTGTGAAAATGATAAATACAAAATAAATACTTTTATTTGCGCTACACAGTGGTGTTTATAGAAAATATCAGGTTAGGTGGCCGAGCAGGGGCCACAAACTTTTCCAGGGGGGTCATTTTTGGCTATGTGAACTGATAAAAAATTTGAAAGTGAGGTGGGGGGAGGGGGGGAGGGGTGTCAAACCCGGGTCAGCCTCTTTTCTTTTCTGGAAAGTTCATGCCCCAGGGTTATATATATGTAGCTTAACCAAACCATTTTCGAGACCTTTTCGAGGCCAATATATTCAAATTTATCTTGAGACTTATGTGGCCAAATTATTTTTCCTTAAAAAACTCTTGAATCCTAAATATATAAAATTTCCTTGAGACCTATCTTACCAAAAACATTTTGAGAATTCTTGAGGCCCATATATCCGAATTTTTCTTGAGATTTATGTACCCAAATAGAAGCCCATTTACATGTATTCATAAATTCTAAATAAGTTTTGAGACCTGTTTAACCACATTTAACTAATCTACATTTAACAAAATATAGAAATGATAACTTACTTACTTAAATCAAACATTAAATCCATTCCAATTTGAAACGTTAAAATCCACTCAAATTATAAGAAGAAATACTTTAAAGAGTTTTACAAAATGTCGTCGCTACCAACTTAACAATATTTTAATGAAACGTTTAGAGAGCTAATACAACTCCTTGGTGACCCCCACAATAGACACCTTATCAATACCCTTTATATTAGTAACAGTGTTCGAGTTATAAAGATATACAGTAACAACACTAGTTATAAATCAATTTGTATCGATCTGAATAATAAGTTTATTCAATGTATAGATATATAGGTATACACGTTAAATGTTCTTATATCTACCACTCATAATTTAAAATAGGGGTCAGTTGTTATGTCAACTGTTTATAAGCCGTACATATAGTCATAGAATTGAAAGGGGGTTTTAAAGTGGTTTTCTAGATTGTGCATGAGTATCAGGTACACTTATTTTTTTTAAGTCGGACGGAAATTCGAGTTATTAAAATGGAAGTTATAAGTGTACCCGTGAAATACAATCCCAAACAGAAGTACACGATGTTCGAGAAGTCTGTATATAGTCCCATTGTTCAAACGGGGGAAGGGTTTACAAGAGCTTTCATAAACTTCAAGAATGGCATCGCATAACAGGACGTTTTTACCGTCAGCTGTCATTGGAAAGTGGAGTAGGGGGGTGATTGTGCGATAGTTGTCGAGATATTTTTCAAAAGTGACTATGTTGCTCTCCATGCAAGCAAAAAAAAAAAAAAAAAAGGGGGGGGGGCATATTTCGATATCTTCAAAAGGGTTAGCGATAGCCTAATTGCACCGTGTGTACTTGCCGCCCAGAGTGCGCAGCATCTGCAAATACATTTATATCCTCGTCGAAAAATTTGATATTTAAGTCATTTGTCCTATATATTGTTATCTTTGTATAGTTAATATTTATCAGTATATTAATGTAGTGTTTATTGTCATTCTAATAGTATAATTTAGTGCAAAACTCGTTTACGTTTGGAAAGGTGACTCTTCCTGATCTTAAGTGTGGCTTGGGTTGTCAGAAGGTTTGCGGAAGTGCCTTGTTCAGACACTGTCTTGATGATGATATGTGACTGCACATGCAATGGCGTGAAACAATGGAGAAATATATAAAATATATCATGTATAATAGTCAAGAACTCATAAGGACACTTTGACCGATTTGAATCACTCGTATATTGTATTGTGCGTAACAACTTTCCAGGTTATCAAAGTTGTGGGTCTTTTGGAAGTGTCTAGCTCGGAAACTTTCTTGACGATAACAACGATAATATGTGAAGGGTTTTGGATATACACTGGCGTGAAACCAAACTCCCATATTCAATTCTAATTCGAAAGAAGAAGCTGGAACACAGTTAAGAATCAGAGGGAAAACATAGGCTATATTATTATCTACTGTCTGTTAAAATGGCTGAAAAACGAAAGAGTAAAAAGCTGATCAATGACCCTGAAAATTGTGTTGATGAAAACTTGGAAGGTTTTACTCTGGTGAATACTGGTATCAAGAAGGTCAAAGGTCACAGGATACTGGTACGAGAGGACTATGAGGACCTGGGGAAGCAGGGGAAGGTCTGTGTTTTGAGTGGTGGTGGATCTGGCCATGAACCCAATGAAGCAGGTGAAGTTATCCTCAATCTTATCAAAATAAGATTACAAATTCGCCACCATTGTAATCTAGCAAGTTTACTATCGCAGTTCAGTTCTAATGACTTGATTTTTAGACCAATCAAATCGTCTCCTGTAGAAACCACTTCCCGATTACAATGATCAAACTGTTTACTAAATATCCTCTGTATATACAATGTATGAAGTATTTTGTAGGATTTGTTGGACGAGGTATGCTAACCTGTTGTGTAATGGGATCAATATTTGCTGCTCCACCATCACAAGAACTGTTATTAGCAATTAGACTGGTCACTAGACATAATCCAGGTAATGTTAAAGGTATTTTCACAATGGATAATAATGATAGATAATAAAACCAATTTGAAATCGATGTTAGTGATTGACAAATGATATGACTACAACACTAAATTCATCTTAATTTAAGTTTTCGAGAATAAGACTAAGACCCTTTGTCTCGTGTATATCTAAAAAAGTTGTCTAGAAAATATTGAAGATGTTCTCTGTATATTTCAGCTGGTTGTTTAATTCTAATCGCTAACTATACTGGAGATAGATTGAATTTTGGAGTAGCTGTAGAGAAAGCTAAACAAGAAGGTATTAGAGTAGCTTGTGTAACGGTGGGTGAAGACTGTGCGATGGTACCCAGTAGCAAATCAGCTGGTAGACGTGGGCTGACTGGATTCGTATTAGCTTATAAAGTATGCACCTTTCTATTAGTCCAGTGGTTCACAACCTTTTACAACCCTCAATCATTTGATATCCCCAAACCAGCAAAAGGTTATAAATCGTATAACTTTTTATTTGAGCTAATCATAGTACTCCTAATGTTCCCAACCGGACTAGGTTGGCTCTGGGGTCGTGACTGCTACACGTCCATCAATTAACAAATGTGCACCATAAGTCCTGAATAAAGATCCTCAAAGATGTATTCCCCTCCGACAACAGTTGGCCACGTCTCTGACATCCTAGTCCCACACCCCAGGCATATTGGCAATCACACTTTCTGGTTTTTGGTGAGATCTCCTTGTGTCATTTTCTGCATATTACTTTTGAATTGCAAAGTACAAGAGAAATCTTCCCCATATAGTGCAGAAAAGTAGGACGTAAAACTCCATTCATTTCATTTTCATTTACAAGAGAAATCTTCAGAGAACGTATGAAATCCTTTTTAAATTTAAGCATTTGTCCTTATGTAACCAGGTATTAAGTACGTTGTATACAGCTTTCTTATTTTCTGTCGTTAGGTAGATCTCATTAAGACACTTTCCCTCAAATTAAGTGTTCAGATGGGAAAATACACGAGAAGACTTGGCAGAACGTATGCGACCGTCTTCACAAGAAGCATATTTCTTTACTTTAGACCTGCAGATATACGAAAATAAAATAAATTTGCAAAGGATATTTTCATTTTGAAGATGTGAATATGGCACGTTCTACTCTAGAAGTAACAACATCTTCAACTTTGCCAAGATGTTCTTTTAAATAAGCTGGTGCTCCGTGTTGTGTTAACTGGACATGTTCTAATAGTTGAAGTTGTAGGTTAATCTGTATATCATGTTGATTTATCAATTGTATATACTCCGCTTTTTTGGACTGTTTCCTCATAATTGAATTGCAAAGTGAGTCTTAGCAGAACGTGTGAAATCGTGTTAATATTCAGGATATTTCCTTATTTACATCATCATGATATATCGTGATATCGTGAGGCCATAAAGAGCCAAAAGTGTATTTAAATTGTAAAATTGTTATCACAAATCTCCCAAATTTAATCAGATCTTCAGGAGAGAAAAAAAGAAGAAAATCAAGATATGACCTCGCTAAAATCCAACCAATATAAATAAAAAGCAACGCTACATAATTCTAATGGAGTTGAACGTAATGTAGTAAATGCCAAAAGCCACTTTTAAGGTCAAACTTAGAAAATATAAGACGTTGTCGACCAAATTGGCTAATTACACCTGTATTGTGCTCATTTGCAACCGAAATAAAAAAAACGTGTTTGGATGTCTAAATCCAACATAGAACCTTCGCTTTTGAACACTTATGTAACACTAATTAGCGGAAAATGAAAGTAAAAGTTTTGAAAATAATGTCATCTGCATGTTTGGTTGTTTAAGTTGTTTTGTAAGATATTGATTGGCATGGATTTGTGGTTATTGCAATATATTAAGACGTAATTAACCATAGGATTTCATTTTTGACTTAGACGGGGGGTTACATTTTAGGAAATTAAAACAGCTCGAAATATATGGCCACTGTACTTGTGCTTATAGTTCACTACACACTAACTGTTTTCATTAATCGTTTCCGGTAAATCTATCCATACATTCATTGACGATTCTATGAACCTTTAGGGGCAGGCCCCTGTTATCTCTCTCTTTACCAAGTAGAAACGCCACTAAGTAAACTTTACATGTGTTAATTCAAATGCTATGTAACTTCTAGTTAGCAGGTGCTTTGTCTGAAGAAGGGAAGAGTTTAGATGAAATAGTAGACACATTGAATAGAATCATCAAAAACATGGGATCACTTGGAGTGTGTTTAACTCCCTGTACAGTACCAGGAACGGGTGCTACATTCTATATCGGCGAGGATGAAATGGAACTGGGTCTTGGGGTACATGGAGAACCAGGGGTCAAAAGCCTCAAGGTAAATGACTGACACATTTTTTCTGTTCAATTTAAATAGTCATCCTTATTGTAAGCTTTCAATCCGATTAAATTTTTAGACTTCTTAAAAAATGTTTCCTTTACGTGACAAATTACAATTTCATTTTCAATAATATTAATTAAAACCAAACTATAAAGTTCTTATGTCACAGAATTCACGTGGACTTATATTATATTTCAAAATTAGAAATAACATTAATTACATTAAAGACAAAGATTGGCCATTTGTTTAACCAATCGTGCCATAGTCTCAGAAACTGGACTTTTCAAACTAAGCTAATCAGTAATAGTGTTCACAGTTCACCATCGACATTTGATCAGTGTGTGTCCAAAATTATCCGCGTCTGTCATATATAGAAAAATACATATATAAGAATAGAAAGTGAAATTCCTATAATTTATTTGATAAGATGATATGATTTGCTATTATAGATGACCACTGCCAAAGAAACGATCCAAATTATGGTTGATCACATGACATCGCTAGAAAATAAAAACAGACTGTCCTTGAACAAAGGTATATGTATAGCAGGTCCGTAGACAGACTTGATTGTTCGAGTCGGCTGGAAGGTGGGGGGAGGGGAGGGATGTTAGTCTGTGGATTTATGTCAATTTCTCTTTTGTTCCTTGCTCCTCTGTACCCTATAGCTACGGGCCTAGAATTGAAAGATATTTATTTAACCCTGTTTACCCTTCTTCATTTCATCTGTTGTCGACACATGTAGATTGTGTTACAAGGTTATGTACTTTGGTATTCAAGAGATGAAATATACCATAATATTTTGTGAATGTGTCAATTTCCCCATGTAACCTCTGATCCTTCTAGATGCGATGTTTTTTTAATTTCAGATGAGGAGGTTTTATGTGTGATGAACAATCTAGGTGGTACAACTTACCTAGAGATGAATATATTAATCAGAGAATTAATTCTTTATCTTAAAGGTGGGATTGTGTGTTCATATATTCACAGTATCAAGCTATTACGAAGTGCCTCTTATACGTTGATCGCAATAGTGACCTTTCTGTGACCAAGGAATGCAGCGATTTGATTGGATTGTACGATAGAGAATACAGTTAATCAGAGCTCTCGACGCAAATATTATGAACATTACGTCTTATGGTTGACAGACTTTCTGTCGAGGTTTCAGATTGGCTTTTTTCTCTAGCGTACAATCTAATCAAAGAGCTGCATTTACAAAATTATATGAAATAAGAAAGTGGTATAAGACGACGTTAGTAATAGCATGGTATTGTGTAGATGGAATATTGTTTATGGAAAGCAAACCTGGCTAGGGGTCAGTCGTTGATGTAAACAATGTTTATATTTCCACATCTGAGTAAAGATAGCCCGTATTAATTTCCCCGTTTAATTACACAAGTTCATGGTCAGACATATATATCCAGATAATTAATACATGGCTGAAGGTCATGGCTGAAGGTCGCGACTGCGGGCAGATTGGTATCATTATAAACAGGTTCTAGTAAACTTTACGGAATTTCTATAATCAAAATGAAAATATCAGAATAAAGAGCAGGCATGCACGCAATTGACAGAACAGAATTAATTGCATATTATTTTAGATGTAAATGCCAATGAATAAACCAAGTTTTAACAATTCGGACGCAAAACGAAACCTGAAATCCAAACAGCATACTGGCAAACATTAGTAGCATCTAATAAACTTTTTACATAAGGAAGTATATCAATTATAATGTTTTCATAATGAAAAGTGGTATCAGGTGTCTAGAGTAAGCATTCCCTGTCTCTACTACAGATTTCAAATGTTTGTTGTATCTGACAATATTGGCTACTTGAATATACACTCAATATAGATTTCTATGTCACTTAAAATCACAATGTCAAGCTAATACGAACTCTGATACCAAGTTCGTAATAGCTTAACATTGTGACGATGCTATAAGGCGGGAATTATTTGCAATAATATGTGGACGTGTATCGTCATGCATCATGGGTATAAGCCAATCAGATCTTTGATAAATCAAAATGTCGGATTTGATTTGTCCTCAGCAATCTTCAAAATGGGGTTTCAAAAGATTTTGAATCTGAAAATGGAATCAGTAGATCTATTTCTATCTATTTTTAGGTTTAGGTATACATGTAAGGAGATCTCTATGTGGACATTTAAACACGTCCCAGGAAATGTCCGGAGTGGTTGTAACTATTTTAAAACTTGATGAAGTTTCCACCAGATTATTTGGTAAGTTGAACCTAGAGAGAAAGGTGGTATACGTGTATTCCTATTGCCAAAGTATCTCAGATATTTTAGTTTTGTAAAGCAGTTATCAGAAAGAAAAACTGTCATGTGATTAACGTATAGCCAATACAATGACGACTAAGTTGTTATCTATGACAAGATTTGTTTCCTTCAGCGTCTCAATTAACAGTTTTAAATCGTGGAATGCTTTAGTGATTTAACGTTGACAAAGGCTTCGACGAAATGAACAGTCAGGCCTTGAATTATGAAGATCTAATGACGAATATTTGCATGTTGAATTTTCAGATGCTGCAACGGATGCTCCTTGTTGGCCA
Source organism: Lottia gigantea (assembly GCF_000327385.1). Lineage (NCBI taxonomy): Eukaryota > Metazoa > Mollusca > Gastropoda > Lottiidae > Lottia > Lottia gigantea. Next base: position 695,148 of record NW_008708987.1, read on the forward strand.
CGCCCCTTGATATCGACCAATCTGAACACGACACCAATTGAGATCGAAACTATTGCTGAAATTCAAGATAACACCGATTATGCTGTATTGGAATCAGAGGGTAGGCTTATTTAAACAAATATTTAAAGTCCGAAGCAATGTTACATCTTAGCCCGCAGAAACATGAGCTGGGGTTGGCGGTTGTCGTCTGTCCAACTCCATGAAGCCACAAATTTCCACTATTCCACTCGAAGCCTTGGTATTTAAAGATATATTTCACTCTCCTGGTTTGAAAAAAAGCATCTTCAACCAGGCAACGCCCTTTGCTGTATTCGTCGCAATCGTGATAAACATAGCAAACATTCTTTTACTAACCCACCGATAAAGCTAGAATGGGGATAGAGAATTTGCCCCTGTTTAGCCTGAACTAGTGTTGTGGTGAATAGCTCTTACCAACTTGTGTTTTCAACAACTCATCTGTATGGGTGAATCACCTACACCTACTTGATTATGCTCGGAATGAAATATCTTACTTTCTGTTCTTATAAGTTGTAAATTAGAATTCATCATTGAATTTCAGAGAAAAGAGAAATGATGTATGATGTTATTGTTAATATCGGTCGTGCTTTGATATCAGCTGAATCACTTTTAAATACACTAGATACAGAAGGTGGTGACGGAGATTGCGGTACCACATTGGCAAAGGGAGCTAAAGGTAGATGCCGAAATTTTCTATTATATGATAATCACTTTTCGGAGTTCATGATAGCTTTAAAGTGGACCATTCAACTTTTTATTCTAATATTATTCTACACATTTTGGTTCGTGCCAGAAAATGTCTTTACTGATTAAAGTCGTTTCGTTTAACACCATCAATATCCAGTACAAGTATACGTAGCAAGTCGGATTGTCGTCTGCTAGACGATTAGGTGTCATGGGTTCGAATCCTCTTCAAGGTAAAACAAATTATGAGGCCACGTCAATGCTTCCATATTTTAACCCTATATTACCTATATGTTGTGGCTGATAACAGAAAAAACAAAATAACATTACGCTTACCCGCTATTTGATATCTTTTGATGAGGGTTGCTCAGTTTCTTCTTTTCACACCTTTAAACGAAATATTCCGATATCCACCAGATCAAGTTTCAGGCGTCTACCTGATCACCATCGATACCGTACAGATAATTGATATTGATAAAATATTTATGACGCAATTCGATATGTTTTAATTTATCAAAATACAGGATACGTGGTATAATAAAATGATTGATGATTCTCGTAAAATATGTAGCACTGCAGGCATGGTTAAATGGCTGAATTTATTATTTGTTCTGTATTAAAGGAATGTCATAATAAGGTCGCTAAAAGGGCTACTCTATCAATTTAACAGTTGTAAAGGTTTGATTTTATTTCATAAGAATGAAGGCACAATTAAATGGCTGAATCTATTTTGGTGATTTTGTCAATATAAAGATATTGTTAGCGTCCAAAGTATATCAAGAAGGTCATAGTACTGCCAGTGGTTCCCAACCTTTTTAGCCTCGTGGACCTTCCACACCCCCAACAATTTGTTTCATCCACATTTCCAACATGTGATGATGTGAGGTGCTCTCTTAATTCAAAATAAACGTTTCTCCTACACCAGTTGGCCACACAGAGGCGGAGCCAAAGGGGATGGGGGGGGGGGGGG
>NW_008708987.1:696870-697896 GCF_000327385.1 Lottia gigantea
AAATTTCTGTCAAGAGAAGAATGTTCTCGGTGTCAATAAGAAAGTTGATGAATTTATTTTCTAAGATTGATGAAGTTAAAGATTGAAATGGTCAGGTGTAGAGAAGTTTGAAAGTTTTTATTGGAAGATTTATTTAACATGTCTTGTAGATAATTTATCATTATAGATAGATAGAATTTACCAGTTTCACAATATTCATACAAAAACACATATAGATATAATTTCACTCGTTACATTTAGAATATTCAAAAATAAGAAAAAAAGAAAACACATATACATACAAAATATACCAATTACCATCAAAATATTGAAACGATAATACATTTTGTATAATTATAAGAACATTTCGGATATAAATTAACCAGTACACATTAGATACTCGAAAAGATCGTATACAAATTAATTAGATTTCGAATTTCCATTAAAAAAACACGTTTTATATAAATATAAGAACACATCTAGATATAAGAAAGACGATATGAAAATAATAACAGATATACGTACAAAACAAAACACATTTTTCCTCGAGAAAGAAATATCATTTTTAGAAAGATAGTAGAAATCGAAAATCTACTATTCGATAAATCAATTACTCGAAAATATCATTCTGGAGTAAGACAAGGTGACGCCATTGGTCCTTTTCTACTCAATATTGTTATTGATAATTTTTTTATTTGCTACAAAAAGGGTAAGGTGGCTGTTATAGTCAAGTTATAAGACGAATCCCGTAATATCTTGATTGTGAAGATGGGATTTATCTATGACTTTGAATACTATAAAACTAGAAATTTTCCGTTTGAGGACTTCAACAATTTAATACAATAAATAACAACTTAATTCAGATTTTATCAGAATTTCTTTGAATCTCGTAAAATCTTTTTCTCCGTTCTTTAAAGACAAGTTTACGAGGAGAGTTTGTCTTGTTGATTTCAAACTTCAATCGTTTATCAGACACAGAACTTTCTTAGATAAAATCAGAGAAATAAATTCTGGAGAAAAAATATAAAAGTTGAAGAAAATAAATAT
>NW_008708987.1:770938-785369 GCF_000327385.1 Lottia gigantea
CCCCCCCCCCTTTGCAGCCCCGAAAGCAAGCTTTTCTGGCAAAAATTTCATAACTAGGTTAGACGTATACCTGGCTCCGCCACAGTGGCCACACCACTGACACCCTAGTCAAACACCCCCAGGAGTGAAAATACCCCAGGTTGGGGAACTGGGGTAGTAGGGGAAGGGCTAATTCGTTCAAGACTTGCTACCTTGTAGATTTCAGGGCATAACACGAACATCTAAGTAGGCTCATATAAAGGGTTCTTTCTTACAATTTTACCGTTTTAGCTTCCTATTGTACCTGGAACGTCTGTTCTACTGGGGAGCCTCGGGCGTGCCTAATTGAGTTACTCGACGTTACATAATCCAAACGTCACTGTATTTGCAGACTGTAGTAAAGAGACACAGTAACCCCCCTTTGTGAGTCTTGATCTTATTACTATTTGTGGGCATTTCTTGCGCTTTGTCGTAGACATATAGAATTAGTCTGGATATTCCTCTGAAATACGCAGTTGTCTTAAAAAAGCAATGTAGGCCGAAACTTAATGACCCTTATTTAAAGCTTCAACAGCCACGTTTCACTCTTGATGACCATAAAGAGATCCGGGGGTTGTAATGGAGAATATTTGAAGCCATTTTCTTGGCCATTTCCTGTTATCAGATTATATTATATGTATTCCCTCAATGCGTTCATATCTTCATATCTACCATATACGTTCTTGCTAATTCAAATATTTGTAAATTATAATATTTAAAGGGATTGCAATTAGGTTTTTAAAAAAATGTTATGTCTATCGGGGTCACTAAAAGCATCAATTTGCATCATTTCAATTTTCAAGCAGACGTCTGTGGTTCCTGCATTTCAACTAAAACTAAGTGTTTGGTGGCGTCACTATTCGCGAAGGGACTTATGTGATAAAGCAAATTTAGCTATTAGACGTCATCAATTGGAATTGTACAAATCACAGATGTCTGCTTGAAATTGGAATGATGCCAATTGGTATACAACACATTGGCGGGCGTTTCCGAGGCCGACAAATTTGGCTCTAACATTTTCCATTTCCTCAACTGATGTGATCTTACGATCAAGTTTGTCTTAAGCACAGTATTTTTCAACTATAAAATTCCAAACTTACGACAAATTCATATTCTAAGAGAAACGGGGCATAGAGGACCGTTGTAAATATCTTATGGGTAGCTGTCAGTGACCTCTTTCAGCTGGTTAACCGAATTATTAGACGATTGTTTGTCTTAAAGCTAATAGGTTTCCTGAAAATTACGATTATTAGTTAACGTTTATCAGTTCTGGAGTTTGAACAGGTCCAAGATAAATTTATTAAAATGGCATGTCAACCTCTACACGACTGATCGATTGTTCTCGAACGACTTATTTTAATATTTCACTTTTCCTTTATCTTACCTACTCAGTCCTATAATTACCGTTTTATATTTTCAGTTCTATTAGAAAGTATTGGAGAAAAAGATGATCCTGGATTACCAATTAACTGTCCTTATAGATTAGCTTTGAAATTATCCAACATCGCTGAAAATCATATGGGAGGATCGACCGGGGCTGTGAGTTAGGAGCTTTCGCAATCAAACATTTTTAACTTTTAACACGCTATTATGTCGATACAATTCGCATTCTGTCCAAAGAAAACAGCAATTGAGCCCACCGCAGTCTACATCTGATCACAGAAAACGATTAATTTGTCATACTAGTCCGAAAAGCTCTGAACCTTTCCACATGATGTCATATGTTCAAGCCTTTGGAAAGGGTAAGAGCCTCTCGGACTATCCCAAAACCAGTCATAATCTGACCCTGCTTCAGGCACACAGATGCGTTCCTACGGGGACGGAAAAAAACTGACCCGACAGCCTCTCTCGGCAATAAAATTATGTGTCACCTCCACCTGAATTGCCACTTCGGTCACAATCTGATAACAGAAAATTGCCATTGTGCCCTTCGTAGTCTAACTCTCGCCACTGTGCCAATGTCAGCTACAGATTATTCGGAAAAGAAAAGAATTTGCTTTTTTGAGAAAAAACATGATTAATGATTTGCTTTCAGCTTTATAGTATGTTTCTAACATCTGGTGCTGCAAGTTTGAAACAGGATATAAGTCGAGTGTCTTGGTGTCGAGCTCTAGAGCAAGGAATAAACGCCATCAAAAAGTATGTACATGCATAATCAAAAGAAATATACAAGGTGGTTGATTGGCCTATAATGCATTGCACTGTCCTTATCTGGGTCAATTGAAAAAACACCCTGTCTAATACGAACGGTCGTTAGTACAAGTTTGACTACCTATTTCAGATATGGTGGTGCCGAAGAAGGTGATAGAACTATGGTATGTGGCTCAATTTCTCACTATATGCCTCTACTAGTTTGGCAATGGCTAGCCAGACCTGCATATCAGGTCTAAGGGCAGGTATAGCAGGCTTTGTCGGACTAGTCATGGACCATTCATGAATCTTAACAATGACGTGTGCCCTTTATGGCAATTGGCTACGAACCATCATGTTTCTGAAGAAGTTTCCACTATCCAGAATCCATTCGACGACTGATATAATAATATAATATTCTTATTCTTTATAATATTTCTTAGTTTCATTTCAGTTAGACCCTCTATGTTCTGTTAGTGAAGTCTTGAAGAAAGAAATACACAATGATGATATGGTAGCAATTCTCAATCTGATAAACCAAGTTAGTATGATTTTATCTCTGTAAAAAAATCAAAAATGTAAAAGAGGCTTCAGATTAAGGCGTCCCGAAGATCCTCGTCTGAATTACTGCCTCCATCATCGACTTTACGACACTGCTATAGCTGAAATCGTTGATCTCAACTATCCCTGTCACTTTTGTATTGTTTTAATGAAAATTATACTTGTAATTCGTCTGCAATTTAATAAAAAAAATTGTCGGGTATTAGTTTTAAAATGTTATACAGGTCATAGGAATTTAGATGTATCAGTAGCCATCAGCGAAAATTAAGACAAATATATACCCCTTTGTTAAATATTTTTTTTGTTTTGCAGACAGCGACAGAGAAAGCACAAGCCACGTCATCTATGAAAGCACAGGCTGGAAGAGCGAGTTATGTTAGATCAGATAGACTCACACAACCAGACCCCGGAGCCACAGCAGTGTCTATCTGGATAAAAGCACTTGTAGAAACCTTTAAGATATATAGCAGTTGACTTTAGTTAAAGATTTTCATGCAGCCTCTGACTCGAGGTTTGAATAGATAATTACAGCTTTATGGATGAGTTCAAATTTCACAGGTTTTCGGCACAAGTTTTGTGGCTTGTCCTTGACTAGCAAATATAGACTAGTGAATATATAAAAGACTATAGTTTTTATCCCAAACAATGCTTGTGTGTGAGAACTCTCGTGATACATATTTGTATTATGAAAGACATTAAAATAACATGATGGGTGAGTTCAAATTTCAAAAGTTTTCAACAAAAGGTTTTGGATTTATCCTTGTCTGAAACGCATGAGCTGGAGATTGTGTAACACTCTATTTTCAACAGTGTGTAAGATCTCTAAGAAGTTATTCCGAGCAATCTGTATATTTAAAAGTATTGTAGCACTGTTATAAAAGATGATCACCAAAGGCAGAAGATGTCTGTGAAATTGCCACCAGAAGGTGGGAGTATAATTATTCTTTACGTGTAAGTTATGCCAGAAGGCCGATGTACAACACACGAACGCGTGATATGCAAACTATTTTCAGACTTCCAACTGTTCAGTGTCTCTGATAAAATACACTTTAAGGCATGGAATTTAAATTTTCCCAGAAAAATTTATATTTGTACATCAAGCGATCCAGATTGACACAAAGCCTGGAGGATAAGCCAGATTAAGGTTTACTAATCTTAATCCATATCAAGTACTTAATGGAACCTTTTCTTTCCTTCGGGATAAAATGTCCCTGTCTATTGGCATGATAGGCCATATTTTATGAATTAAATGAAATGAAACTGGTTGGGCTCATGGGGATGGGTTAACGCAATGCAGTGTGAAATGAGGGCAATTTGGCTTACTCTGTTTCTATTTCAAACTGTCGAAGCATCTTTAAAGTGTACAGTCAGCAGCAAAAGAGGCTTTTTGTCCCACCAGAAAAACTAGACGCTTCATGTCACCCTACGCCCTCCACCATTTACAGGGTTAAAATCCAAGGTATGATATAGATTCGTGGGCCTGAGGGTTTTCAAGCAAGTGTCTTGATACAACGACTATTTCTGTGGTATAGATATCACAAAATATGTTCATTAATTTGTTCGTTTTAATAATAAACAATAAGATAAACATTAGACAATAGCATACACAACATTTATCTGTGTAGTTTCGTCAAATTAAAAATGTATAAGTAATTATTGTTTTATTTGCTTTCTCTGATCTGATCTGATAACTCGTGTATTTTCACGAGTAACTTACTGTATTACATTTTATAAAATGTTTCTAGGCAATTTGTGCTGCTTTCTAGACAGCTGTAAATTTAAACACTAATTACTAGTCGACAGTAAAATGATATTCACATAATATTATTAATGAAATATAATTTTACAGCGACTTCAAATTAAACCTAGCGAAAACTATTAAAGGAACTTTTGTGAAAGTTCAATCAGCATTACGGAAACTGCCGAGAATTGCCGAATGCAGCTGACACAATCGGTTTACCGTGAAGGTTCTGCTAGCGTTCTGCAATTCATCTTTACGGGAATACCGAAGATTGTCGAATGTAGCTGACATAGCAATCCATTTAACTTTTTAGAATAAAAATCCGACACCCAGGTCACCTACAATTCAATAACCTTTTTTTTTTTACCAGGATAACACGTTGGGTTCTTGTCTTCCAGGCCTTTGACCTATTGGGCCGCGGTGGCTCAGGAAGTTAGATGCTTGATCGCTAGCTTGAAGGTCCAAGGTTCAATTCCGGCATAGGTCGAGATAATACCTGTCAGTGATATAGGTAAGCGGGGCTGACATGGAAAAAGCGTCGAGTGGTTCGGATGGGACAATAAACCGAGGCTGTGCATGTTAAAGATCACTAGACAGTTGGAAATCGAAAAAGAGTAGGCTAATGCCGCTGTCCTGGCAAAATTTCCCTCATGGCATGTCGTTGCCCTTCTTCATTAGCCCACATGGTACAGAAAAATAGGACGTAAAACTCCATTCATTTCATTTCCCTTTGGCCCACTTCGTCGCACAATTCGTACGAAGAGAATTGTGCTACCAAGTGATTCATAAGGACTGGTAGACAACCCAGCTTTCACCATGACTGTACTGCAGTACCATGTGGGGCACAGGTGCAATATCTGGATATGCCTTGATGGACTCAAAAGTTTCGCTAAATTCTCAAAAACTAGAGATCCCAAAAATGGATCGGAGCAACTCCCAATAAAAGTGACATTTTCTTAACGTGTAGATATCCCACCTGTAAATAATACCCGAGGAACGGGTAGAACCAGATTTGTCAAGTTAATTCAGACGATATTCAAACTTTAGATATTTCCCAATGTATGAGAAGCCCACGTGTATTCTGTATTATATGTGGGTTGTATGGTTGATAGACTATATATTGGCTAGTATTCATTGAAAGATTATTACTGGAATCAATACACTCGTATTAAGACGTTGAGATAGTATAAGAGAAATCTAAAGACTGTTTAAGAAATATTTGCAGGAACTTAATCTCCATGGCATAAAAGGTAAGAATATCAAAGATTTTTTTCTTAACAATCTTACAATAATATTTTGTATGATTTTCTTCATAACTTTGTTTTATATTTTTAAACCATTTTTTTATTGATTAAAAATCTTTCGAATCTGCTGAAAGTAATCATGTACTCCGTTTAGACAGAGCGTTATCACAAGCACTACGATTTTTGTCATCACTTGTTTCATAACTAACCAAAATGTAATACTAGTAACCAAAATGTAATACTAGTAACCAAAATTTAATGCTAGTAACCACAATGTAATACAAATAACCAAAATGTAATTGTTGTAACCAAAATGTAATACCTGTAACCAAAATGTAGTACTTGTAACCAAAATGTAATAGTTGTAACCAAAATGTAATACTAGTAACCAAAATTTGATAATTTGATACTAGTAACCAAAATTTGATACTAGTAACCAAAATTTAATACTAATTCAATACATATCAATTAGTGCATACTGTCACTTTGAAGGCCATGCTTCGCCATTTTCGGAGGTTGATTTTTTCCAAATTGAACTTAATGACTGGTAAATGAAATTTGAAACATATAAGCTTACACATGGATTTGAAGGCTAAACTTTCGACCGTCAGCTGTGAACACTATTACTGATTAGCATAGCGGAACAATTTCTGTTTCTAAGAGTTCGGCTCAGTGAGTTAGACGCTCGATAAGCTGAAGGTCCAGGGTTCAATCCCGGAATAAATCGGGATAATACCTTCGGATTTTTCAAAACGGTAACTGACATGGAAAAAGCGTCTAGTTGTTCGGATGGGACAATAAACCGAGGCCCCGTGTGCACGTTAAAGATCCATCGACAGTTGGGAATCGATAAAGAGCAGGCTAAATGTTCCTCATTGCACCCTGCATGGTGTTGCCCGTCTTCATTAGACCATATGGTGCAGAAAAGTAGGACCTAAAATTCCATTCATTTCATTTATAAGACTTACTTACGATTAACACCCGAAAATAATTAACCATGGCCTTTAAGACGTCCCAAGTTTTCCGCTGTCTGATGATAACACCTCTTACCCAATCCTATTCAACCAACAGTTGGAATCTCATTAATATATACTTTCTGTAATAAGTGCTAATTAACTGTGAGATGCCCTGTTTGTTCAACCGTGTAACGCTTTTCAATGGGAGTGTTGATATGACCCATGACAGATGGGTTTTGGGCAATAAAGGGACAGATTCGCCACCCGTTTAACCAATCATACCTTAGTCTCAGAAACGATTCGTCTTTTCTTGAGCTTGATGGATCTGATGCCTCTGATGGATATTTTGACAGTTGTCAGCTGGAGTAGAGTCAGAAGAAAAAGACCCTGTTAAATGGGAATTTTCCACACCTCCAAAAACCATCCTATTTAACAGGGCCTATTTTTTCTATCTCTACACCGGCTGGCAGTTGTCCAAATGGCTATTAGAGGCTGGAATAGAGACAGTTATTTCGGTCTACTGGACATTGTGAAGATGTTGGTAGTACTGTCTACTCTAGTGTAGATCTAATTACCTCTAAATATCATTTTTCACCCTGTTTATAGTGTTCTGTATTTATTTTTCAGATTGAAACATTGACAAAATTAAAAATGGCGAATTGGTCTTTAATGGTAATATTTCTGGTATTAGCATCCTTTATCTGTGTAAATTCTTTTTTTCTTGTACCAGATTACTTATTTGACATTTCTGCTAGGAAATTTAACGTGAAACACATTACCCGAGAACCCATCAAAACCGTCCCTGACACCGTCATATCCGAAGGGGTCGCCGCAAATTCAAGAATTTCTCAATTTATCAAAATGCCATTTGCTCCGTGGCGCGGAAAACGTGCTGAAGGCAATATGGACAAACAGTGGAATATCCAGAATAAAAATTTAGAATCGTCCTCAGAACAGTGGGCGTTAAATAATCGCCTGAGAAAAGACAACAGTGTGATTTCTAATAAAGACAAATCTAAATACTTTGTGAACGACATTTCTAAAAGAGCACAGAAAATTCAAAGACTGAAAAGATTCATTGCTTATAGTTACCGCTCACCGTTAAAACCTTAGGTTTAAGGTGAAAGTGGTTATAAAAACATGTAATTGAAATTACGAAGGCACAAGCCGAGGAGAACCTTAGGGAAACTCAACAGGCATACAGACTGGTTTGATATTCAGGTGATGACGTCATTATATGTGAAATATCATGAACGTAGGTACAGTTTGAAAACTAGGGCAGTTTCGTTTTTGCAACTTCCTGTAGAACTTGAGAACCAGGACGAATTAAATTTGGAATCGACAGGGAAACAGTATATCTGACTTACTTTGCTTCTGAAACCAAAGGGGAAGCTCCATTTCTAAAATGACCCAGAAAAAGGCTGATAAAGATAGAGCAGTCCAGTTACTATTGCGAATTTAATATTCCCCTATATTAGTTTTGATTGCAATGGAACTGAATATAGATGTCCATTGTGAAAAGCGAGATAGAAAGATTAGACTGTTATATCAACTGTAACCACGAATAAATGAATATTTATCGCATGAATGATGAGAGTAAATCAGGCTCTCGGATCCTTACTGAAGACATTGTCCGTTTCTTCAAGATGGAATACCTATACTTTATATACATGTACCAACAGATATCTTAGGAATGGATGTGGATCTTGTTATCGTCATGGAAAGAAAAACACGTCCGCGTCATGTGGCTACCCCGACAAATCTGAACCTATCAGTGTCTCGGGCGTTATGTACTTATGAGATATCAGCACGTTTAGTCCCATATCTGATCAGTATATCACGCCTGAGGAACGAGTATGTCCAAATTTGTCGAGCTACCATGTGGCAAAATAAATAAACCGGCCTTTAATTCCCAATTACGATAGCAAAATCAAAATCCATTCTTTATATTTATATTGATCTATCTTTTCTAATAAATACTAAGTTATAATAAAAACACCAAAATCGTCTTCTTTTAAACGTAAAATGGCCTGAGGTTCTTTATTGCTTCAAATCACTAGTACCTGTCAATCAATTGAACGCCCCGCCCCGAACAATGTAAGAAAAATTCTTATGCCTGTGCCTGAGATTTCGAGAGTTGACCCGGTGTCGGCTACATATATAAAGCCTTCAAAGTACTTGGCAGTCAGGGTCCGAAGTTCAAAATCTTTGGAATAAAAATTAACCCCGTAACAGACTTGGCACACAGAAGACACACAACATCCAAATCAAGATACCCGTTCTCATTAACCCCAAAAGAAATCTCCATTTCATTTCATTTAATTTAATTTAATTTCCAAATCTAAGAAATAACAGTCTATTGAGGTAAATACTTGACTTTATTATAGAAAATACATCAGAGTAAAGAGACTCGAATACAACACAATACTATTAGAAAAACAGAATGTAAAGTGTAAAATATTTACAAGGTAATACCAAGAACACACCCAGTCCGACAAATCGGAACCTACCAAGTTCCTCCGACGTGATATTCAAATAGTTCCGATATCCCATCCGAATATCACGTCGGAGGATCTGGTTAGGGCCAGATTTAATTGACCACATGGGAAGGGATGTAACTCTAATTATATCTGAAATGCCAAGTTCCGACAAAACGGAAATGTATTTAATTTCAATGGACTGGGAATGGACAGAGCTCCATTGTACAAAACGATATTAGTCTCGAATGTATTAAATAGTCTTCAGAAGTATTAGAAATGTACGAAAATTTACTCACTTTTTCTATACATGTCTTTTTATATATCACAGAGTATCTTAAAATTACGAGTCGTCAATTTTGCCTTCGAATGCAGATAATTCTGAACACACATGGATTTCAAGGCTCAAATTTCGACGGTGATATGTGAACACTATTACTGATTAGCCCAGCTACAAAAATTCCAGTTTCTGAGACTAATAAATTAACAAATACTAATGCATTATAAACGTGAATAAAACGAATATGGCGAAGGTATAATAAAATATATGAATACTCGAATTATGAGTCTATAAATGTATATATGTTGCCTGGCGAAGTTATAATCAAAAAGCTTACTACAAACTAAACTAAAAGATAAACTATATATAAATAAACCCAAGTCTAAATGCGGTATATGGGGGGTATGCACCCTCCCTGCTTCAATTTGTCAACCGATCCTAACTAAACTTGAGTATCCAACATATTATACAAATAATCATCAGCAAATCGTAACATTTGCTGAAGTGAAAGTAAAGCATATCTATCGACCGTATCGTTTAATTCCGTTTCCTTCTCGTAATTTTTAACTGGTAAAACATGGCTGCGAGGTAACCCTACCAACTGAGAAACAGTTGTAACCACCTCCTCCACTTCACTGGAGTAAAACAGGTTGTTTAAATCTTCGTCCACTTCTTGGGCTATTTCATCCACCTTGGTCAGCAGAATTACTTGTGGTACCGCAATTCCTAAAAATTGGAAAAAAAAAATTGAATTATCGAGATATAGTCGAACAATGTTATTTATGGGGTGGGTTTCAAATCCCAACCGTGCTATCGTCCCAACCACTAATACAAAATTTGCCCGAAATAAGTATTGTTTATTTTATGGATCGCAGATTTCAAACTACGAAACGAAACATTTTTCAAATTGAAAATTTTTGGTTACGTCAATATTATGGAATCACAGATTTTTTTTAAAATGAAACGTACTATGAATTGAGTAAAAACTAAGCTGTGCATGAGAAATATTTTGTAGCCCTGGGGTCTGATTTGTCGAACTAGACTTGTACATACCTCTTTGGTGGATGATATTTTGAACATTTTTAATTTGACAAAGAACAGCATCGTTCATCAATTCCACTGAGCTACCATCAATGATAAAAGCTACACAATGAATCTTCTCGTTTAAACTCGGTAATTTTATATAGCCCGGGGTCACTGGAGTGATTGCAGCTGATGGATTATACTAAAAAATGAAATAAAATTCAGTTTTATAACAAATGTCTACTCTAACCAATCAAATATGAAGTTAGAAATTTAATTTCATTGCAAAAATTTATGCCAACCAATCAAAAACGACGTCAGAAATGAAAGGAGTTTTACGTCCTACTTTTCTGTACCTGATTGAGCTGATGGGAACGGAAAATAATTTTTCCGCTAGGCCGCTAGCCTATTATAAGCAAAGTGAAAGAGGTCCATTTTTCTACCGAGCTCGTATGATGATAGGCAAAGCAATGAAAAAGTTGTGTAAAGGTGCTCGCTGGTACTCTAGGGGAAAATCTGTGACCCACATGGGAAGAGAACTAAGACTCTAACATAAAAAAACCCACATCTTTCAATCCACGTACCGTATATAAATCAGGCATATTTCCATCTAACATAGCTACAATATCCCCGGGATCTACTCCTTGCGATTCTTCCAAACCTCGTGTATCACATAATCTAAATTTGAGAAATCCACTGCCATCTCTTATTTTATAAGATCGGAACTGAAAAATTAATTCAAATTGGGAATTTAGGACCAATATTGGTGTCAGAGCCTCATTCCGGGAAGTATTTAGAAAATTCCTGCCAGAAGCCACAGATTGCAGATGGCCTGAGATGCATTTTGAGCATTTAGGGGATTAAATTTCACTTCAAAATAAGACCCGAGAGAGGGGGGGGGCATGCCCAATGGTCCGCCCCCTAAATACGCTACTGGCCTTATTTCCAGTACGAAAAAAAGAATCATGGAATGAGCATATTCTGTTATAAGTTATTTTGATTCGGACATAAATTCTGACAAATAAGTACAGGGCCTGATTCTGCTAATCAGGGACAACAACTCTCAAAGAATCAGGCGGCAACTTACCATTGTAGTAAGACTGTGTTCAGCACTTCCGGCAGCTGCCTGACAGGTCACGTGACCTCTAAATATAGAATTGATGGTGTTAACATAGCTAGACTTTCCTGATCCGACCGCGCCGATAAATAAAATCCTGGATTCTCTTACACCAGTTTCTTCTACAGGACAGTAGGATTTAATAGAATTCTTTATTTGAGACTGAAATGAAAAAAAGCCTCTTTTTGCTGCAATTTCCTGGAATTTTGAATCTTCACCACCTTTAATAGTTGAACCTATATGAACTTTGACATTTGAACCCACATACACTTTTGTGGTTGAACCTATATGAACTTTGACAGTTGAACCTACATGAACTTAACTTTGATAGTTGAACCTACACGAACTTTGACCTATATGAACTTTGAACAGTTGAACCCACATGAAATTGCCAGTTGAACCCACATGAACTTTGAACAGTTGAACCCAGATGCACTTTGCCACTTTAACCCAGATGAACCCTTGTTTTAAAGACCTTCTTTATCAGATATTACTTGGCTTAACATTTTTCGGGACTTTTTCTGCGTTTTCATAATATTCACATAAGGCTGAGAAAATGTATGTAATAATAACCGAAAGTGAAACCTTACTTACTTTGCTCATTAAGTCTGGTCTCCACGGCTTACTCAATAAAACTTTATCTGGAAAATGAAATAGAGTTTATACAATGAAATATACAAGAAGTAATATCCTCAGTGTTTATCAAAATAAAACGACAGGTGTCTCTGACGATATCGACAAATGGAGAGAAAATGTATCTATTTTCATGAAAATAGTTCCAAAGGGAGGATGAAGAATTTGAACAAAATACGAAATGTAATATTTCAGGAAATCGGGTAATGTTTTTGTAGGGGATATTTTAGTGGTGCTGCTCATCAGAAGTTGTTATTCAAAACTTAAGTCTGGAGGTGTTATCATCTCGTCGAGTAGTCCGGAACATTAGCCTGTACCCCAGCCTCTGATAGATATTTTGAAAGTTATCGGTTGGATTACACCAGCCGATAACTTTCAAAATAGCTGGGGTACAGGCAGAATTTCGATCTACTCGCCGAATTCCGTTCCGTGTGCATTTACTGGCAACACGGGCGAGTCCAAGCAGTAGTTTTCAGAAATATATAGAAACCAGAATCCTGTATTGGTTCAATAGTTTTACCGGTATTGGACAAAACTTTCATTCCATATTTTTATAGGCTTTTATTTTATACGCAACCACTTCCGTTTCGTTGTGTACAAATAATCAAACACGAAACGAAAGTTTGGAACAAATTACACTAGACTGTAGTTTTATACTCACCTATGACTTGGTAGATTTCAACTTCTGTATAATTATAATTATCATTGGTTATATCTTTCATACTTTTCTCTCCAGTTTGATACGCTGCCCCAATTACTGGCTTCACAGCATTCACAAATACTCCATTCCCATCAGCTGCAGTCACTTCATCATCCATAAACTGCACATTACCGAATCGTGGACAGATCTCAGAGCAATAGCACAGTGCGTGTGGTGGATTTTTTACCAAATACATACCAGGCTGAGTCTTGATTTGGGATTTCAAATGAAAGAGAAAAGCGTTACCGTCGTAAAAAAATCGCTCTTCATCATCACCAAACCAATTAACAGAAGAATAACCTCCGAATACACAACCGTCTGTGTTCCAGCAAACCATGACTGTTGGTCCCATGTTGTCTATTTTGCTATGGATGATAGGGGGAGACATGCCATCCCGTGTGGCTTTATACAGCAAGACCAAATCTTTAGAACGACCGATCCATTTACTTATTCGTTGCTTGTCTTTCGTCTCTAGTTTACCAAAGGTTGCTGCAGTCGCCATTTTGGTGAGTTTTGATTGGAATGTAGATAAACCCCGTCAGCCTAAAATTATATGAGATCTGTTTATTGTTATTGTTATTTGTGGTCGAAAATGTCAACCCTCTGATCAAATTGTTACAAAACATTTCAAATGGAAAATGTCAACCTTCTGTAGCATCCACTTTCATCTTCGGGTTGACAAGTTTCTATTCGTATTTCAATATTTCTTATGATCAAGGGAGAAAATAGGTATTAGTAAATTGGTTACAAATATTGGGTCCGATTGCAAACTGCCTACTTAGAAAATGATCACAATAATATGGTCATAAGGTAAAGTGGTCAAAGGTCCCAAGGTAAAGTGGTCAAGGTAACAAGGCAAATTGGTTAGAGGTCCTAAGGCAAAGTGGCCAAATATCACAAGGTAAAGTAGTCAAAGTTCCCCAGGAGAAGTAGTCAAAGGTTCCAAGATAAAGTGGTCAAAGGTCACAAGGTAAAGTGGTCAAAGGTCCCAAAGTAAAGTAGTCAAAGGTCCCAAAGTAGTCAAAGGTCACAAGGTAAAGTGGTCAAAGGTCCCAAGGTAAAGTGGTCAAAGGTCCCAAGGTAAAGTGGTCAAAGAACCCGAGTTAAAGTAGTCAAAGGTCACAAGGAAAATGGTCAAAGGTTCCAAAGAAAAAATGGTCAAAGGTCACAAGGTAAAGTGGTCAAAGGTCCCAAGGTAAAGTGGTCAAAGGTCACAAGATAGAAAGGTCAAATATTCCAAGGTAAAGTGGTCAAAGGTCCTAAGGTAAAGTGGTCAAAGGCCCCAAAGTAAAGTAATCTAAGGTCCCAAAATAAAGTAGTCAAAGGTCCCAAGGCAAAGTGGTCAAAGGTCCCAAGGTAAAGTGGTCAAAGATTCCAAGGTAAAGTGGTCAAAGGTCCCAAAGTAAAGTAGTCAAAGGTCCCAAGGTAAAGTGGTCAAAAGTCACAAGGTAAAGTGGTCAAAGGTCACAAGGTAGTCAAAGGTCCCAAGGTAAACTGGTCAAAGGTCACAAGTTAAAGTGGTCAAAGGTCCCAAGGTAAAGTGGCTAAAGG
>NW_008708987.1:785419-895873 GCF_000327385.1 Lottia gigantea
AAAGATCATACGGTCAAGTGGTCACAATAATATGGTCTCAAGGTAAAGTGGTCAAAGATCCCTAGGTAAATTGCCCAAAGGTCCCAAGGTAAAGTGGTCAAAGGTCCCAAGGTAAAGTTGTCAAAGGTCACAAGGTAAAGTAGTCAAAGGTCCCAAGGTTAAGTGGTCAAAGGTTCCAAGATAAAGTGGTCAAAGGTCCCAAGGTAAAGTGGTCAAAGGTCCCAAGATAAAGAGGTCAAAGGTCCCAAGGTAAAGTGGTCAAAGATCACAAGGTAAAGTTGCCAAAGGTTCCAAGATAAAGTGGTCAAAGGTCCCAAGGTAAAGTGGTCAAAGATCCCAAGTTAAAGTGGTCAAAGGTCCCAAGGTAAAGTGGCTAAAGGCCCTAAGGTAAAGTGGCCAAAGGTCCCAAGGTAAAGTAGTGAAAGGTCCCAAGGTAAAATAGTCGAAAATCACACGGTCAACTGGTCAAAGTTCCCAAGGTAAAGTGGTCAATGATTCCAAGTAAAAATGGTCAAAGATCACAAGGTAAAGTGGTCAAAGTTCCCAAGGAAACGTGGTCAAATTTTCCAAGGAAAAATGGTCAAAGATCACAAGCTAAAGTGGTCAAAGATCACAAGGTAAAGTGGTCAAAGGTCACAAGGTAAAGTGGTCAGAGACAGCAAGGTAAAGTGGTCATTGAAGATTCCAAGTAAAGTGGTCAAAGGTCCCATGGCAGGTAAAGTGGTGAATCAAGTTTGGTTATTACCAACCATATTAGAATTCAATAGTGCCCTCTTCCGATATTTAAGTGGTATTTCTAGCGACATTATAGATCTAATTAAATCTAACAATGTTGTTAAATGTTAAGTGTTAATAAACGCATACTGGTTTATATATTATCACATAATAATAATAAAACGCAATACAGCAAGCTAAATAATATACAAGCAGAATCAAAATCCCCGTCCTATTATGGGCACCATAATGGACTAAATAAATCAGTGAACGCTATTCAGATTGCAATCAAAATATTGCCAGGGTAAGGGGCGTCATAATTCCCCTTATATTATATTATTATAATTATGTAATAATATAATTTATGTTATGCTACCGGTTTAACGTCTGTTTGTTGTAGACTACGCTGTATTATCAGAGAGTAGAAATAGACTATACTCTCTGTATTATTGAACTCTAGTCCCAGTTAACGTTTTTATATAGCGTCTTGTTGTCTCGAATTTATCTTCAAACTAAAAATCACAAACAAAATATTCCGATCTTTATAATTCTCCGAGAATTGGATTTTCCACTTTTTTTCCAATGTATTTTCCTACTTTCGTTTTCTATTTTAGTCACATGATGTAATGAATACAGTAAATTGCTGCGCATGGCAAGTGACATTAGGCTCTTTTAAAAGGAAAATAAATTAACTTTAAATCCTACTAATAACATTATAATCAAGGTAAAACGGGTGGGGTGGGGGGCACATGTAAACTCCAGACCCTGCGAGGGCGAACTATTTTAGAAAATAGTGGGTGAATTTTGACACCCCTACCCTGACAATTTTGATTCGCAGGGACCCTTCCTGTAGTCCCCCATCTACCATTGCACGCTACATGGTGTTCTGTGTCTCATTAGTCTCAAAAGGTGCATAAAAGTAGGACGTTCAAACCTAATTCATATCGTTCAAAGCGTTAAATTATACTAGGTACGCTTTATTCACTGTAATGCACAAGATGGCAAATTATAATGAGTAATGAGCTGGCTTGAAAATCTGAGATGCCTCCCCCTCACTCCCCCTCACTCCCCCAAATCCCGACCCTAAGCTTCAAATATGTAAGGCTATAACCCATAGCTAAACATCTTACCTTTGTCTCGATGTCACTAGGCCCCTAAAGTAAAGTGGGGCAAGTTATATTGCGCATAAAATCTAATGAACACGACAAGTTCAAGTGAAGAAATCTATTTTCTCCGAGATCTGATTTAGATCTACTTCCTTATTTGATCTTTAACTTTCATTTTCGATTTCCCCCACAGATCGCAAAAAAAAAAACCCAAATAAAACCAAACAAATTGATCGAGGGTCATAATGCTGAGGGGAGTTGGACGATACCAGTCCGAATGTCGAAAGCGTTGGCCATGACATTTAAAATTGTTCTTACCATAGGCCTGCTAAACGAATGTATAAACTTTATGTGTGTTGTAGTAAACTACGTTGCTCAAGTGTTCAAAGGGGTGGAGAAATGAGTCAGGGCTACCTCATACGTCAGTACGTCAATGAGTTCGCCACTCCGTCAATGAGTTCGTCACTACGTCAGTGAATTGGAAACAATAGAACATAGACCAATGGCACATATCTGATACACTCAGTGGCGAGGCCAAAAGGGTAGCCGCGCACCTCCCCCGCCCCCTCGCAGCCCCTCTCGCAGCCCGAATGCACGTTTTTCGGGCATGACTCTCAATACTAAGAAATTCGGCAAACCTCATATATCCCGATGATTGCTGAACGAGAACATGACTGAATACAATGATTGGTCTAACTTATCTACATCATTATTCAATTTCAACGCAGGTGTCGCATTGTGGAGAGCGCGATAACTGATAAAGTTATGTTAAATCACAGAGATTATATACCTGGATGACTAAAGCCTTTACCGAATTCGTTATGCATAATATATTTGTATATTAATTGAAAATAGTCAGTAGATATTGGTTGGTTACATGCCCTTGACGAATCACTAACAATCGGCTTTAAAGGGGTTGTAAATAGGTTTTCTAACCTATGATCATCATCATCGTACCGTTGCTTAAGGAACATGCAGTTATCATCGCACCGTTACTAAAGAAGATGGCTTCTATTTGCATCATTCAAATTTCCAAATTAGATATCTGTGCTTCCTGTAATATTAGAAATTCTAACCGTATATGACGTCAATATCGCAAAATTATTAGCAACATTGCGATGTAATTAAAGGTTTCGTTTGAATGAAACTGCAAATCCATGCTAACAGTGTTCCGATACTCATAAATAGATAAGACAGCCTCTTTACAATCCTTAAGGCTACTTGGTTGTATGGATTCGTCGTCATTTACGGCGATTCTGTTAAGTTAAGACACAAGGTAAGTCTACTGATGAATATATACTCTTATTGGCCAAGTTTGAGTATTTAAATTTCACGTTCATTTTAAGAATGAATACCTTTCTTAAACTGGAAACAAAACAAACTGTGTATTTACATGAAATTTTATTAACAAAGAAAAATGATGATGACGTCATGACGAGTATATGTTAACAGTCGACCATGCCTTCATGATTACAAACTTTCAATTCGTGGTCATATTTCGTACCAGTCGGACATTTCATACGGAGAGATTTAAACCCTCCCCATTTATCACTGACACAGAGTTTAAAGCTTGTACAAGAGTCTTCATCTTGATAAATACCTAGTTCATCACACTCCTCCATCAATATACCCTCCGTACCTGGAATTTAATATAGATCTCTACAACTATTTGATTATGACATGACCGTAGCCACACTGGACTGGATTGTGCGCCGGGTTTAGTTTAGTAGCGATGATATGTAGCACTTTTGACAGGAATGCCCCCTATTACGTTTGATGCTTACTTCTATGATACTGGGTTAACCTATGTCTATGATACTGGGTGGACCTATCACTATAATACTGGGTGAACCTATCACTATAATACTGGGTGAACCTATCACTATAATACTGGGTAGACCTATCTCTATGATACTGGGTGGACCTATCTCTATGATACTGGGTGGACCTATCACTATGATACTGGGTAGACCTATCTCTATGATACTGGGTGGACCTATCTCCATGATACTGGGTAGACCTATCTCTATGATACTGGGTGAACTCATCTCTATGATACTGGGTTAACCTATGTCTATGATACTGGGTGAACCTATCTCTATGATACTGGGTAGACATATCTCTTTAATACTGGGTCGACCTATCTCTATGATACTGGGTGGACCTATCTCTATGATACTGGGTAGACCTATCTCTATGATACTGGGTAGATCTATCTCTACGATACGGGGTGGACCTATCTCTATGATACGGGGTGGACCTATCTCTATGATACTGGGTCGACCTATCTCTATGATACTGGGTAGACATCTCTATGATACTGGGTAGACCTATCTCTATGATACGGGGTGGACCTATCGCTATGATACGGGGTGGACCTATCTCTATGATACGGGTTGGAACTATCTCTATGATACTGGGTAGACCTATCTCTATGATACTGGGTCGACCGATCTTTATGATACTGGGTAGACCTATCTCTATGATACGGGGTGGACCTATCTCTATGATACGGGGTGGATTTATCTCTATGATACTGGGTAGACCTATCTCCGATACTAGGTTGACTAACCTCTTTAACTTTAGGTTGATTACTAACTCTTCCAAGTGGCGTTTCTACAGAGAGCCCCCCCCCCCCCCCCTCATAGTGAAAGGAATGGCCTGTGTCCCATGACACCCCAACCTCTCTCCCTCCCTCCCTGGAAAATTTTGTGGCCCCTGTTCGGCGCTCTAGCAACGTCACTGACTTTTCCAGTATGGAAAGGGAAATATTTTGAAGGAACTAAATGTGATACATTGCAGTCCTTTCGTCGTACCCATTAGGTCTTTAGGGATTTACGACACCGCCTAAACCAATATACAGAATGGTATTCCAGTATTTGAAAGTAGATTAAGAATAAAGTTTAACGATAAAGGACAAGCTTTTGCCCAATCTGATAAAATATGATTTATTTAATTTCATTATTTACAACCATCGACTACCTACAACAATCTGAAGATGTCCTCGATCATGTCAGTTTAATGGTTAACAATTTTACAGTTCAGTCTGTTTCTGAACGCCTACAATTTGCTCATTATGTTCAATACTTTTCATGATTTCAAAATCGCAAGTTATATTCTCACCAGCCTTACAAACATAAACTTATTTAGTAGACAAACAAACTTCATCAACAGCGAATAAAACGCAGAATGTTTCGTTTCGTTCTTTCTTACGATGACGTCACATATTCGTACAAATTCACCGGTTGAAATAAAAACAGAAACGAGATAAAAAAAAAAAAAAAAAGTCTGTATTTTCATCAATCTGTACTTGAAATACAAGCAGAAAAGTCTACGAACGTCCAGTACAACCTTCTCAATAGCAGTTGGTCTGATCGTCATAGTTACAGACTTTCAGTCGATCATCAAATAAAGTTCCATAGGGACACACCATTCGTAATGCTCTCATTGTATTATGGGAGGCTGGAACACACAAGTTGAAATGGCTACACGAGTAGGGATCTCTGTAAATTCCAATACCCACTTCGTCACAATCCAAAGCATAATCTACAACAGTAAAGAAAAGTGTTCAACTTATGTTAAATGGTACGTTCCTTTAGCAACGGTACGATATGTACATGTATTGATAATATACTAATAATATGCTAATAATATACTAATATTACTACTGATAATATCCTTAAGGAACATAGTTAGATCCAAGTTAAAATGGGGCAAAAGGGGGGTCTGAGTATATTATTTAAAATACAATTTGAAAAAAAAATGGCAGTTTTAATATTGGTCGTTTAAAAAGCGAAGCGTTTGTCTCAATTGCCTCCATTACGCTGTGGCCTTAGCAATATGGTAATTCTTGTTGATGAAAGAGGGGTGAAAGCTCGCATGCGACAGCTGAAATTCTAACTAGAGATGTTGCAATAGCATTGCATGGCACCAAACGCTGAAACGCTAGCAGACTGTACTCCGTGCAGAAGTAAATTTTTGTGATGGGGCGGCGCTGTTAAGAGATGTTAAGCTATAAAAATGAAACACTATTTTGGAAACAATGTGTTTTATCTGGAAATAAAACTGAACAAACCTTATCATATTCATATTGCTGAAGGCTTCGCAGTTACAATACGGCGCAATGAAGCCACAGACGCTGTTAATGGTGTTAGTACAAATATGAATACTGCAAGCAAAGCTTCTGTTGCGCTAGTGTTTGGTATTGCATTCACATGAAGTTGGTCGCTGTCTTGGTGATGCTGGTTTGCGCTTAGAATGGCTCTGGTGCTGATAATGCTCTCGCTTTGACGCTACTAGGCCCGTGTCTCCACAATGATGTCCCTGTTTCAGGCGCTCTCATAGTTTTCAATTCCGGTTTACGAAAACTTCCGACGACTTTCTGAACTTGGGATTGCGACTCCATTCATCTTGAATTTTATGCCAACGCGCTTTTGGCATTGAATGCGCAGCGCGCAATTTCACACAAATAATCGATTACAGCTCTTACTGAATTCTGTTCATTTGTGATTCAGAAAGCAACTACTAGGGCTAATAATAGAGTCAGTCTGATGTCGGCTGAATACATCTGCTGACTTACCCCCAGATAATTGGGAAGCCCCACAGAAAATAGACCCCACCCCATTTACCTGCATCTTCAAATTTGTATCACTTTGCATAAGAAAAGAATTGCCCGTGAGCCCCTTTGATAATTTTGTGACACCTACTCGACCACCGCACCCCCACCCCCTCACCTAATGCTTCCGAGAAACGCTATTCTAAGCAATGCTGATCAGCTAATAGGAAAAATCATTCAGATCCAATCTAAATTTCAACCGACCCACCTTCACTTTTTATATCTACACTAGCAGCCGCTCCAATTTTCCAGGCGTCTAAACCCTTCTTAAGAATGTTGGACACAGTTCTCAAAAGAGGGTATTTGGTACCGCCGCAATGACCACTAAAGTCGTCCATTTCAACAGACCAAATAAAGGCACCAGCCAACTCTCTCATTATAATGTTCTTGGCCTAAAATAATAAATATAACATCTATTAGTGGTAAGGAGGATGGTTTCATGGAACCGACTGGAATAACAAGAGCCTGAGATGAGGAATCGATGTGGTGCTAATACAACCTTATACACAAAGGAAAAGAAGCAATCTAAAATGAAGTTCTTGATTGCAACATTGTTATAAAAAAAATCAAACATAAAAATAGTTATGAAGAACATACTTTAATTGCTATACTATCTGGGGATTCGAACCCAATCCATTCACCATCACCGTGAGCATACGGTACTTTCTGTTCATCCACCCATTCCACCTTCCACTTTTCATCCTGAATCTTCTCACAAATCTACAAAGTAAAGATGGTTCATTATTAAACGGTCTACCGTGAAGGTTCTCAAGCTTTCGGCAACAGATTCAGCTTTACAACTGTCGAGGATTGCCGAATGTGTTCAAGATACGATAAAGAAAGAAACAGTATGGGTTCTCTAGATCTTTACCTAGTTGGCTTTTCCTGTAGATAGATTTGGGTTTATCTTAAACACATAGGACAAAGTTTCACTGATTTAGTAATCCAATAGGTATATTTCAATCTGAACCATATGGGTTTTTCCAGATCTCCATCCAAATTATATATCTTGCTAGTTGCTATCTAGATGTCTTTCTTAGTAAGGTATGTCATAATAATCACCCATGCTAGGTTTATCAAGAGGATTATTCAGATTTTTTTTATAGCTATGTTTACCTTGATCTAAAAGCAATTTGAGTATATCTACATTTTTAGGTTTATCTAGATTCAAATCTAGCGTTTAGCTGATTTAATATATTAACGTTATGGCTATATCTAGACATCGAGATAGGGTAGTTTAGATTCTTAAAATCTAGGATTTATAGACTTGAACATCTCTTAGTTAGTTTATTTTAATCCGTTCTAGCTGGTGGTGCAGAATAGTCGACAATAGAAGTAACCCTACCTAAGGTTATTTCGTTTTTCCATAGAAATGTGATATCTATATCCCGACCATTCATGGGTTTGGAGTATACGTACAGAAATAACCCTACCTCATATAATGACAAGATACCAGATTCAGCAGTATATCGTCCTTTAGTGTTGCCGCCATCAGCAGGTGCCCGGATACCGTGATCATTGGATATCAGTTTATATCCTAATCCATAGGTAGGTAATCCTACGATAAGCTTCTCTTTGGGTACTCCAGTTTTTAACCAGTACGATATCGACCATTGCTGAAATATATCGTGAAAAGACAAATCAGAGCTTAGTTTAGTGTTCAATCACTAAATTCGATTTTAAATTTAGTTTATTATCCGATCAGAAGATCGTATTTCTAAAAATCTAGTTTTCATTTCAATTTATGTTTCGAAAATTTAGAAACTTTAGCAAATCAGACAATCGGGAAGTTTGATGAGGGTTCACAGAATTTCACCATCTATTTCCCACCTTGGACGTACCCTGTTCAGAATGTCGGGTCGTGGAAAGAACGGTGGTTCGAACGCACCGAACAGCTTCCATTGAACCTTGTGCGCAACTTCCAACACTCCCGCCTTCTGGGTGAAGGTCAGTTTTCATCAAGCACGCTTCCACTCAACATCGTCATGTATAGATTTTTAACTCATTCTGTATTGTCTTCCATCGAATAAATGTAGAGTTTTAGTTTGTTATTCTTTACATCGACACATAGCCTGAACATACCCCTTCGTACCAAAACAATAATACAATACAAGGCGTAATTGAATAGGCTATGCTCCCTATGACCCTACCTGGTGTAATTCCTTCTGTTCACCCTCGGGGTCTTTAGAATGTGGTAGTAGAGGACTGTGGTGTCCGGTGTGTTTCTCCCAGCCTGAACCATGGTAGTTGTACGTCATCAATAACATATAGTCGATATAGCTGAAACAAGGAACAATGTATTCCTCTACACAGAATGACTGAGCACTCAGAGTATATTAAACTGACAAAAGAAGGAAATCCATCGGAACCAGAAAATGATGTCGGATTACGCAGAATGTCGGTATACTCAGATGTCGGATTACGCCGAGTACACTGAATAGAACAGAAGGGTGTAAAACCCTATTTCATTGACATACAGTACAGTAGTTATACAATGTATAACAATGTTGCAGCTTATCATATTTTTTGTCTACTTCAACCAAAACTCGAAATGCGTGTATCACATAAAGCCCTTTGCGATTAGTGACCACAGACGTATGATTGAAAATCTGAATGATTCAAATTGATTCTATCAGTGCCTCCGATACTCATAACAAATTTAGAAAATCTCTTTACAATCTCTTTTTAGTGTATCCTTAAAGGGTATTTTTTAGGGTTCCATTGTCAACAGAGTATCGGATGTAAACATGAAATTGCCTATATGCTATCCCCTTTTTGTATCGTGCATTGAATTGGATACTATAAACAGGTTGTTTGGTACTTACAGATGGATCTTGTCTGGTTCATATGATTTACTGATGTAGAATTCACTAGAAGCAGTAGCTAATGTTAGTAACAACCGTTCTCTCCCAGTAGCTTCTGATTCTTCAGCAAAAGCATCATAGAGAGCCTACAATGAACATTAAAGCTATCATGAATTTTCAAGAATGCGCAGTAAAAACTTTACGCAAAAAGAATGCTTGTTAAAGAACGACATATTATGCATATAAGTTACAAACACAAATTTGTCATCATAATATTCATATAAGGGTACTATGTTTGTTTCAGATATTACATCTACTACATATTTGAAATATTAAAGCTACCATGAAGTTTGAAATAAAAAAGTTTGAATTGAATAATGATAAATAAGGGTTTTATTTTTTGGTTTCATGTATAACAGCTACCAAATATTAGGAATATTAAAGCTACCATGGCGTTTATAGTATAAATATGGGTTCTACATTTGCTTCATATATATTTGTATATGCACTTACCTTCATGTATTTAGTAAATTTATATTTATCATTTTCACCACTGCCTCTCGTACCGGGGAATTCCCAATCCATGTCCATTCCATCGAACCCATACCTGAAAATTGATGCCACATTATGAGATATCATTTTGTTAGTATATCTAACTGGCGAATTTGAATATTTTTGCTTTGCTGTTCTGCAGAGAGTAATTTTTTCATATAAATACGAGCTACTTGATTTTCCTTACTTAAATATCAGAATATACCTACTTTCGTAAATATTTGACAGCATTTTTAACCCAAGCTGTCCACGTGGCTTCGTTCTTGATAATGGGTAAGAATGGTTTAGACCCAATCTTCCAGCCACCAACTGCTAACAATACTTTTAATTCTGGATTCTTCTCTTTCAGTCTAATTGTTCGAGCATAAAGACCTGTAAAAAATGATTTTGATTTTCTGTATATAGAAGGAAAAAGAGGCTTTTACTGTATTATATGCCAAGTTTCAAAACCAGTTGAGCCCTTGCCCATGACCTCTGACCCTACCTAGCTCCTCAAACAGTAACGATATCACATCCGTTTATCACGTCTGAGGAATGGGTAGGGTAAGGCTAGAATCGTCGGGCTAGTTGTCCTCCTTATGGATTTGATATCCGAAATGCTGTTGATATCTAAGCTCTTGCCCCAGACACCATCACGCCATCACGCCATCTCAATTTGCAGCAGGGAAGTAGAACGTAAAACACCATTTCAATCGAGTCGATACCACGGGATGAAGTTTTGCCAATTTAGTAATAAGAATGAAATAGTAGACATAATATAACCTCTCGTCGGTCGTCCCAAATCAAATATTGGTAAAAGCTATAAGTCTTAATGATACATAAAGAAACTTTATTTACATCTATAAGAGATTAATGGTTGCTATTTATTTTTTCAGAGCGGATTGTTTTTGTTTTTATTTCTCATACTCAATGCCAAAAACTTAATCTTTATAACTTATACCCCTGGGACAAAAGAAAAACGACAGAGGTACGTTTTAAGAATAATTACCCTCTTAAAAATAGTCCTTTTGAGAAATTTTCCGTAATACTTTTTAGATTGAAAATCAGGCTAGTCCATAATTAAATACAATTTCATTTAAACGACTGCATTCCTATAAAGGGATTCCAAAAGAGATCTATTTGCTTTTAGGAACACTAAGTGTCTTGTAGTCTGAATCAGTGGTCCTTGCAAAACCATGATCAGACGATGCCAAAAGCTAGAAAACAGCCTTTGAATACAGTGAACAGCAAAACGTTGTTTTCGTTCCATTCTTATTACGACATCTATGGTTCCAGGAAACTCTTTGAAAGTCTCAAACGTTCAATTTATCACTTACCTTCTGGTCCTAAATCATTCCAATTGTTGGGTTTTAAATCTCTACCGTCTTTAGATATATCAACGAAAGCGAAGATAACATGGGTACATAGGAAGGGGTCGATATGCTCTGGCCAGAACTTCCCTACGCTCGGTCTGCCATTGGCCGAACTACTGTAGTAACAGAACACTTTCTTATCAGAACCTGAAAATGGTGAACATAAGAATCAGAGAAAGTGTCGGCACCAATTTTGCAAAATATTATTGATTTTGCATCAGAATTGTTTAATAACTTATTTTTGAAAATAGTTGAGACATTGGGAAACTTAACATCTGCTTCAAGATATTGCCGGTTGGTTTTTTGATTTAAATTTTTAAATGTATTCATTGCTTTGTGAGACCTGATAATGAAATGGACTATCGATAGAAATATCAGACATAAATGATATACAACATCTTAAAATAAAATAACATACCTTTAGCTTCAATAAAATGACAAAAACTTAAAATGGCTGCCAAAAATATCACAATTACATCCATGATGCTAGAAAAGACGAAAACACAAAATCAGAAAATCAGGATATAAATGTGTTTAAAGATGGGTTTCCTTATTTTTTAATGTCATATTAAGCAAACTTAATTGGTGTTTCTCATGAATAATAATGACTGTATTCTCAATCATATCATTATGTTTTTTTCGCATATAAATGAGAGTTTTAACCAATCATAAATGTCCCTGTATATGTACAGTCTGGATAAAAAAAAAAGACTTTGTGACCTTTCTTGATCGGTCATTCATCGGAGTTCTGACGGTAATTCGCTTCTAATTTTGCTATGAATTAATTATGGCCATGTGAGACAAACTAGTATATTTCCAAGACATAAGAGCACCTGTAGTTTCATTTTAGCACTTTCATTTTCATAAATGAAAAAAGGGAACCCATCTTTAAACTTGTCTGAATTGTCCCCGTATTCAGCGTGAACCTTTTATCAACGTCAGCAGAATTCCCCTACAATTTGCAACCAATTTCACATCTTTTCAGCAGTATGTTTACAGATAAAGTACCAAAGCTCTCCAAAAGTCACAAAATTATCCAAAAGGTTACAAAGCTATTCAAAAATGTTTCAAACTACCCGAGAGTCACAAAGATTTCCACAAGACACAAAATAATCCGAAGTAACAAACCTATCCGAAAGAAACAAAGCTCTCCAAAGTAAGAAAGTTTTCTAGAAATAACCAAACCTTTCCAAAAGGAATAATGATTATCTTTAAGGTTTGAAGAAGTCGCCTCTGAAAAATCAAGAAAGTCCGAATTGATGTAAAAATATAGTTCTAACCTTGGCATTACCCTCAGAACAAAAACCTCATATATCACAGACAGACCCTGTACACTTACTTTATGTCATCCTTATGTCCTTTTAGTCTGACACGACACAGAGTCCGTCTTTTTTCGCGAAATAGTCCGGATTTCTTGTCGACGAGGTGTCAAATGTAATACAGTCTTAATACACTGACCGTCTTGATGTTTCTCAAGGCCACGAGCACCCAGACGGACCATAAACCATATTTCTTATATTTTTTGTTTCAAGCACGCATTGCCAACAAATACCTACATACGACGTTACGTCAGTTTTTGTAAAAAGTTACATTTTTTATGACTGCGGCACGATTTAATGGTAAAAGCCCGACACTTAATTGAGGCTAGTTGTGAGACGAACGAAGTAATCTCCAGCCCTCCGTGCTTCTCTCATATTTTTAAATCTTAACATAAATACCTATTTTTTCAATCGGTTATTAAGTTGAAACAATTTCAAATATTATAATGTTTTGTACGAAACGATTTCAAATACTGTAATTTTTATGTACGAGACAATGCTATCAGTTTTTAAACCGGTAGTGTATGAGAATTATAAAAGATGATCTGATTTTTAATGCGATTTCGCTGAATGAAAGAATAAAAAATGTCAGATGCGTGGAGTATTTTTTTTAAAATCTACAGACTATGAATGAGACTGCTCTATTGTTTAGTTAACACAATGTATGAATTTGGGGTAGTGTAGATATGTATTTATAAGATCACAAAGTTCTTACAATTTGTTTATAACTTAATGGTAGCTTTAAGGAAGTTGATGTTCAAGATGACTCTTACGATGGGAATGACTGGTGCCAAACAACGTTATTCAACTACAGAAATATTTGTTGTTATTTTATCTTTACTTTAAAGCCAATCACATTTACATCTTCTTTTTATATTGACCTTGCATTTTCGTATCTTCATGGTAGCTTTAAGAAACCATATTTGTCTCTATTGATTCGTTGATTTGAAGTGTCAAAATCTAGAGAAGTCGTGTAAAAATATGTTAAATGCCAACCTTTATTGTTTGACATTAAATCGTCCCCGATTAGATTCAATATCAATATGATATCAACCCGGATTCGCATCGTCGTCTAAAATTCTTTCAATGACTCGATATTTGTGTTGCCATAACAACAAGATTCTAACATTATCGATGGATGTAAAGGTCCTCGGCCACATAGATATCCTAAAAAATTTGACCTTCATTCGACCTTCTTTTCAAAATTTTAAGATCATCACCAACCCCTATAATCCTAAAAAGTTTCATGAGTTATGGATATTTGACGAAAAAATGCATTCATGTGGGGTGGAAGGTTGTAAAAAAATGAAATGAAATGAATGGAGTTTAACGTCCTACTCTTCTGCACCATATGGGCTAATGAACACGGGCAACGCCATGCAGGGTGCCATGAGGGAAATTTTGCCAGGACTGCTCTCTTTCGATTTCCAACTGTCGAGGTATCTTTAACGTGCACAGCCTGTAGCACACGGGGCCTCGGTTTATTGTCTCATCCGAACGACTAGACGCTTTTTCCATGTCAGCCCCTCTTACCTGCATCATTGACAGGGGAAAACCGGGTTGAAAAATCCGAAGGTATTATCTCGACCTATGCCGGGATTGAACCCTTGACCTTCAGGTTAGCGAGCAAGGGTCTAACTCAATGAGCCACCGCGGCTCCGGAAGGTTGTAAAGCGTGAACTGGGTGTGTTTACAAGTGGTGAAGTGAAAGCGTTTAAAAGTTTTAGTAGACGTGTGTTTGTTTAAAAACCCAAACTTTTTCCCACGAAGGTTCTCATATACTATTTATTTTCTCTTTTCACCTTTTTTACGTTCGAGATGATGAGCTAATTTCCATTGTCAACTAGCAAGCTCAGAGGTGTCAGAAAAAACAAAAAAAGTTAAATATTTGTGGTTGTGTGTTTGTGGAGTGTGACAATCATCCTGGCGAAGTGTTGAACCGGATATATAAACACCTTGTCAATTTTAAATGCATAAAAAATCGTTTAACTCAGTGGTTATGATCAGATCGAACTACTTTGGTTCGATTTCGGTCATGGCGTCATGCAGTGATTGGTTATGATCCATTTTTGATATTCATTCTGCACGTACCATATAGCTATATTTTCAATACCAATTATTGTATTGTTTTTATGTTTGTTTGTTACCCACGAGGGCATATATGCAATAAATCTTATCTAATCTTATAAGTTGAGATTAATACCTGTTTCAGGTATAAAGTAGGCCGGGACAATGTCGCTTGTATTGGTATATGCAGAAGGGGAAAAAGAAGATTGGACGCAATAACTGTAGAAACGCCCCACCCCCTCCTATTACCCTATTCATTTGCACGCAATACTTTCTGTCAGAAACCTTGACGAAATCTCATTACCGATAGTCGCCTCCATCTTTGAAGTCGTAAAGACGAGTTCGTTTACTATTAGTCATAAGAAGTAACGTCACAGCATTGCGCCCTGTCTCACTCCAAGCTCTTTATTCAAAAATTAAAAAATTGAACGAAATTTCTGTTTGTGACGCTATGTTTAAACTATATCAATAAGTGTATTACATTTTACTACATGTTATCCCACATCAGCAATAATGTGTCAAATTTCAAACGAACATTTTTTCGGGAAATTTCTTTATCATTGTTTTAAAAAGTGGCTACTATTTTGTGCAAATAAAATCATTACTATCAATAAAATTATGAATAACAAATAATATGCTGCGTCTTAGAGTTTGTTTACATCATTTTCTTTCAAAGAAGATATTTATTACATTTATGCATTAATGAAATAGGACACATAGGGCCTTCTATCTTCGACTATTCCATAGCCGATGTCCTACAATCATTGACCTTCGGGTTTTTAGATCAGTGGCAACGATACTAGTAGTTCCGGAAGGAATTCTTCATGAAAATTGATCCTCAATTTTGATTTGATTGAAGTTTTACTTAGAAAAGAATTGTTTATGAACAAATCCATAAATTCAGCACAGCCGATGTGAAAGATAGAAAAACACCATTATCCAGTGTACTTTGATTTAATTTTGAAACAAAATAGATTCATAATCTTTTCAAGGGCTGACTGACAAAGGTATTTCCAGCCATTTAAAGTATTCCAATGCAATTTTGGATAATCAAAAAGCCAGCAAATCTTTTGCTACATGAACTTATTGAAATCCAGTTCCATAAAGCAATACAGTAATCTTACCTTAGTTTAGTATTTCACAATCTGCAACCTCTTTCCATGAAAAAATAAAATCAAGGCAGCAATGAACACAGTTTGTCTTTAAGACCAAATTTAGACGTTAGATAAAATCACATCTAAGTTCATTCGAATCACATGCTTCTCTCCGACCCCTTTCTGAAACAATAAACTCAATTTTAAGGCTGAACTTTAACTATATACGACAGTCCAAAGTGTCCACCAATCAAATAAGAAGATGTTCTGTGCAAATTGACGAGTAAACAACCTTGTTGTCTAAACTTTTCTTTATTTTACCATTTACATCTCTTACATGCCATAAACTTGTGACGGGGGCGAAAAAGTGTTAGCGTATTTGATTTCTTACAACAGAAACTCAATTCAGACTGCGAAATGAAGACGAGCAATAGCACTGAATTTCGTTTTGTTTTTGACGATCAATTTTAATTTGTGCCATAAATGTACCCCGATATACGCATCATACTTCTTAATAAGGCAAAGGGGCAATATTATCATGCTGTTCAGCAGGGGCTGTGACATCACATGATGCAAAATAGTGCAAAATGTATCTACGGGCTGACATCGAAAAGCGTCTAGTCGTTCGGATGGTACAATAAGTACAGTTGGAATTCGAATAAGCGTAGGCAGGGCGTTGCCCGTCTTCATTAGACCATGGTGATGGAATGAGACAAGAAGCGATGTTGTGACGTTACTTGTTATGATATTGTGCGAACGATTTACGTTGCCATTTATCTCTATGAATAGGGGAACTTTCTTTCTGGATGAGTCATACCGATTTCCTGCGCGGTTTCTGTTGTTCTTGTAATATTAGAAAATCTACACCATTATACGGGGGAAGCGAAATGTGTAATTTTAGCGGAATCTCCAAAAATCCTCAACAATTTGGTGTAAATGTAATGTTCAGGTGAGAACCATGTCAGGTCTGTCAATAAAAACACTGGTCCAGATTGTTAGGAATTCTTTAATCTTTGTTGGGGTGTATTGATCGGAGATTTAAAGTAGAGATTTAAAATTTGTTGAATTCTTTTTACAGTACACACCTTCATTGTAAGGGCATAATCCTCTGATTATTCTTTTCATCAACTGGCAGATCTTAACTTCAGGGTCGTAAATTAGTTTAGGTTAGAGACTATAATTATCATTTTACATAGTGGAAAAATGACCCATGGTCCTTGCTCAGGCTCAGCCCCCTCATCTGATGTTTCCTAGAAACGCCACGGCGTCGTATGGAAACTCCTTGGGGCTGAGCAATTCTCGGGCTTCTGAAAGAGGAAATATCAATGAACGATTATCACTGGTCACGGTCATTCAGTGGACTAATCAGCTCATTATTTCATTAATACTTATTACTGAGTAGAGGTCACGTCATTATTTCAACGAAATTTACACAGACGAAAGGTTGTTGAACGGACTACACACAGTGGCGGCTAATTCAAAATGCAAGAATTCAGCCCTTCTTTTATACAATTATTTCCATAGGCACCCCCTAGAAAATATAGGAAAAATTTGACGGTGCCCCCCTCAAATCCAAACATCTCCAGCCGCCACGTATTAAAACTTTACTTAATGACGCAAATCGATGCTATCAATATCTCCGATAGACATAAAAAATTCGAAAAATTTATGCAAATATTCCAACAGTGATGTCAAACGCTTAAGCGATGTATAAAGGAGCCACAGGCATCTGACGGATGATTGAAAGGATATAACTAGAAGCAATAATGAAAATCAATTTTAATCAATCCTTTAATTAAAATTACAGTTGATTTCATAAAAATTACTCAATAATTAGTTGGCTTGTTGCCCACAAAACTGATACACACAAATTGCAAATTGTATGAATATATTATGAGAATGGGACTAGACCAAACAGGTTGGAGAGGATAGTTTCATATAGAACACTACCAATAATATAACATCATACTTATATTTCTATTACCGTAGGCTTTAAAATATTATAGCTTACACCATATATTAGATTCATTCCTCCCCAAGAAAACAAAATTAAAAAAATTAACAAAAGCAGTCCAATTTATTTTCAGGTAGAATAAATAATATTAAAAACTATATAGGCCTGTTCTATATTGTGTTCTTAACTAATTAAACTACCTTAATATAAAGTGGACTGTCCCATGCATGTGCATTATTATCTCTGACCCACAATACCGTACCTAAGAAATAATTGTTGATTTTGTTAATATAAATATTGCAGATCAACAGGCAAACCATGAGATAGATCTATTTTGATTGGACAATACCCTGATGTATTCTGATTGGTTTACTTAAGCTAGTATTTCAGCATTTAAAATTTAGTTTTATTAATAAATCAGGTTATTGTAAGATTCTAAAAATTTCACCCCCTGTAGCATAATGTAGAAAATGTTTAGAAATGTTATTGCTATAAGTATTATTAATATTATGCACTTAAAATTGAAAGCACAAATGTTATAAAGTTAAAAATATTTACAACCAAAACTCAATACATATCAATATGGATTACCAAATTATAAAAGATGGAGAGAGACAATTCCATACACAATGGACAATTCTCGGACATTTTATGGTAAAAGGGTTACCAGGTCAACTCTCTGTTTGTGGCATTAGAAATGAAACTAAGATCTGCGACTCCTGAAGAGACCCTAACCACACAGTGGTCAAAGGGTACAATTTACAAACAAAATAAAAATATTTTTATGACAGAACTTAAAACACATCTTGGTTTGAATCAATTCTAAACATTTACATAATAGAATATCAGTTGAAATTGAATTCAAGGGAGGTAACTCTCATAAAGACTACAACTAATATCGTTGGCAGAAGAATTCCTTTCTAACAGCAACAAATGTGTCTCATTTTACAAAAAACTGAACGAAACCTTTATTCAGAATTGAAATAAATTAAGATATTTCATTAGTTAATAAGACTGAAGACTTAAAAGGGATTGTTAATGGATTTTCAAACTTTTTATGCATATAAGGAACACTAAAAGCATGGATTTGCACCATTCCAATTTTCAATCAGACGTCTTTGGAAATAGAATTCTTGTAAATAGAAGTCATAAATGGCCCTGATACACATAAGGAATTTAGAAAACCTCATTACTACCCCTTATAAGTATCCTTAATACTAGAAAGTTTAGATCTAAATATTATTCAATGTAAAATAAATATGTAAATGTTAATATTAATCTCATATCTTTATATTTCTAAAAAATATCAATTATCTATAACAATAAACATTAAAATAACCTGGGTAATCTCCCCCCACCCCCTAAAAGGAAACCCACTAACTAATATCAAGTTGTTAAAATGCAGGCATGTTATAAAACTTATTGAGTTTGGGTACAAAATTAACTGTTTTTCATACAGTAAAAAATAGAAGAAGTGAATATATAACCAGGCTCCATCTTCTCAATGTCAAGCTTATACAACTTGGTCAATTAAGTGATTTGATTGGATTGAACGCTACCGAATACAGTCAATCAGAGCCCTCGATAGAAAGTCAGTAAACCATAAGCAGTAGTGTTTACAGTCTTTATGTCAAAGGTTTTGATTGGCTGTATCTGCTATCACACCACACCAAACATCGTCTATACCAGTTGTTCCCAAACAATCACCTGGACCTTTCACACACCCAAAAAATTTGTTTCATCCACATTTCCAGTATGTGATGATGTGAGGTGCTCTCTCAATTCAAAATAAATTCTTCTCTTACACCAGTTGGACACACCCCTGAAAACCCTAGTCCCATACCCCCAGGGGATGAAAACACCCCAGGTTGTGAACCGTGGGTCAATAACTTGTCTATTCCCAACTTTATCTACTATATCTCAGTCTCTGTAGAATCTAACCTAGCTCTATGTACTCCACTAGGCCTACGACTTCGTGAACTCTCTGAATCTTTATAATTCACCATGTTCACTTGAATTTCTTTGTCATTTTTCACAACATCGTGTTTACACTTCCAACAAATATAGGTCCGTTGAGATTTGTACTTCGGTTCTGGCTGAGTTAAAACTTTTGCGATTAACGTCATTGGCACTGTTTCACCATAGACTGGTTTGTCAAGTCCGTTTTCAACGTCATTTTTATTTTGATGATTATTCACAGAATACACCATTGCTGTTGGAGGAAAGGTTGCTATAGGAACACGTATTAATTTTGACTCCTTTTCTTTGGCTGAAGAGTTCTCCATATTTATTTTTTGTTCACTTGATAAATGTTTTTTGACACGATCTTGTAAGTCAACTGGAAGCTGAAAGAATTCCATTAACAAATTCTATAACATACGTAAATCTTATTGCATTTACATACCAACTTTGGCAAAGGCTGAGGCTCAATAAAGGCCAAAAGTCTTTTAATTCACTGACGGAAAATAAAGATTACCATTTATTTCTGTTTCAAAATAAATATTGTAAAAGGGTGATATAGACAGTGACATTATAATAATGGTAAAAAAGACAATTTTATGGATAGATACTTCTGGTATATTTATTACTTTCAACGTTTCAATGTGGTTCTCACACCGTCATCAGGAATATGATACTTCTAAAAGATTTATTACTTTCAACGTTTCAATGTGGTTCTCACGCCGTTATCATGAATATATTGGAATATATTGAAACGTTGAAGTAATAAATATACCAGAAGTATCTATCCATATCTATAAAATTGTCTTATTTATCTATATCTTGTGCTTCTAATTTGTCATTGAAAGATTATTATATTAATGGTAATTTGAACAATTGAACGAGAGTAGACCAAGTTGGTTTCTACGATTTATGCTGGAAACTAGAAGAGTATATTGCAAATTAATAGTGGGCAAAAAAGTGCTGTGAAAGAGGAGGGAGGGAGGACGGACTCATTTCAAAACACTGTGTACATACTGCATTTCTTTTTGGAGGTGCCACGCAAGCTAGCAGTAGGGATGTAGGTTGAAATAGATCAGTTGTCTGAAGAACAGCGTGAAACTCTCAGTAACAACATGTTTCAGGTTCTGTTTTAATATTTCTATAGATCTACTTACGTAGTCTAGCTTATGAGCTATAAAATTGGAGGGTTTACACTGTAGCAATTGTACTGCCATATTGCAATCTGTTCTATAACGGTCCTGCAAACAAAATATTAAATACTTCAACATATTGATCTTCAAATTATTTAGATAAACATTATTATGTGGTGGTAATAGATGAAAGGTACTTTTGGGCTAAATTTCAATTTTCCACAGCAGGGCCAGATCGGCTTAATGTGAATTTTTTTTTTGTTTCTTCATAGCAATATTTGATTAATGCTTTCATCAAATACAAAACTGAATATACATGTATATCAAAGCAGAGTTCCTTGCAGAACATCTTCTACTAACTTAATTACAGAATCAGTAAATGTTGAATTAAGTTGGAATCCTGCATCTTGATACCTCACAGAAAGGTCAAAGGTAACTGACTCACTTTTGCCTCAAGGATTCAAGATCAAGATAAGAATAATCAAAATATCTTACATTTTCTTCCTCAAGATCACAAATAGTGAGTTTAGCATCAACTAATTTGGATGTAGAAGAGGCCAGTTCACGCTGTAATTCTGTTTTCTCTCCTTCAAATTTATTTACCTGTAAAATATAACAGGGTATAATAAAGGTTAACCGCCCCCCTCGCAGCCCCGAAAGCAAGTTTTTCTGCCAAAAATCTCCTAACTAGGTTAACTAGGCAATCTCAGATATCTCGCCCCCTCTCGGACGTAAACCTGGCTCAACCACTGAAGACCAAATATGTCTATAAGCCAACCTAGAGGGTGTAAATAACAGATTTAAGAGATGAATGAACTTACAACTTTCAAGAGTTTATCCTCTAATTCATGATTCACTTTCTGCATTCTTTTATGACTGTCTAATAACCTAGAAAAAATAATTACCCATAAGTCTCTGGAAGGCAAAATGGCTTCACATCCAACATTCTTCTTGCTATTTCTTATTTCTTATTCAAGGCAAATTGCCCACAGTAAAATTTTACAAACTATATGATAACATTTAAGGAAAGAACAAAAACAAACAAACAAAAGACAGGGAGGATATAGAATGTTACTATGTATAGATAGCATATTATTACAAGCCATTATCGACTATGTTTATATCTTACTTTGTTAGTCATTTGTTAAACATTTTAGCCGTAGTTTTAAGTCAAGATTACTGAAGAATTCTAAGGGTTGGCACGAAATATTATCAAATGGATGTCACAATGCAAAAGTTCCATCCATTAGTGATTGTAAAAGCTGTTGACAATTCATCTACATTAAATTTCTAGTAATACTGTCACTGGTGTCTAAAGATAAACTTCAAAGATATGTATCATATTGTATGTATTCTATCCTGATATACATTGTATCATATCTGTAATGGCCATGCGTATTGAATCGTGGTACCAAATTCATTGATAAATAAATGATAAATTGTTATTTTTTTTTATCTAATAACCCATATTGTGATACATTGTATCTCTTTTATTGCATACACATCACACTTGCATCCCTTTTATTCTGACCTAATATCACTGAATAAAGTTATTATTATTATTATTATTTTATCCTGACACGTATCATATCGTATCATATCGTATCGTATCATATCGTATCATATCGTAAGGCCATATTGGTGAAAGCCTGTTCCATTTCTTAGAATAAAATATTGTATTAAAAAAAAAACAGTTATAATATTTACCTATCATATCTATCACGTAGTTTATTAAATTCATCTGTAACTTTTAATAACTCCCAATCAGCCACTTGTTTACTGTCTAATAATTCATGTTCTATCTGTGATATATGACCATTACTTCTCACCAGATGGCT
This sequence comes from Lottia gigantea, assembly GCF_000327385.1. Taxonomy (NCBI): domain Eukaryota; kingdom Metazoa; phylum Mollusca; class Gastropoda; family Lottiidae; genus Lottia; species Lottia gigantea. The sequence continues at coordinate 807,927 of NW_008708987.1, forward strand.
TTGTAACTCCTCTATTTGTTGATGCAGATCCAAACTGAAAAAAAAATTCAATTAAGCGTGAACTTCATCATCCACATCCAGATAAACTGACTATTTATGATCTTGGGAAAGAAAATGTGAGATATCTACAAAATATTACGTCAAATCACTCAGTTTGCTTAGAACTAGGCTTTCTGTTAATGTCCGTATCACAGGTTTTCTAGCTTTTTTCTATGTGTATTGGGGTAATTTAAGACTTCTATTTGCATGATTCCAATTTTCAGTCGGATGATTGTGTTCCATATATTCATAAAAATGTTTATAGAACTGTATGTTATATGACGTCACTTTTTCAAAAGCTGCTGATAAGATCCAAGTGCCTTTGTGAGAGCTTTGTCATGAAACACTCTGTCTTAGAGAAACTGGAAGAAAGACAGTCTAAAGAAAATGATTTGTATAACTCAAGGTTTACAATTGCTGAAAACACTATCATAACTAGAAAAAAAAACAAATTAGCAACAGAAAATTCTGACTCAAAATCAACCCCCATTTATTCAATCGAAATCAATCTCTAATGATATTCTACTGTAAGTTTAACCAGTGACAGTATACTCGGTAATGTAGTGTGTAGGTGTCTTCATGACCAGTCTTTAACACAACTTTTGAATCTCACGTCTCGATCTTTCCAACCTGGTTTTAGGAATATATCATGTCTTCACAATATATAGTTTTTAAAATATTCTATTCAAATATCTGTACGCCATCTTCTCAAAAACTTAATTAATCAAGTACAGAAAAGGAAAAATTCAAAATGTATTTATCAAAATCATATTAAAATAATACCTGTTAGCCATGTTCTTAGAAAAACTAATTAAGAAAAGTAAGGAGTGGAAAGAACGATAAAACAATTGTGAGAACTTCAACACTTGCAATCTGCTGCACATAAAACAATGGAAATCTATAAATCTAATCAATTATTCTGAGTGAAAATCTATAATGTTAGTTTCTTCATATTGACAACCTGTCTTAGACAGTTCTATATACTTAAAGGGATTACTGTAATGTTTTTGAGTCAGGGCTGATACAGTTCCAGCGTCCTGGAACTGTGGGTACAAATAAGGGGCAGATTGAATGGTTTGAGATTCCAAATCCAGAAGCACTGTCGAAGCACCATAGATGAAAGCCTCTTATGAAGGATTTGACAGGTTCTCCATCCTTAATCATCCAAATATGTGCTAGCGACAGTATTCAATCAAACCTCACAAAGTCTTCCTGACGAACACAAAAAGATCGAAAACCACTTTTTTAAAAATATCTTAAGACAAACAAAACCAAATTCTAAATATCATTTGGCCTGACTGGTTGTTAATTCCCTTTAACTTATTGAACATCAGTAAGTTTTATTCAATATGAAAATAATGAATAAGTCATGTCAGCAAATTCCGCATCATCAAAATTTTTCCAAACGAGCTAAAAATATGGGCACGTGATGAATTGGCTATTGAGCTGCTTAGCTGGATTTCAAATCTCCAAATGTGAAAGCCAAATTCTGCCAATTTGAATTGGTTTCAAACACAATATTGCCATGATCAGGAAAAAGCCTCAGGCAAATCTGTTGCTAGAATTTCAGAAATATGCCGAAAATTGAGGTTTATGTCTTTCTTTCCAGCAACTAATTGGGCTAATTAAGACAGGTCAAATGAACTCTAGCCTACTGCTATATATCTACAATATCCATACCAATCCAATATCAATTCCAATCCAAAACGCAGTTTCTGAAAATCATGCAACTGTAGGTTAGGAAATGTATGCTGCACGAATCATCCAACATCTCCAACAGTATTCCACAAACCAAGAAATCAACAAAATAAACCATATTCTTACCAAAAACTAGAACAATTTGATGCCATCCTTCATTTGCCTTTCAACAGATAATCCCAAATTAATAAGGCAGGAGAGACAAGAAAAATCAATACCAATCTCTTACTAACTGCACAATTCAATGGTAGTTATTTCCCTTGGTTTTGCCATGTCGTCTGCTTAAATCACAGAATGGCGTCTGATCAATAATTACAAACAATGTTTTCCGTAGGAGGAATTGAGGGGCAGCTACATCATATATGGAGTCATTTCTTGGAAATTGGCTAATCATTATAGTCTTTTTTGGAGATCATAGATGTGTAGGACATTCATTCATTCAATTTCATTCATTCATTCAGCTTGTTTATTAACTAGATTATTTATTCATTCATAAATTTGTGGAAACTGGCATTTATAAAGGAGTGAACAGCCTAATATCTACACTTCATATCAAATGCCAAAAATTTCAGTACCATAATCTCAACCGATTTTGTTTCAAGTCGCTAAGATAACCCCATCCCTCTTGCCTTTAACACCTATAATCTCTCGTTCTCGCCTCTGCCTGAATAAGTTATTGTAAAGTTGATACTAGAGGAATTTCTGTATATATTAGTAAAATAGCCAAACTTTGCCTGAATAAGAATTGTAAAGCGGATATACTAGAGGAAATTCTGTGTGAACTAGTAAACTAGCCAAGCTCTGGTATCAATAAGAATTGTAAAGCGGATATAATATAATTGTGTGAACAAGCCAAGCCCTGGTATCAATCTCGTTAATAATTTTCTGTTATAACAAATTGACTCAATTTATTATCACTGCTTATCAGGATAAATACTGTACGATGATTATACACCATTTAACAAATAATACAAGGGAATATATTATGGTCTATGATATAACTCCCTTCTTTAATAACAAAGTACATAACTGAGTTGAATATATAGGAGTAAAGGAATAGATCAAGAGGGTGATTTTTTGTTTACTTAAATGCCATAATAAGACATTATTAACGATTTCTCGATTGTAAGTTGAACCTGCTGTAAATGCATATAAGAGAAAGAGCAATGCCAAGATGTTTGGCTAAGGACAAGCTGGTAGAAAGGATCCTCGTGAACCCGAGTTGTTTTCCTTGTAAGAAATGGTTGTTTCTTTCTTTCTAAGTTTTAAAGAGAAAGTCATCTTGGCCTTTCAGAGATTTGAATTTATAGAACCAAGTTGAAACCAGATAACAATGTATGGAACTGGAGGAAGGAAGATAACAATCAGTCCAGACTAATTAGTCTAATTAGTCCAATGTTATTTATTAAAGAAATAGGTCCGATGTCTGGAGATGGGAAGGCTTTGAACTTCTATTACAGGTTATATTTCAATATTCTCACAATATATAATAAGATAAGATTTGAACGACATTTAGAAGTGGAGAGCATACATATAACAAAAATACAAGGGAATATATTATGGTCTATGGTATAACACACTTGTTTAATAACAAAGCATATATCATTTCACCAACATTGAAACGTCGTTCAGAAGAAAATCATCGCGTGTAAATTGTTCTGTTTAGTGTTGGGAAGTGTGTTATACCAAATACTCCCATAAATTTAAAAGAATAAGGGAAACTGGACGTCTGATTTTAATTTTGTAAACTAATACTGATAGCCGAAATTTCAACTCTACACCTGGGATTATCAACTTGGCACCACTTTCAGGGAGTGTATACAGTGTAAGTGGTATGTTTATTCTAATCAATATGTATACAGCCAAATATAAAAACATAGATAACAAAAACTTAAATCATCTTACCTTGATGAACTGCAGGTTTTACAAGTACAACCACATTCCTATAACAAAAAAAATGAATGAATTGGCTTAATAAATGAATGAATAAATAAATGAATGAATATATATGAATGAATTGGCTTAATGAATGAATGAATTGGCTTAATGAATGAATGAATTGGCTTAATGAATGAATAAATGAATATGCATGAATTGAATGAATGAATAAGTTTACTGAATAGTAATATTCAATGAATATGCATGAATGTGAATGAATGAATATTATTCATAAGTTTGATTATAATTAAATAACTTTTTAAAAATGTGCATCAATAAAGACTACTGTGATATTAGGCATGCGTTGTTAAGTTGATAATGATATGAACTCTACATCCAAATCTCTGTTAACTTTCAAAAGATAGAAAAACATAGCCTACCTTGCAAGAATAGATACTAGAAGCACGAATGTCAGAGGCAACTCTCCGATGGTTACTTTTATTCCTCTCCATTTTCAGATTATGTTAATTTAAAATCAGAAATAAATTTCTGAAATAAAGGGAAATGACTGTGAATTATGTAAATATATGGATACAGGCAACTTAATAAAAGGATGGTTTAGAGGTTTTCTAAATCTTTTTCTATGACATATGTGTATCAGGGACACTGACACAATTCTCTGTAGGTAGCCTAGGGGACGAGTTAACTCACTTTGTAGACACATTAACTGTCGACAAGTTGACATGAACACATGACACTGAAAGCATTGTTTTGAACAATGAGTGTGGCTTTTCATACAGGATCTTTAGGTCTACTTTGACCTTAACTTTTTTGACATGTAGATACTTAACAGATGTTTTTGACCGTGAATAGGCCTAGTGGATAACTTTAAACAGTTTTATGTGACACTAACAGTGACAGATGGGTTTTAAGAGTACATAGCTTTCTTGAACTACAGATGCCCCTTTAATAATATTAATATATTTGATCTAACAGATGCAGTGTAGTAACAGAGAGTTTTTGACGGTGGAAAAGTTTAACCTTAACTATTTATGTGACAGTGTCACTGACAGATTGAATCTTTTGTTTTTGGAGAAGTTTCTTATTGTGGCAATGAAGAATCTAAAGTCACAGATCTGCTGTTCTAATAATTGTAATATCCCAAAGGCATGAGATTGAGAATGGATTCGTCATGTACTAGGGCGGGTCTGACAACTTAAAACAGTGAAAATCGATTGTAAAGAAAGTTCATCATCTTACACGTAAACATTCCACCAAAACAAAATATGACAGCATCGTTTCCGTAAACCCAGAAATCAAAACGCCATCAAAATACCGTCAATAACAAGATGTGCTGGATACCGTAGAAATTAAAATAAAACTAAACCAAAACGAAATATTGTTTAATCTGTACATATTTGAGTGAGCTTTGACAAATTGAAATCATTTTCAAATCAATAAGAGATAAGATAGAAATTTGAAGATTATGTTTATTTGTATGATTCTGAACCTTTCTTCTGGCTATCACTTTATTTCAATTCTGTACGGATTTAAACGGTAGCCTTACCTTTTTGGATGACGATGACTGCATGGATTAGTAAAAAAATTCTGTCACGATTTTTCGCGAAACGAAAGTTATTCTTTCATGTAAACCACATAAAAAATCATGTGTATAATTTAATTGATTATTCAGAATATCATTTTCAACTGATGATCAAATTTTAAGGTTTTGCGAGTCGTTCATTAAGATTTGAAATAGTGACATCTGTAGTAAGTCATTTAGACACTTGAGAGAGGTGAATATTTTGATGGACCCCATGGATGTTATTTTGACCCCCCAAAAAAGGCTGTTACCTCCATCATTTAATAGCACAAAACTTCCGCAATTCTGACTCCACCCAGTTCTTTATAATTTTACTGGGTCAGGGACAGAATGACGGCTTAAGACTCAAAAAAAAATTTACTTAGACTGGCAGACAACCCTTCGCTTGATAAATGAGGCATAATAATATATAGCCTTGGAACAAAAATTTCTAAATAGTCTTTGGTACCGTAACATTTTCATTGTTCACAGATATTTGTTTGACAGAGCTGTAGTAATTCGGAGTCAGAAAGTCCAAAAGTTGTTAAAATAAAAAAAAAACATAATAAAAATTGGATATCTTTTATCAAAAAACAAACGAAAGCTCTACATAATAGTGTTAACTAGTTAAATTATTCATCTCTAAATTCTTCTGTAAAAATTTACATTTTCAAGTCTAAAAATAGTGAAATAGTAATAAAAATAGATCAAAGATCCAACTAAAACATACACAATTTGTGTTTTCTGTTTTAATCTTCATAAATTCTATATTCATTACAAATTTCTTCTATTTCTAGTCTTCTTAAAGAGCTTGTAAATAGGTTTTCTAAACTTAATATTTTCATCAGGGACACTGATAGAACCAATTTGCACCATTTCAATATTCAGTTAGTGAAATTACAAAAACCAAAAACATCTGACTAAAATTGGAATGGTGCAAATTGATGTTATCAGTGTCCCTGATACACATAAAATATTTGTGAAACCTCTTTACATTCCCTTTAAATTTATTGCAAATTTTCACAGAAGAATAAGGTTGAAATTATACTGATAAAGACAGAAGGATTTCAATAAAATTCTTCCACAGTCTTACAATATTTTGATAAGATTCAACAGGATTATAATATTTGAATTATTTTGAAAACAACAATAAATTCTATGTGACCAACATCATATACAAAATTCTTTATAAAATGCAATAAAAAAGTTTAATTTTGGTTTTAATTAGGAATGCATATAGTTTAAGAAAATGCTCAATATTCAATATTTTTATATTAAGTTAGCCTGAATGAAAATATGGAAAGTTAAAACAGACTTGAAATTTCTTAAACTCAAACCGATAGAATCAGGCATATAAAAAAATAAATATATAAGCAAAAGAAATTTTAAGTAGTGTCAGATCAGCAGTCAAAAATCATAGCCTATTAGTGGATTTATAGTTATGAAGAAAATAAAAATATTATTTTTAATATTTCTTGCAAAGCATCATTCAATTACCTTAACAAAAAATATAGAGAAAAAATAGCAAATTTTCAAGCCACAAATTGAAATATCACAGTTTTGTTATGAAATGTACAAGAAAATGATAAAAATGTCTGTATTCTTTAATATATAGGAGATAAAAACATTAATATTTCCAAAAGGAACCAAAAAAGAAAAAATTTTACAGAATTACAAAAGTTTGAATATTGCTAATACCTATGAAAGATAACACAAGAATGGTCCTACATAGATAGTTGTGCTTATCTGGGGGACAATTCCAAACATCAACACAAGGTAGTATTAAAATCAAAAGAAAAGTCCTGCAGCTAATTGCTAATTATTGTACCTAAACACAAAGTTAACTGTCCTCAGATTTGCACACGTACCTTTGTCAGATTATAATGAAAACTTAAAAAACTAAACAGATCAATTATGCAGTATAATGAAGCTATAATTATGCAAACATTGCGTAACACTGTAAACAATAAATATAACAATAAAAACAATGACTCTCTATAAATCAACAATATTATATCTGATATAACTATGGTATAAATATGATATGCACTGCCTGGATACCTGGTGAATATAAATAAGACTCGAGGGCTCTTAAATATTAGAATGTTTATTGTATTATAGAGTACAAGCCTATTCCGCTGATTCATCAACATCTCAAGATCTAAGACCAACTTCTTATGTCATCATTATAAAATGTGACCCATTAGGAAGCCAATTTTGAGGCCCATGAGGTACTGGTATGTATAAGTGTTTAAATATTGGATTGAAGTTTGGATAGACTTGTGTCTTGTGATACAATCTGTTGGGTAAATGGTGGACCATGTCTATGAAGTTCTGCCTATTTTATATAAACCTTCTTTTAGAAATTTAACATACTCTACTGCAGAGGGGTCATCAAAACTGAAATAAAAATAATCAAAATTTATAAATCTCCCCAGCTATTTTCTTTACAGTCTATTTTAGGAGATAATTTATAGTGGAACTGCAGTAGCCACAGACACCTGAGTGAAAATTGGAATGGTGAAATCGATGCTATCACTGTCCCAAATACACATTAAAAGCTACACAAACTCTTTACAGTCTCTTTTAGGAGACCAATTCCGTTCGTATTTTATTAGTTTTGTTTCAAAATGAAACTTATAAAATACGAACGAAATTTAGGTCTTATTTTAATTAGACTGTTGAAATACAAGACTTACCCCATTTCTAATATAGAAACATCTATATCTAAGAAAGCGTTGGCATTAACTTTATTTAAGATGGTGCCGTTAGGATGTATGACCATCATCATAACAGGAAACTCATAGTTAGCTAATAGTTCTTTAGCAATCACTGAATACACTGGTTCACTCTCATCTTTCTCAAGTTCCTGATACAAAATTATAATATAACGTACAATATAACAAAAATCTAAAATAACAAAATAAATGAATGCTTTCTGAAATAATAAACTAATAATGCCTAATTCCAACTGCTGAATACAGTACCTCAAATTTAACAAAAACCAGATGAAGAGACAACTACATAATATGATTTAGTCCAGGGATTGACTGAATGCAAATTTTAACAGTACAAATTGATGCTATCAGTGTCCCTGATACACATAATAAGTTTAGAAAACCTCTTTACAATCCCTTTAAGATTTAACTGTACATATTACTTATGTCATAACCTATCTGCATAGAAAAAGTTTGCTTACGGGGAAAAACTTAAATTTTTCACCCAAAAAATTTGAACATACCTTGAGATCAGCGACCAATGACCAGGAGCTAATAAACTCTTCAGATAACAATGAGGTAACGGGCGGACTCTGTAAGGTGGTGTCCCTTAAAGTCCGCCCCGAACCTCAGCAGCTCTGATCGTCCAGTGCACCCCAGAGTAAAATGGAATGCACTAATTTTTTATTATCTTCTGCCTTTTTAAAAGCTTCAGTAAAATTATAATATGGAACCTAAAATATACATTATTTTAATCAATCAATAGTTTAATGATTTAGTGAAATTGCAAAAATTGTCATCTTCTGAATTTGAAGTTAATATTAATAACTTCTAGTGCTTACCATTCAACAATTCTGACCAACCATCCCAAATTGTTGACATCCAACAAATGAATATCAAAAGAAGTTACCCTTTTGAAACTTTTGTTTCTCAAATTGTTATCTGTGGACCCCAGATGGATAACCCAAGCCCATAATATTTAAAACACATCAAAAATTCTTGAGCCCACCCAAAACAGTTGACGTCAAATCCCAAATTACAATCAAAATAAGTTACCTTTTTAAATGGATATAAAGCTTTTTCTAAACTACTTTTGGCATCTTCTAAATCTATAGTGGCCATCCATTCTATATTTTCACCCTCTGTTTTATGTTGTGGTCGCTCTGGTAAGGGCTCCAGCAATTCATATTCTTCGAGATTTTTAACAGGGACGGATGATTGAGTACTGTTTAATTGCATCAAGGGCATGAACCCAATATCTACCTCCATATTCTCACTCTCATTGGGTCCATTTAACCATTCCATGTCTAGCATTGAATTATATATTAAACAAATGATAGCAAACAAGATATCTAAGCCCAATCTCAGAAAACAATTTTCAGTATTTTTTACACATGAGTTTTGATCTTCAAACTTTTTCAGAAATAAGCTCATTAAATTTTATATTACACAAATGACAAGAGCTTTAACATCTTAGCCTAATTTCACAAAAAAACATTCAAATTTTGTTCTTTAAAACTAAGAATTAAGCCCAACATCTCAACAAGAAATGCTAAAGGCTTGCTTAATGTAATTTGTCTTATTACATTTAGCATTGTTCTTTAAAACTAGAAATAAGCCCAATATTCAATCTTATAAGATCTTGTCATTCTTTACTACAATACAGTGAAAAAATGCTGAAGGATTGCTTAATATATTTCTGTCTTAAAACATACCCAGTGAGAGATTCACATTTAGCATTGCTCTACTGTATTTGTCTATGAAACTTATGCCAAAATATATACAGAATTTTTGAATATTATACCAATGTTCTTAATTAAATTAGTATATTAGGTCCAATATCTTTTAAATGTTCCTATCAGAGCTTAATTGAACATGGCTGGTAAATCTCAAAGAACTTACCTATATTGAGACGTTTATTATTAGGTACATATAGATTAAAATATTGGATGTGTTTTCCATCCTTTGATATTATAAGGTTACCAGTAAACTGAGCAGGTGTGAACCAAAATGGATGATAAGGCGGTTCATTCAATTGAAATTCGGCATGGATTCTAAACAAAACAAAGGTCTGATTCAGTTTTACAAGATACGTGTACATTCAGAATGTTTGATAATTTTTAAAATAAAATTTTGCTTAGTTTTTTTCGTGCTCTTCTTTGGGCTACTGAATAGATTCGATTGAATTCAGCATGAATAGTATGAATCTAATTGGGTTTTACATTATTCATGGGACTTCTGTTGATTGCACTATCGAAACAACTAGATGCTTTTCCAGTGTATGACTAGCATCAGGGAAAAGCCTGGTTGAAAAATCTGAAGGTATTATCTCATCCAATGCCAGGATTGAACTCTGATTTTATTCACTGAGGCAACTAGATTGAAAACAAAACGTGGCATATAATAATAAAAACTCACCTGAACACAATATCTAAATATTTATCATTATAGGCACGAACACAGGCAACACTGCTCTGAGCTGGGAATCGAGAAACAACAAAAGGTCTGGGATGAAACAGTGTCAGCAGTCGGTGGACAATAATACTTTCATTTGTCGTGACTTTAGGTGGATAGTATCTATTGCTTGATAACGCAGCATTAAACAGTCCTTTTTCAACATTGATAATGAAATAGGAACTTCCTAACATAATACTGTCTACATCTTTTGGCAAAAATCCAGAAAAATGAGATGCCCCAAAATTCATCCATTGCAAATTGACATTCTGCCATTTCTCCAGACCATGGAGAGAGTTCATGGTTCCTGGAAGCTGAAATAGACAAAGGAAATGAATATGTGATTTAGTATATAACAAGAAATAGAATGTCTCTTGTGTGTTCTTAATAATAAGCATTAATGTATATATAGTTTGCCTATCACTTCTTATCATTATGTGCCTGAGGACGACGGGGGAAACACGTCGAAACGTTGCATAAAACTTTAACCAGTGATTGTTGTTCCATAAAGCTATTTCTATATATCATACTCACAATTACTAAATGCCATTCAAAGACTTTAAGAAATTGAATGTTCTATTATTCTGAGGTAGTTCTAGAAGACCTGAGGTTTTCTCATACATATCATAATATTATCATATCTGCGCAATAATATGTGACAAGGTACGATATATTTAGTTTTCTATTATCATATTTACATTCTTTGAAATTCATTCCTCGACAGGCGACGGATGTTTACATGGTAACGACAGGCCGACGGATCTTGAAGAAACAATTGATTATTCCTATATTATGATTAAAGGACTTGTATGTCTTCAAAGTTTCTTTCAAAATTTCAATTTATATTAATGACTAAATTGGATTGGCTACTTATTTGTTAAAATCCACAATAAAGAAGTAATTGTTGCAGAAATTAAAGAAAGGAGAAGTATATCCATAATAGTGTTCTTATTTATTTCAACAAGTAATCTTATTCCAGAACGTCAGTCAAATGTCAATAAATATTTAAATTCTCATAAATGACAGCTGGATATATAACCTAAAACCTGTCTACTCTAAAAAATGAAAACATAATTTAATATTCTTACGAATTAAATAAATAAATAAGTAACTTTATGTCGATTTATCAAAAATATAATCTAAAATATATATTGCATATACACTCAATGTACAGCTCTTCACAGTTAATAAAATATATTAGGTCATGGTTTCTATTTGTTAACATATAAACTTATATGATTTATTTGTATAGTCTACTGTATTACTTAATCTCAATATTTGTCAATATACTAATGCAATAATCTGAGTATCAACTTTCAAATCTAAAACATTAAATATTGAATAAATACTGGTATATTCTAATAATGAAAGGCAAGGATTTTTTAAATTAATGGTGACTTGCAAATTTTGATTTCAAGGAAAAAACGCCAAAATTTTATTGAATTTTGTAGTTTACATGAGTACTATATTTAAATTGTGTAAGGGTACATCATGGGTTTAACCTTGAGACTCTAAAGCAGGATAATGAAAGCCTGAAGAAAATTTTGAAATATATAAGCCAAGTCAAGGGCAATAACTCTTGACTATTTCTTGCATCACCAAAAACCATTTTATTCATTACTAAGTAGGCCTATACTTACTGAATCATTGAGGTCTTTGGACATAGATTCTTTAACTATTGGTATGAAATATGATTTTAATGTGATCATCTCATCATCAGTTGATATAGGTACATCATATACAGGGCCGGATACCTACAAAATCAAGTTCAATTCAATTAATTAGAGTTTAACATGGTAATTTACTTTTCTGTTCCACTATCGACAAATGAAAACATAGCCAAGATTACAGTAAGAATGTTGATTCTTCTATTCCAGATATTTTACCGAAAGAAATGATAACATTTGAAAATTTTATTTTGAATATTTGTGAAAGGACAGTAAAAATACAAGTCTGAGCTCACTGTTGGTGATGGAGGTTAAACTTTAGCCTATTCATTTCTGACTTTAAAAATTGAGATTTTTTTATCACAATTCCTTACTTATAAATCTTCTCAAGTGATTAATAGTGACAAAATTGTTAGTAATTTTACAAATTTCTACTGTTTTTCTCTTTCCTTCTCTAATAAATGAATCGTGATAATTATCGCAATAAATCGTATCATTGAATGAGTATCGTATAGTGTATCAAATCTCAACTTGAAGAATCGTTGCAGCCCTAATGTTGGATTTTGAATGGCATTTCAAGCCCTACAACTCTCTTTCATATACTAGCTTCCTTTTTTTTCATCTAAAATGTATGAAATAGTTCACTTACATTAATTTCAAGTAATCTGTAAACCAATGGTTCAAATTCTTGAATGGATAAATAACCATCATTATCCCGATCATGTTGTTGAAACAATAGAACTCCATCATCTCCAATATTGATCACTATCTCTTCTGGTATCTGGGTTGGATCGTGTCTTCCAATGATAAATAAGCAGCATAGCAACGTGAAGAGCACCATGATTAGAAATATCAGAAGATAAAACCATTTTTGAGGAATTTCGAATATGATCAGCTTCTCTTCTTTGAAACCTGGCGGTATGACTCTTTGAGTTGTCTGTCCTTGTTGTAGATCTGGAACTTCATCTTGCGTTACTGGAGATTCCTCACTGGCAACGGTTGTTGTTGCATCTTCAGTGGTCGTGGATGCTCCATCTTCATCAGGAGCCTTTTTCTTCTTTCTATTTCTTACCTCTGCAGACATTTTGAAATGTTACTATCTCATTTCACAATATCCTGTTTGCTTAGCCATCTCAATACATTTCAACACACTTGTTGAGTTCTCTGCTACAACTTGTAAAAGCAGGTAAAGACAGGCTAGACTAGACCCACTAGACTGGGACGTGGAAGATATAAACGAATAGAAATTATTGATCAGAGCTAAAGTAAGAGAATATGTAAACTCAAACTGCTAGTGGGTTATACTAACAGTCACTTAACAATAAAGATAACATAACTTATTGTCCCTAGTAATAGATCCGGCTTGATCAACAAAGACAACCAAAGAGTTGAAAGGTCAAGGCCAAATAAGACGTGCGACCGAGCAGGTAGGCCGACTCGTTTTGGAATGCTGTATACTTTTGAACAGAATGAAATGTGGAAATGACAATTTGAAGTGTAGTGAACAGCTTGCATTAAGCTGCAAATTATTGCCTTTTTAAAGGAAATGATCTCAATATAACATTCATTTCACTAAAAAAAGTTTTTACTTCTAGGTTTATTTACTTCCGCTTTCGTTTTATTGATGGATACACTAAAAAAATATACCAAAAATTTGTGGAATTTTAAAAGAGATGCGAAAGATTTTGGTATTGTTATGATGTGAGTGTACAGGATGAAAAAAACTACCAGTATCTTCAGAAAACTATTGAAAAAACACAAAATATCTTAAGAGGAAGTTCTTTAATCTTAAGGTGTGTAAGTATCTTTTCAGTTTGAAAACAACAGAATATGTCCCCATTTGTTTACATGTATAAAGAATAATCTTTGCTCACCAAAGCAGGTTGTTATATTTACACTTGGTTAAGTTTCTGAACCAGATCCCTTGTGAAGGTATTGGTGTTGGCTTTCACCCCCTAATACCTAGTTAGGGATTAGGGTGATTGAAGACTAACAAGTTACTATTCAATATAAGGCACTGGCACAGGGTTAAAGTTATGTTTACAATAATTGTGATGCTAATATGCAATGAACTAAATCAAAGAAGATCATAACGGTTATCAGGGTAACTTGTCTGATATGGCATCTTAAGCCATGCCATTAACTCTCTCTGCATGAGCAGATTGAGGTTTCGGAACACTGAGCGCAGTCGAAGGGCTTGAGGTGTCAGGGGAGTTAGGGCTACCTCAATCAGGGACCCTACGGCAACAATTACAAAAATTATCTTTTGTGTCTCTTGAATTCCTTCAAATATATATAATCCATAGTCCCATGAGAAAACTGAGTATGGGGAGCAAGGAACGATCACATGTTCATTGGGGTGGGGGTTCTTGAAAACTCAATTGCCTGAGGGCCCAGAGTCTGTCCCAATACCCATATCAATGATATTTTGAATATTAGTAACCATGACTACAGGAGGTAAATATTTTATTTCAGTATCTAAATACAGTAGTGACATGATCTCAGGTTTAACAAGTTTTAAATTTTTAACTATTTTACAAGATTTCAGGCTTAAAACCCAAGCAACTGTAGGATACTTTGGATTTATGGGTTCATGGATGACCGATGGTGATCCAAGGCAGTTCCCTTAAAGCTGAATCTGTTGCTAGGCCATTAGGCCAGATTACGTTGACAACAGGACTGGACGATTAGGCCAGTGGTCAGTTTCAGCACCCAGTCTAAATCAAAAGATTCTAACCCATGAACACTTATTTCCCAAAGTATCCATCTAATTAAACCAAGCAAAATCATTAAGAAAATTGACGTATTAAAAATGAAATGACGTTACGTACAGAATATGCTAAATTTTGATTGGCAGAGATTCACGTCTGCTTAAGATTATAAATTTGATCATTTTTTTTTAATATACAATCTACAAAATATCAAAAAAAATCTTCATCAGGTCATTCTACATACAATAACTATAATATAGTGGTTAAACTACAAAAAAAAGGAAAACAAAAATATTGAGAAAAAAAAATATCTGGATCCTAAAAAGTCTAACTCTTGCATCAAAACACATTCTTATCTCTCCAGTTTTGTCGCACAATGGTTTCATTATGGCTCAAAGTGAATATGAAGCATTTTTTGCAAATTTGCAAGGATTATTAGCAATAAATAGAAGCAAAATATCTACCTATGTTAACAAATGGAATAGCTCATCAAGAGCAACGACCTTGACCTCTGTTCAAATTGCGGCAATGACAATCAAGCAAAGCTGATAAATATGCTACATTTTGATTGGATGATGGTTATGAGCCAAAATTAGATGAAAAAGGCTCCTAAAATTGAGTCACTCGTAATAAAAAAGATAGAATAGTCCCCAGGGCATCAGACTTGTACGAGATTGTAAAGCCATTCCGTGTCTGCAGCAAATGATAATTTTAGCGGGGAAATAAACTGAGCAGAAGTCAAGGAGCAATACTTAAACAAACATAATTGGAAGGAATATGTCCACTAAAATTACTAAGTACCATTCAGTGATTATATTCTTCTGATTAAACAAAACATAAAGGAACATCCTATTAATCAAGATTTGGGGTTTCATTACCATCTCGTTTTTTTTAGAACTATGTCAAATGTCCAGTTTCTTCGTCCATCTTTGGCAGTGTCTTTATGGTTTTTCAAGCAATAAATCAATTAATTAAATTATTAAACTGAACACAAAGTCAAACACCGAACAATGTTTCGAGACACTCTGATATGAATATTTAGTATGATAATTGAAAAGGTCACGTTCAAATCCAGAGAAATTTCAATTAATGACATGCTTCAATATCTGTCTACCAGAACCCAATGCTAAATCAATGAAAAATTTCAAATATCTACAAAAAAATACCTCTAATCTCATTGGATGCCAACGCCTATTTTGTTTGATATAAAATTGCAACAATCGCTTTTACTCTGTTCTAAGATTACCTCCGTGTAAAAACTAGCATTGATATGCTTTTTTAAAAAGTTTTCATCTTTAGTTTTTAATCGAATTCCATGTACATCAAAAACCGTATATTTATCATAAATATAAAAACTTTGTCCATTTTTTTATTAATAAACTCCACATCCATTGCATATGAAATTTTTCAAATCATTGGAAATGGAAGACAAAATGTCTCACAAAGTAATAAATTAAGATTACAAAAATAAATTTCTGTAAGCCACATTTCAAGATGGTGGCAAGAAAAGTGATCAACTACGTCAAGAAATCACTCAAAAACTAAAGAATCACTGTAACTTTTTACATCCGACCAAAATGGCCGACTAAAATTAATATATCAAAACGACACTCAAAACATCAACAAGAAAATATTGCTGTAAACTATTCCGCATCCAATAAAAAATTCGGAACATGCGTGTTTAACAAATGAAAAATTAAAAAACGCCAACATGTTATTTTTAAGGTCGACGCTTTCAACATGATGATTGAGAAGAACATAGGTACTGAGGCATGGTGCAGTCATTTTTACGGACAAACGTTAATAAAACTAGACACTTATATACTTTAAAACACTTTAATTTCACAACCAAATATGCCAAAATTTGACATTGACAATGTGAATTGAATAAACAACACATAAAATTTTGGCTTATTTGGTTGCCAATTCAAAACAATTATCAGTATTAATGTAGTCAACGCGAAGATTTTTAAATTTTGAAACAAAAGGGAAATGTGGATTATCTAGGTTCACAAGAAAACACCACTCAAATTATTAATAACTGAACTTTTTTTTTGTCCTTTCGTGATTAATGTGGATTATTATGACTCTTTTCACTAGATGATCTCCCTTGAAAAACGCACTCTTCACCACCTAGAAACCAAAAATAACACTGGTACACAGTTTTTTTTCTGAGAAATGACTTGGGAATGAGGCAGGACTAGTGGTAGCAATTTAAAAACAAGGACCACTAAGGTTGGAACATCTTCTAGTAGAAACCAAGACTGCTGTAAATGGTGTGGCGTTATGGACCTATCATGCCAACTATTTTGCTGTAGCACCAGCCTACATCCTTCCCCTGATGTCTCTGTTTACAAGTCACTCTCTCCATATAATGCCGTAGAGAAAGACATGTAGTCGAGGGCACCAGGTACCGCGTCCCGACCAGAGTAAGGCGCCATTCTTTGAATACAATACTCAGCTTGATCTGGTGGCAATTCCTGACGAAGAATTTGTGCTGTGATGAAGGGCTGAAAAAATGAATAAAAATGTTATCGAAACATTCAATAATAGAAAAAAAAGATCAAGAATTCATATATGGCTGGATTACTAAAATGAAATGAATGGAGTTTAACCTCCTACTCTTCTGCTAATTATGAAGATGGGCAAAGCCATGCAGTGTGCTATGAGGGAAATTTTGCCAGGACAGCGGCATTAGCCTACTTTTTTTACAATTTCCAACAGTTGAGGGATCTTACACGCACAGTCTGTAGCCATGTTTTGCAAATTAGCTTTACTCGAATCTTGAAAAATGAAATAAAATGAAACAGGAGTTTTTTGTCCCACTTTTCTGAAGCTGATTGGGCTCAAGACAACTGAAAATGGCAGACGGAAAGAACAAACTAATGACTGAGAACTGACCTTATCACCAGCCAATATTTTGAAGGAGTGCATGACTTGTTCAGCAGTATCTGTATCGGCCGTTTCTCTAGTCATGAAGTCAATAAAGGCCTCAAAGGTGATGTAACCAGTTCTGTTGGGGTCAACTATGGCCATAATTCTCTGGAAGTCTGCTTCACCCTGAAAATTAAACAAGAAATTTTAGTCCAATGCACTCTACTATTTGCACAGAGATAGGATATGATATTCAGATTGTTTAAGGGAATGTAACGCAGTGGGTAAGAGCGTTTGAATATTTACATCATTTGCTCCGTAACATTGAAGAAATGGTGGCTGTGGGTGCTAATCTTAGCTGGTGTATGAAAATCTGATGACTTAAACACATCAAATTTCCTCATTATTCAAATTAACCCAGATAGATTGGCGAAGTCTGCGAGTTCAGGATTTGGAATCAATTAAAAGTTAATTTCTTACCTGTTTGTCATCCCTGATATTATAACCAAGACTGACGAGACAAGCCTTGAATTCTTTCGGCTCCAATCGACTAGTCTTATTCTTATCAAAATGGCTGAAGGATAGTTTGAATTCGTTCATCTGCTGGGCGGAGATTCCCTTCGAGTCTCGTGTTAAGATCTGGTTCTCTAGTTCGTTAATATTTCTAGCTAAAGCCGTAAGAAGTTGCTCCCATCCGACTCGTAATGTCTGAAAATGAAATTAAAATATTTAGAATAATTGAAATGTTAAACATCCTACTTTTCTGTACCTCATTGGGCAAATGAAGGTTGGACAACACCATGCAGTGTGCAATGACCAAAATTATGCCAGGACAGCAGCATTAGCTTACTCTATTTAATTTCCAACGTTTATAGCCTGTAACACCAGGGCCTTGGTAATTTCCCATTTGAAAGATTTCCATGTCAGCCCATCCAACCTGAATCAAGGTTGAACGAAAATTCAAATTCGACCTATACAGGAACTGAATCCTGGACCATCCGGTTAGCAAACAGAGTGCATTGAGGAGACTTTTCCTTGGAGATCGACACAAATATTCCAATTAAAGATACCATGGTAACAGTGTTACACAGGGTGTATGACACAGGGCCTCTGATTATTGTACTGTTTGGATAACTAGAAATGTCATTTACATTTAGTGTTACAGTGAAATCAATAGTGCAATGAAAATAAACTGCCTACCTCCATGGTGTATTGTGTATATCTGTTTTCAAATATCATAGATTCTTGTACTTCCTGAAAACATTCACAAAATTTTACAGTTAAAGATATATACAGTTATAGGTATACAGTTAAAAGATAGTCTGAAACAGTCATGTAGGGAAAGCAATGTCATGTACAGCCAACAACCTAGTCTGTGAACACAAAGCTATAATCTTAACAGTCTTTCTGTCGAGGGTTTGTTTGGCTGTATTTGCTAGTGTACAATCCAATCAAATCGCTGCATTCTGTGATACAAGAAAGGTGGCTATTGCAGTCAAGGTGTAAGAAGAAGTTCATAAAAGCTTGATATTGTGAAGATACTTTGTCCCTTACCTGATTAATTCTTTCCAGTTCTTCCATATGAGGCCTAAATCCATGACATTCCTTCTCAACATGTTGAATTTCATTCAGATGGTCTTCCAGAGAGCCTTTCATATGAACACCGATGGCGGCAACGAAGTCAAGACGTTTTTCAATCCATTCTCCGACGCTGTTAGCTTTATTAGCGAACTGTCTTCGTAAGGTCTCGTTCTTCTGTTGTCTCATCATTTCTTGTTGTAATGTCTGGTCTCGTTTTGGTACCAACTCTTGCACTTCTCTCCATTTGTTTGCAATATCCTGAAAGCAAATTAAAATGGTCATAGATCCAAATCAAATTGATGCAAAAGGAAAAATATAAGTAAATTCACACAAATGTTTTATATCTTTTAGCTGAAATTTCTTACCCAACAGAATTTCTAATAAAATAATGGGCTTTATTGTTAAATTGGGTATTATTAAAAATTCTAAATATTTTTCCTCTCCAGTTTGGGCAATGTGAAATGAGGGAAATTTTGTCAGGACAGCAGCATTAGACTCTAGCAACCACCATCTTAATTTAAATATTGTTATGACAGCAAGGCCAGTAGTCTTGAAAAATCCTTGGTTTTGCTAGTAAAATAGAGCTAGAAAATCAGGTAGTTTCTATTGTATCAGACCATACTTAAAGTTGATTCCAAAAGGCAGCATGTACAAAAGGAACTACTGTGAACTGAAATATTCTAGTTTACAACAAAAAACATATAAAACAAATGATCAAAAGTTACAATAACACACATATTTACAGATATGTAAATAAAAACAAGGACAACTTTGAAGGATGAAAAATACAAAATGTAAAATGATAATAAAGCATCATTTAGACTGAAAATGGACGAAAAACTATGTAAATGACACCATGAAAAAAACAAACTTTGAAATAAAAAAATGAAGATTGTATCTTACATGTAAATCGTTTATTTTTAGACTAGCGCATCCACATGCATGGCAAATACACATAATATATTCATAGTCGGCCATGTTGGATTGTAAACAGTTATAGAAGTTAATATTAATATAACATGCAGTTAGACCGATCTATATGCCAGTCAATTTCAATGTTAATTTTAGTTCGTTAATTACTAGTATATATCAATCACATTAAAGAGACCAAGGGCCATTTTTCTTGAAAATTATCTAAGATATGATCTATCCAGGTTTTAAGAAATACAGTAATCTGATTGGATAATTAAACTAAATTTAGAATTAAGTTTAGAGATTGACCAATCAGAAGACTGGAATACAAAAATCATTTTATGTTTAGTCTTTGAGAATTAAGCCCTTGTTATTAATTTTATTATGAAATATATATCTTCCTACTGTTCTCAATCTAAGAACTTTGAGTTTATTTCCTATCTTTCTGCAATTGAAATGGAATTTCATATTTTAACCTTTTTTGAAAAATGAAATGGAACAAATTTTGTTTTTGGTTAATGGAGCTTGTTATGCAATGCATTTGGATTCTGTACGTGTCTCTTTAAAATCACATGTTTTAACTAACCCCCAAGGCAATAAGACTGATTGGAAATGATTGATTAAATTATGATTAAGATAAAAAGATTTTCACAAGTTTATTTTAAGCCCTAATGTTAAACAAATATTCTAGTACGTTCCCTCAAGCTCAGATGTCCTTTTTTCATAAAATTTAAATTTTGTTTTCCCTTCAGATATCTATTGAAATGACATAACAACAAAACAAAACAAAGGGGTTGATATATTGTCTTGAATGTCATGAATATTAACTACTAGGCTTCTCAAATATATTGGAGTTTTACATCCTAATCGCAACCTCATACATCGTAAATGAAATCCTTTTCAAGAAATAAACCAAAAGGATTACTTGTGTTATACTTCAAACTATATCAAGTACAAACAATTTTGGTTGCTATTCACCAATTATTATTTTATTAGTAAAAGTTAGAGTATAAAATTAAAAACAGAACCATGCAAAATTGTAATAAAGATTCATCCACAACACAATATTCTACTTAGTGATACATTGTGATATTTCTATTAGTACTAATAATACCAGTAAATATAACTAGCAACAGGTCATAGACTAAAACATACATCAGAGCTGTTATTTTAATACTTTTATAGCCAGATTGTCACAAAGTTTTCAACTTTCTTATTTTTTTTTTTTGTCATGAATATGTAGAAAGTTACAAATGGCATTGAGAATAAGTCACCTTGTTGATAAGTTTACAACCAATGAAGGGAGTCTTATGTCAGTCTTCTCTGTACCATGTGGACTAATGAAGACAGGCAACAGCATAAAGTTTGTAATGAGAGAAATTTTGACAGCAGCATTAGCCTCCTTCTCCTTTTTGACTGTTTAAAATTAACTAGCTCATGACCATAGGCCATTGCCTTTTTCAACATTTTCAGACATGACTGGCAAATACATTTAAAACAACAGCCCTGATTAAGAAATAAAATAATAAAGTGATATGTTAGACACTGGCTAGAATTCTACCATACTAACCTCCTAAACACAGCAAACCATGGAAATTATAATCAGAATTATACATTAGTTTAAAATCACACTGGATAAAATCACTCAAACACTCTAGTAGCTTAGTATGATTGTGAAATTTTTTTATTAAAGTCAGCATCAAACTTGGATATGAAAGCAAGAAATGAGATGAAATTTCAATATCTTTTCTGATCAAAGCAGAAATTGAGTTTTTTGTCATACTTTTGTGTATCTAATTGGGTCACAGCAAGAGAGACATCCATTCATATTGAAGATGGATAACAGTATAGGTTCTTATGGTCCTGTCTGATCTTTCCCAAATTATGAGTACCCATTTACAGCTGGGTTGACTGGAATAATGAGGAAAGATGACTTATTCAGTACCCATTTACAGCTGGGTTGACTGGAATAATGAGGAAAGATGACTTATTCAGTACCCATTTACAGCTGGGTTGACTGGAATAATGAGGAAAGATGACTTATTCAGTACCCATTTACAGCTGGGTTGACTGGAATAATGAGGAAAGATGACTTATTCAGTACCCATTTACAGCTGGGTAGAATGGAATAATGAGGAAAGATGACTTATTCAGTACCCATTTACAGCTGGGTTGACTGGAATAATGAGGAAAGATGACTTATTCAGTACCCATTTACAGCTGGGTTGACTGGAATAATGAGGAAAGATGACTTATTCAGTACCCATTTACAGCTGGGTTGACTGGAGTAATGAGGAAAGATGACTTATTCAGTCCCCATTTACAGCTGGGTTGACTGGAATAATGAGGAAAGATGACTTATTCAGTACCCATATACAGCTGGGTTGACTGGAATAATGAGGAAAGATGACTTATTCAGTACCCATTTACAGCTGGGTTGACTGGAATAATGAGGAAAGATGACTTATTCA
Organism: Lottia gigantea; assembly: GCF_000327385.1. NCBI lineage: Eukaryota > Metazoa > Mollusca > Gastropoda > Lottiidae > Lottia > Lottia gigantea. Next base: position 830,511 of record NW_008708987.1, read on the forward strand.
GTACCCATTTACAGCTGGGTTGACTGGAATAATGAGGAAAGATGACTTATTCAGTACCCATATACAGCTGGGTTGACTGGAATAATGAGGAAAGATGACTTATTCAGTACCCATATACAGCTGGGTTGACTGGAATAATGAGGAAAGATGACTTATAAAAGCTCACAAGATCTTTAATCGCTGACCGAGATTAGAACCCATCAATACATTTCCACTACCTTTGATTCTAATGGTTTAATAACAGTCCCTCTTGAATAATTTTAGATCCATACCACCACATGACTGTGGGGGATGTTACTGGCAATTATGGGCAAGCTCACCTCCTCAAAGACCTCAAATAAATAGAATTACTCGTAAAATTATAATTTGACAATCAAACTAAGCTACTTGAATTAACTCTGAATGTCATGGAGTATGGAATCAAAATAAAACATTTCAAAATGATGAATGATTGAAAATTGCATAAAAATTGTTAATGGCTGATGGAACAAGACAACAAAAAAAGCATGCGATTTCTTGTTATTTACTAGCTCTTTCCAGTAGTGAAACTATAAATATTCTGATGCTTGAAGCACTATAAATCTAATAATGCTTATTCCACCCCAAACATAAAGCTGTGTACAAATTTTCAAATAGAAATAGTAAGAAACTTACACCAATTACAATAAGGTAAAAATTTCAATTCTTTTTCAATTCTGTTTTAAGTTCACACAATTCAAGATATTTTTTTTCATTTTGTCATTAATTTTGGAAAATTTTCAAAATACTTTCATTTTCTCCATGTCAAATTTGTTAATAATAATCAAAAGATTTTGATAATAGGATTGGTGTAAGATCCATTATATAATATAAACAAGCAAATTCAAAACCCTTCTCCTAATAAAAAATTCAATAAAAAAAAGATGTAAAAATAAAATGAAAGTAGAGAAGGGTACGTACCTGGGCGTGTAAAGTGGTGTAAGGATTGTCTGGGGGGGTCATATTATATTGCTGGGCTAAACGTTGGACGTCCTGTACTAGGGTAATAATAGTAGTATATTCCTTATCAGCCTCACCCAGAGTTGATTTAAATGTGTCGTGGGCTGAGATCAAACCCTGAAATTATAAATAACAATTGAAATGAAATGGACAAAAAAACGAGACAAATTTGTCAGAGCCTGTAGCACACCGGACTTGAATTTACTTTCCAAACAAATGCATAATCAATGTTCAATGTCAGCCCCTCAAACCTTCATCACTGACACAGTAAAAACGGTAAGCAAGCATCTAACTCACTGGGCAACTGCAGCTCCCTGCTTGAGGAAGGCAGATGTCTACCAATAAAAAATCTACAATGGAAATAAACATACCTGGACTTCTTCTGTAGTATGAACAATAAACATATCCAATAGATCTTCTTTAGCTCCATCCATCCAGTTGTTGAATGGCTGAAAAATTTGTAATAAAATTCTTTAAAACCCGAGATGGTATTGACTTTAAAGAGAAGTATCACCTACTACTAATACTTGTTGATTGTTGAAACATTGCGTACAATAAAACAGGAGTTATCTAATCATCATAAATATCTGTAGAAATTATTTCAGGAATTTAAATAATTCAAAAAGACTTACTGCTGCTCTCTTGGCAAATTCAAGATGGAGATGATCAATTCTTTCTAAGATCTTCTCAGCTTCCTGCAATCGAACAAAATTAAATATTATTATCATTTATGTCTTTTATATTGCTGATGACATATTACTGAGTTTCCTCATTCCAAAAGTCACATAAAACTACTCCTGACACTTGGGGAGCAACTCAAGGTCTTGGAATGCAAAATATTTCAGAAACCTCTCTTTTTTACTCTTTAAACTCCAAGGAAGTGAGTGTCTTAATTTTCTTTAAAGTCAGCAGACCTCGCCACAGACTGGTAAACCCTCACAATCTCCATGTCAAAGCTTCTCCGCTCGTGTACCAAGCATCAGAGAGTATTGAGTAGATATTATGTCTCATCAATACCAATCTCCAGACATTGAGATGCTATAAGATTTTAACCCAAAGCACCTAATTACAGGTGTTACAGAAGTTAGAGTCTTCAATTAAAAGTGAGAAATTTTGAAAAGGATTTGAACCCACAGTACCTAAAGAAAAATAATGATAATATAGCAAAACTTACTTCAAGACCTTCTCGTCTTCTCTGTGTTGATTGACCTAATCTATCCCATTGATCACAGATTGTCTGGAAATATAAACAATGTTATCAGAAAATGACTTGGGAAGTATATATCTCTTGTTTTCATAACATAAAGACATACCAATATTCTATAAATCACGATAGAATAGATACGATATGATAGTTTAATGGACATATCGTGTTATAAAGAGATTCTATTCTTTAATCATGGCACCTGTTTAGTCTAACTGATGAATATATAAACTTGGGGCCTGTAAAACAGACTATTTATTTTGTATGGCCTTATTGACCAAGTTTGAGACGTTTAACATTTATGTTCATTCTAAGAGGTAGTATTCCTTTAAAACCCGTTAAATAATCATCACACCTACCTGACATCTTGTGTTAACCCTATTAACATCATGGTAATCTAGGGCACTGAAATAAAAAGGGTTAAAATTAATGAATATCAAGGAGTATTACAGATTACCAGTATAATTTACACTTGTTTTAAAAGGGTTAAGGGTATATTATGTTTTATTAAATCTGCACTCAGTGTTCAAAGGGTTAAGGGTATATGATGTTTCTATTTCATTGCATTGACACTCACTGTTGAAAGGGTTAAGAAACCTAGTCTAAATAAACTTACTTCAATTCTTGGGCAATGGCTGCAATTTGCTCAACACGATCTTGATGGGCAGCTAAATCACTCTCGAAAGCTTCATGTTTCTTTTTCATAGCTTTTAATTCATTTAATCTACATTTCTTAAAATCTCTGCTTTCTAACATCTCTTCCTTTCCAACGGCCCATTCCTCATGAATTTCACATTTATGACGGAATTTCTGGGCCAAATGGTCGAGTCTTTCAAGTCTGCAAAAAAACAGATAATATTATTAATTACAAATGGCTATTTCAGTACCTCCTTCATGGACAAAGTCTTTAACGTCTGCAAGATTTTAGCCTTTCTGCAAATTATAAACAATTGAGATCTGAATTTGATGCCCTTGAAACCATAATTTTCCCAACCTCAACCCTAAATGTATAGATTAATGCAAATCTTTAAAGCCACTTTCAAAACTGAGTATACTGTACATCAATGCTGAGTATCCTAATGATTCACCAACTTTTAGCTACACACAGCATTAGGTTAAGTTATATAAAAATATAAACAAGCGAAACAATTCCAGTTACCAAAAATCTCATTCAAAACATGACAAAATTTGGAGTAACAATTGTAAAGTAGTGGACTCCTAAAACGAGAAGTGCCATCCGGTGTTTTCTTATTTTTGAGCTAAATCTTAATGTAAAACATTACCTTTGAAGTTCTGATAGAAGCCATTCTTCAAAACCCTTTTCAGCTGATTCCAAGCCTTTCCATGCATCAGCAATATCCTAGAAAAACGAACGAAATAAGGTTTAGGTACCCCATGAAACTGAAGGCAAAATTATAAACTGAGCTATTCCACTGCCACAGAGAGAAGAAAGTAGTGATTTTCACACATGCAAAAGTTGTTAAATCCCCTGTGTTATTTCTTTTGTTGCTGAATCAAATGTTAAAATGGAAATAATATCCGATTTTACTTACCGAAACCAATTTTCCTTCCGTTGGTATGTAAGCAGGTCTGTTACTAAGTCGTAGTCTAGTTTGTAAGGTATTAAAATTATTTTCTAATTTAGCTTTATCTTCCAACTTGGGTGGTTTATGTTTTCGTCTATAATCGCGAAATTCTTCTAGTTTATGTTGTGTTCCTGGAAGGGTGTTGTCTGTTACACGATTTTCTAGCCATGGCTTGGTTTTCTTGATCCAGGCTAAAAGCTGAAATAGGGGAAAAAGGTGGCTTTAGTAATAAATAAATTATTGAAATACCAAAATCAGTAACAAAAATTTTATGAAACGTTTTTTTTGTGCCATATTTTTCTTCAACTGATTGGGCTAATAATAAAGGATAAAACCTATCAAGAAAGCTTGTTAAATAATAAAAGCTACGTATCTAAATGAGTCTACTTACATCACTAGCGAGCTTTTCATATTCTTCCATCAATCTCTCGTTTTCTTGATTAATTTTCAGAACTTTACAGATTCTATTAGCTGCTGTTTCAGCCTGAAAAATTTTGGGGAAAAATTAAAGAGAAAATAACATTTTGACAGCCTGCAACAATCCAGTATTTTTTTGGGCCATGCCTCCCCCCCCCCCCTCTCAGGCCTGTGAATGTCTTATTTTGAAGTGAAAATTAAGCTTTCCAAATGCTCACAATTCATCTCAGGCCATTTGAAACCCTCAGGGCTTTAGTCCTCATCTCGGAGAGGCCTCTCTTTTTTACCATTTAACCTAAATTCTAGAATATTACAGCAGATCCCAAAATGTATTTCAAATATAAAACATTACCTGCTGAGCTCCTGAGAAGGCATGATAATACGATGATACGTAGGCCATAACTGATCTCTCATCAGGCTTGGCAGAGTTCACCATATCTATAAGGGAAAAAATGAAATGAATGCAGTTTATCGTCCTTCTTTTCTGCACCTTATGGAACTAATGAAGAAAGTAAAATTGTCCTCTGTAAAAACAAATTTTGAAGACATAATGTGTGCTTATGTTTATATTTTTATCAAGACAAAAACATTTTAAGACTAAAAGTACTATTTTGAGGCTGCTATTCCAATTCTCATAAAAATAATAGAAAAAATTCAAAGAACTTTTTACTTTGCTAAGACAAAAGATGTTAATAAATGAATACAAACCTTCAGGGTCTAACATTCTTGGGATATCCAGATATTTCTCAGCAATATCAAAGGCTGTGTTCAAATTCTCTAATGGATTCTCCTACAAAAAAATGGTTTTGCTCATAAGAAGTTGCCTGGATTGTAGATTTTGTTTGATTCATGAGACATACAGTAAATGATATTGAAGTTGGTAGAAGGAAATCTTTACAATGTCTTCTGGAATTCAGTTAGTTCAAAAGAGAAATGATCCTCCATTGGATAGATTGGTAAATTATCAATATACACCATTAAAATTTCATTACTTTTTTCTTTTTTAGGTTCTTCGAAACTAAATGTACCTATTTGATCTTTGGTTTGACAAAGCATTTAGAAAGAACTTACACAAATTTGAGCTCGGTTTTTTCAAAGTAAAATATTTATCTTACATATCAGAACATTGTAAAGATTATACAAAAACTAAATTTGATCAACTATGTTTGATCTAGCAGCCGTACAGTGAACATCTAATAGGTATTCCTACATTTCACTCAATACTGGAATTTGGCATAGGGTAGACATTACATAGACTTTCAGGCTATTTCAGAACACGGCTCATCACCTATTTGGGTAGCCTATGCAGCAAATCTTTATAAAGGTTCAAATCTACATGTATTTCATCTTTCTGAGCACTACGAACAATAACCCAAGACAAAACCAATATCTTCTCTTCCAAATGGGAAGGAAAAAATATATTTAAATTGGTATTTAGAAATTCTACGTTGCTTCATTCCCATCTAAAGACTGGGAAAGCCATTCCTCTATAAATCTAAAACTAGGAGGTTTTCTAATACATTTGTCAGTCAACTATATTTATGCAAATTCCAGAGTTTAAAGGTTAAACTGATTGTCACATCCAATGCCACTGGGTTATCAAATCCCTCACTCCGGTCTCACACAGTTTATAATGGCTTCAGTGCATAAATATGGTTGACCAACTTTAACTTATCAGTTCTAAACTAGTACTGAAATCTGATTTTAAAACTACATGCCAAGAAGCTACGTCTAAATTCTACGTCATTATTGGGATGCTAAGCATGCTGGTATAAAAGGCCATGCCAAAATATCACTACAAGGAAAAAGTAATTCAAGAAATATGATTGGTCAAAATGTTTGTCCATCATATTTTTTGAAATTTCCAAGAAAATGTATCATTCTATTATGTTTATTAATGTTATGAATCAAAAATGAAGTCGAAAATCTGATGGAATTAAAAAAAGGCTCTTTTTTGTCCATTTGCCTTATATTTGTATGGACCCATGAAAAATCTAATAGTATTGCTTGGAAAATCTGAAGCACAACTGTTTCTGGTATAGCTTCTAAAAAATATTAGCTTCTGGTCTTTCATCAAACGAGAAATTGAGCCTTGTCAAACCCCAAAAATTCAAATTATTCCCAAAAACGTGAAGAAAATGTGGATCTATGAAAATTTCCTAAATATTAAACTATCATAAAAACCTATCACCAACCAAAATATTATATTTATAGATAAAAGAAAAATATAATAAAAATAAAATCAAAGATAATAAGGGATCAGCAGATAACCATGCTTTTAAAAATAATTATCGTCAATCAGTTTCAAATTTTGCACAACACGTTTTATCTTTTGATTCTAGACCTTATATAAAGAGGTAACTTTTGAAGAAATGTTTTGACCTTTCCTGTTTTAAACTAACTACTGTATGAATTTGGATCCATAGAATTTGCACAGTGAATTAAACTTTTTTTTAAAGAATCAATTCAGTGGCAAGTCAATTTAAAAAGAGAACAGGTACTGTATACTTCTGAATATAATGCTCATGTAAAATTCTTAGCTAATTTCAAAACTGGAACCAATATGCCTCACTTGATGACAAATTCAATCAGAAATGGTGAAACTGGCTGACGATAATTATCAGAGTTTGTTTTAAGTTTAGCATCATGCCTATAAATATATTTTATACCGTTTAAACTGTGTTCTTGATTTGTTAAAATCGACTCTTCCTTAATTACCACATTATTTAGATACATTTCAATAAATTTTAGTTGTGTTTCTGTTTAAATCATGTTTCAACGTGAAATACATCAGTGAAACCAAATTTAGTTTTACTAAAAATCAAAACCTCCTTAATCACAGAATTATATAATAATTTTATATTAATCATTCAGATAGTCTTAGCAAACCAGAAGACTGCGGAATTCAGTCTCGTATCCTGCTGGTTGAGATTTCTTAGTCTGACAATTTCAATGAAGATTTGAATAAATAAACCAAGTACTAATGATCTGAACCGCAAAATGAAACCAAAACGTGTTGGGGAATAAGTCGGTTATCAGCTTGGCAAAGTTGTCTACTGTTAACACAAATCTATTTGTATAATTCGAATTTGATTTTGATAACTAAACGCGAGGTAGTTCTCTTGATTTGTCCATGAAAGACAGTCATATGATAGTTTTGTGACGTGTATAAGCTCACCTTGGATAGTTTATGGTAGTCTATAAGATCTGGGCGATGCCTATGAATCAAGGCACAGAAAGCTAACCCATCTTTAAAGCTGTAGAGAGAGAAAGACTATCAACACATGCAAAAGAAGAGAATTAATCATCTACAGAACAAAATGGCTGCTGGATCTCTTTGATCTTTTTACCGGAAACATTTCTGATTTACTTTTCTCTTATATATCAAGAGATATTTGTCTGTGCGCAAACTAGAGAGAAGTTTTTCACCAGTTTCAAAAGTTTTATTTCTTCATATTTAACTTGTGCTTTTTGATTTCAACACCTTATAAATTTGAATTTTGAACATGAACTTTTCCAAAAGTTTTGTCCATTTCTGATGTCACAGAATATTTATTCCTGTGGCATGAAATAAGGATTTTCAAGGTTAAAGTGACCTCAAATTTGAATTTAACACATATGCTTGGACCAAAAAAAACAACAACACAGATTTCAGAAAGTTTCAGATAGTACAGAAGCAAAGAAATCCATTAAAAAATTAAAATAAAAATAAAACAAAAGATAGTAGTAATGTTAAATTAGGCGGGAATCTTGTGCACCAGAAACACAAGATGGCAGTAAAGATGGTTACCCTTGACAACTTGTAATAGTCTAATAATTCTGGACGATGCCTGTGGATCAAGGCACAGAATGCTAAACCATCCTTCCAGCTGAAAAATGTCATTTTAGGTTACAATTTCATAAATTATAGATAATAAGGCAGAAAAGCCTAAGAAAGATCACTGGTCTAATCTGACATTAGTCAGAATACTTCTTTTGAAAAAAAGTCATGTCAAGATAACTTAAAGACAAGATGAGTGCCGAGTTCCAAACGGACATTTGTGGACCATGGCAAAATACGAAAATGTTTTATTTGGTTAAAATTTTCAATCAACACAATATTACGAGTAAAGTGCGTTAATCATCTCACTTTTTCAGCCAGTTCAGAAAATGAAACGAAATATATGGAGTTTTACATCCTACTTTTCTGCACCATGTGATCTAATGAAGACGGGCAACGCCATGCAGGGTGCAATGAGGGAAATTTTGCCAGGACAGCGGCATTAGCCTGCTCTTTTTCGATTTCCAACTGTCGAGGGATCTTTTCAGCCAGTTCAGAGTCAGCTCCTCTTACTTAAACACTGACAGAGGGAGACCAAGTTTTATCAAATAAATTCTTCTGATAAAGCAAATAAAAGTGTAATTTATAAATATTCAAGGATAAAAAATATCCTCAAAATCCAAACCATGTTGTCTACCTTACCTGAGATGGAAATTTTGTACGTTAACATTTTTATATGGAGCTGTTTTTCTTTGACACCATAGTAACAAACCCTCTTTGGCTGTTAATTCTGAAAAAACAAGACCACATCAAATTATTAGATTATGTAAAGTACACTTACAGACGTAAATTGATCAGTGATAAAGAAAGAACTCTTTTTTAAAAGGAAAACCAAGTGTTTATGAGAATCCTTTCTACAAGCTGGTCCATGGCGAAACCTCTTGGTATTTAACTCTCCTGGATTATCTATACCCATTTACAATAAGTAAAGGTATCAGAAACCATGATCATTTGTTCATCGAAAAAAGCTTTAAAAGTTGAAAAAAAAAAAAATGGGATAGAGATTCATTTGCTCAAACTGTGACTTAAACATTTGATATACAGAATGAGCAATAACCAATAAGCTTCTTCAGCAAAGTATTCAAAGGAACCAAAACGTGAAAAAAAAAAAAGTTCCTACCTTCTACTGTAATATCTTGAATAGCAAATCTTAGAATAATAGTCCAGATCATACCTAAAGTCATTTTTACGTTACCATCTACAATTTCTACAAAATAGAATATATAACAGGAATTAATCAAAAATATACAGTATCACTAATCTTACTGCAAAAATGGGATTGTGAGAGGTTCTAAAATAACAGTTTTGAGCTGCTAATATCACAAAGATCCTTAGTTACCATTGTACCTTTGTAATAGGGGCATCAGAAACCCTTAGTTACAAGATAACAACTTGATGAATATTTCTATTAGCTGGTACTTGGACAAACTCTTAAGTAATGGTCTTGACTATGAGTAAATCTACCCATTTTCAACTGGTTAAATTAAATATGGTCCCTACTGAACTACCTAACTTGTCCCAACGTCAGTAGGGACGCAGGTTGATATAGGTCAGTTGTCTGAAGATCGCCTAGTGTGAAACTCTGAGTAACAACATGCTTTTATTTGTAATGTTGTGTTATAATATTTCTAAAACTAATCTATATATTATGTTGTATACTGGAAAATATTTTTTGTAACATGTATGTATGCTTTATCATTATCAAGAATAGAAACTTTTCATCTTGTCTTCAAACTATTGCAGGGTAGATTGTATTACATGTTTCAGGTACTTTCTTTATCTATACTATATGGAACTAGGCCAAATAATTACTGTTTCTTACAAGACAATTATTATTCAGTTTAAATTATCATTCTTCCAGCAAAATAAAATAAATGTTTGAGTATCACATACTGTGTTTCAGCAATATTTTGGGAGATTTTAAATTAATGGAGTTTTACATCCTGTTCTCATCGATTTTACACAAATAATTTCTTATTACAATACAAATACATCGAGAGGTTGCGCAGGATAAATTAGGTTTAACCAGTGGAATAGCTAAGTCGGTAGAAAGTTGGATTGTCATCTGCTAGGTGACTAGGTGCCGTGGGTTTGAATCCTACAAAAGGTTAGATAGATTCTGATGCCACGAATATTGACTGTCAAACACCTAGCTATGAGATTAGGTCCACCAAAAGGATAAGCAAGACAAGAGCTTGTATCAGATCTTGTAGAGAATGTATTGAATAAGAATGCAGCTAGAGTCTAGTTGATATAAAACCTTATAATTATAGCTTGTGAAACAATATCTGATTTTATCAGAGAAAGGTTATCAAGACAAGGGAGATAATTTGTAATGCCAAGGGCAAACAGTCTACAGCGCCTCTTGTTAGAGAAAAAACATTATCATGATAACGTAAGTGGTTGATATCCTACTGAGACTATTACAAATTCCTCTCCCCTCATTCATCTACAGGTATAACACAATCTGTTAACTGGTCCTGTTCACTGATTTCGTTTCCACCTAAAAATACTTGGTTTTCTTAACTTTTTATGTGTATCAGAGACTCTGATACCATCTATTCTCATCATTGATTCATTATGGCTTATTGAATAATTTCTTAACTTTCTATGTGTATCAGGGATATTGATAGCAGTAATTTGCACCATTTCATTTTCAGTCCCAATGCTTGTGGGTCTTCAATGGTAAAGAGAAATATATTTCTTTGCAGGTTCAAGTATTGTATTGGCAAATTTTACTGTTGCGAAAATTTGAAATTCATCCAAATAGTGTCTAGTTTTACAAGATTTACACCATGTCAAACATTTAGAACTTAGTATTGTATTGTCTGGCAAAAATCTTGCCTAATCATCAACCCTGATGAAATACCTCCACAGACAGCTTTTTCTAAGACATATTAAACTTGAATTAGTTCAAAATATTTTTATGAGCCTTCAATATGTGACCGATTAAGAGGACTGTTAAATTTATGATTTACCACAAATATTAAGAAGTATTTGTCAAGTGATATTATAAGTAGATAGGACTATTAACTTTAACTTAGTATTTATATTCTATATTTAATACTTCTCATAAACTAGATTGACTATTGATTCATATCATGTATAGCACAGGGTAGATTTCAATTTTTCTACTGTCTACCAGCTGATCCTTGGCAAAACCTCTTTGACTCGATCTTTTCCTTATTATTCATACCCATTTACAGCTGAGTCGACTGGAATAATCAGATGCTTGAGATTATAACCCACGACCATCATTGTTTCACTGAACCAAGCAAATAAGGTTATGTATAGTATTCAACTCTCTAACAGACTGAGCTATAGAGATCTTCAAAAGTACTACAAAGTAACAAATAAAATTCAAACCTACCTTCAGCACCTATGGATACAAGTTTCACACCTTTACTGGCGATATAATCTAAAGCTTTATTTACATTGGCTATTTTATGGAACCTCATTTTGCCTCGGTCAGGTTTGGGTAGCTGTTCTCCAGATATTACTTCTAATAACAACATCAGTTTCAGACCATGTCGAAAGTCTTCTTCTATATTTTCTATGGATGTTCCAGCTTTTCTTAAATGTGAATTGCACCATGCTGTAAATGTCTGAAATCAAAAAGAGCAAACAATCAATATTTTGATAAGATATGAAATGGAGTTAATAATCCTACTTTTACCCTTCTCCACAAGTTTGGGCTAATGAAGATAGACAATGCCATACAAGAGGGAAAGAAACTTTACCTGGACAGCGGCATTAGCTTAGTCTTTTAGATTCCTACTGATGGATCTTTAACGCCTACAGTCTGTTGTACACAGGGCTTTGTTTGACAAGGCTTGACAAAAGGACAAGTGGTCAAAATGAAATGAGTTTTACAAACTACTTTTCTGCGTCTGATTGGGCTAATGAAGACAGGCGTTGCCATACTGTGAGCAATCAGGGACATTTTGCCAGGACATTGGCATTAGTCAACTCTTTTTCATTTCTAACTGTTGAGGAAGACTTAAGGTGCACTGTCCGTTAAATACCGGTGCTACTAGTTTAGAGGTAGGAGGAGAGAGCATTCACGAATACATTTCATCAGGCTTTTTTGGAAGCCAATAATTGTTTCCACAATAAAATCAAAGACTAGAAAGTGAAGTTTCTTAATAACTAAAGTGATAGCTAATATTTGTTCAATGGAACCGAAGACTTGTTAGTGCAGTGTCAGCAATAGTTGGATTGTCATAATACATGTCCATTGAATATGTTAATGTTAATATCAAATAAACTTTTATTGGATATATAAAGCCTGATTGAAATTTTGAAAAGTTTACACCTTTCATTCATATGTTTGTATTATCTTCTTTTACGTTCCTGTCTTTTATGAGTATGTCTGTATAAAGTCACTATACATGTAAAGAGAAAGCTTTGATAAGATTTGAGTCTATTGAGCATGTGCAGTGAAGGATGCATGTGCATATTGTAATTGTCAATCATAATAACATGTGTATAATGACAGTTTTATAACTTGACCTACTTAAATTACTACTTTAAATGACAAGAACACAATTTATATGGTATATTACTATACTACTCGGGGACTCCAGCGTCTTAATGTAGAAAATATTTCAAGTTTTACTGATTAACATGATCTTTGCTTATTTTCATGAATTTTAAACTTATACATCCTACTGTCCTGTGCCTGTGCTTTCATAATATTGTTTTCAATGCCATATTACAACCATTATGCTCTAAATGTCATTTAAAAGGATTGTGAAAAGAATGTTTTCATGTGTATTAAGGACACAAATAGAATTGTTTTCCACTATTTGACTTTTCTGTCAAATATCTGTGGTTCTTGCAATTCCTCTTAAACAAGGAGTCTTTGTAACAGTGATAAAACATGTAGTTTCCGTAGAATAGCAATCTCCACTTTACAATCCCATTAAAGATCAATTCACTTCTTGTATTGATAGCTCAAGGTTTGAAAGAATAATTTTCATTTGTTCTAATCAAGAAATCTTCAGCATATTAACCTAATATACATGTATATAATCACAAGACCTCACTTTGTTATACAAATGTTTTTAAGTTAATCTAACACTTGTTAGTTGTTAGATAATATTATGCATTCAAGTTATGAACATAACTGTTTTTTCAACATCAAATTCAAATTTTAATGGGTCAGAGTACATATATAATAAATAATTCATAGACGGTTTGTCAAGCGTGAAGTGAACGTCTTACTAGTCTTCTCTAACCATTAGTCTACTTATAGGATTATATCTCTAGTATATATAATAGTTAACACAAATAACTTAGTAGGTTTAATACAAAATTCAAGAAAAATGAAACTGAATTGAAACAGAGTTGAACTTAGCTGTATGTTTTGCAAATGATGATCGGCAATGTCATGCAGTATGCATTAGGGACAGAACAGTGGTATAAGGAGAGACATATGGGGACCCCTAAGAAAGAGGATTATGTTGACACCCCCAAACACACACACTTTTGCAGGTAGTTCAAGTATTGCTGATAAGCCCTCGTTCTGTGGCCCTACTTGGCCGCTCACCTTATCTTTCTGTTTAAAATGTGAAATTTGTATCTCAAAGAATTAAAAATGTTGGCCTAATTGTGACAGGATATGACCTATTTAAAGTCTAGTTTAACCTATTGTCATCCACCTGTGATATCATTATATATATAGAAATAGGCTTGGTAGTCTGTATATTCAGTAAATGAACCACAAACTGTAAATGAAGCACAATGTACCACTATTGAGGTATGAATGAATAAAAGAGTTGGGTTTAATGTCCATATAAAGACACTGTAACTAGATCAATTGGGTACAAGTACTTTATCAGTGGAATGAATGAATGAATGAATGAATGAATGAATGAATGAATGAAAGCCCCTCAATCAAATCCCATTGAAGATTATTAGTTTTAAGGCCAAATTGGCCCTACAATAATTAGCCTTATGAACCTCATAGCCTAAAGATTAAGGGCTGCATTTCTCTGCCTAAGAAAACACAGGATATCTTTGAAGAAGCCCAAAGAAAGTACTGGCATGTGGCCTGAATTTTTCTGACTGGTGTTTATAACACAATGGGTTCCACCCAACTCAAACCTTTTATCTTCTTAGCAATAAGTAAGTCATCCTAGCAGAATTCTGCTCCTTAATTAATATCTGAAACCTAACTTAAGAATACTGAAATAGCTTTTGCATTCAAAAGGGGATGGATTTTGACACTCAGTAAATTGAGTAAATATTGCTAGAAATGAGATCTGATTTTTAATCGTTGATAAGCGTTGTTGATGATAATATTTCATTAAGTTGCAACTCGTGACATACGATTTATAATTTTACACAATGTACTTATATAAATATATGAAATCAATATTGCCCTAGTAGATACTAGACCATACTGATTACTAATTACTTATATACACAGTATAGATATATACATACAGTGGTCCGAAACTTCTTGTCACAAATATAACCATTAAAACACTTCTTATAGACAGGCTACATCATGGCTACATCGTGGTTTAACTGCACTTAACTTTAAATGGTTGACATCAGAAATACAAATCAAAGGCAGTGGGGTTTCTACAAGGGCTAATGAGGCTGGCCTAGCATTGGCCCCACCCCAGGGCCGTGTTTCACCGCCATGTCATTTGATCCAACCAGATCTAACGAATTAACAACAACCAAGCCAACACAGAATCACCCAATCTGAACCAATCCAACTACCACCACTACCTAGTTTAAGATATCAGCATTCGCTGCAAGCGAACGTTAACTTGTCATCTGCAAACCAACTTGGCACCAACCCACTCTCAAAAACTCTGGTATTTCTGAACATAAATTCCAAACATACAATGATTTTTCCTATAAAGATTTTTTGAGAAACAGTTCCTGGTATTTATAGTCTCTTCCCCTGAAACAAGGTTTAGCTGCTACAGTGAAACACGGTAAGAGAATCAAGGTAAGAGCGGTATGTTTCGGACTATGCATACAGGTGTTACCCAATATCATTATAACATATTTAATTTAATCACACTTCAGTTACATACAATATATATATTGCTACTATTCTCTACTTTTACTTTCTTTCACTTATAATATACTTTAAATAACGCTCTGCTAGGCATATTGATTTGTACTTGTCTTTGAGAGATTAAATGGATAGTTGTTCTCATAACTTTTTATGTGTTTATGTGTATCAGGGACACTGATAGCATCATATTGCATCATTCCAATTTTCAGTCAGATGTCTGTGGTTCTTTCAACTAAAACCAAGTGATTTAAGGCATAGCTATCGCAAAGTGATATCATTTCACAGTAATTCTTATTTTGTCATTGTTTAGGGCAGTGGAAATCCATCAGTTGATATCGTATTGGATTGTCATCTGGCTAGGCTATAAGGTTTGAGGCCTCCAAACTTAAGTTATACAGTCATGGCCAGTACTTCAGAGACTTGGCTTGTATCAGGCTTTCATTCCCTACCACCAATTGAGAATCTGTCTGTCTGACTGTATATATAATAGATAAGATGTAATGTAAGATAAGACTATGTTTACTACAATGTAACTATGTTAATTAATGACTCCCATCATATATAAACATTGACATCTTGTTAACATCTGTTATTATATATCTTACTGGTTAAACAGGGTCCCTATTATTATCTCATAACCCCCTTTTACACTCAAATTATCTCAGACAGGAACTGGTGAATTGAGTGAGAACTGTTTCAATTCTAGCTAACCTCAAGGTGAGCTTTGAAGCAGCCTGGTGTATGAGTAACCTCTTATCACTTCAGAGGCACTGGGTAGAAATGTCCAGCTGGGCTATCCATCCCCAGGCTGAGATCTGCTAGATATGTCTACTTCATCAAGAAGGTGACAAAGTGAGATAATTTTATTTATATGAAATTAAGTGCTCCAGAAAATACAGCACATACTGTCTATAATAATTGAATTGGTAGTCATAAAACCAGTATTCAAGTTGCTGTGAGTATTCTATTAAAGAGAGTATATTTGGTTTATTTCCACTGAATTGACTCTATAAATAGTTCTAAGGAGGTACCAGTACACAATACTTTGGTTAAACTAAATCCAGAAATTGCCAGACCATAATAAATTTCCCCTTTGCTATGTGTTCTATAAGAAAGAGCAGATCCAGAATGATTTCTACTGAAGTGGCTCTTTAAATAGTTGTAGGCAGGTAGACAATATTCTGATAAATAAATCAGGTATCTACCTCGATATATATATTTATATATATACAGTAACACCAGTATATCAGTACTACTGCATGATCAGCAGAACGTCTTGGAATGTAAGATGTAAGGTAAAATCATCTTCACAATGTCAGGCTATTACGAACTTCATTTTATACCTTGACTGCAATAGCCACCTTGCTTGTATCACAGAAGTTAGAAAATGTAGCGATATGGTTGGATTGTACGTTGGCAAATACAGCCAATCAGAGCTCTCTACAGAAAGTCTGTAAACAATAAGTGATAATATTTACAGTCTTTCGGTCGAAGGCTATGATTGGCTATATCACTGGTGTACAATCCAATCGAATTTCTGTATTCTGTGGTTCAAGAAAGGTATCTATTGCAGTCAAGGTATGAGACAAAGTTTATATCTGACTGATATTGTGAAGATGAGGTAAAATATGTGTACAGATTGGTTGCCAATTCTGGCTCATGTTTGATTCTGTAAACTATTTTCTAATAATTGATAAAGCCATCATCCATATGGTGTTTCACTTGTATTAGCTACTCAATATGTAGACATAGGAATATTTGTTTCATTGAAAGGACAATGTGACCTCAAAATTTAAATTAATACCTGTATGATAGTAAGAGATCAGAGGGTTATTGTATAAAATTTAAATTTGGAACTGTCCTTAAATCAGAAAGATTCTAAAATGATGCAATGAAGGAAATTTTGCCAAGACAGCAGCATTAATCTACCCTTTTTGCATTTCCAAAGGGATCTCTAACATGCAAAGCCTTGTCCTATTTGAAAGACTACACGCTTTTTCCATGTCAGCCACAACAGCCTGCATCAATAAATGCAGGAAATTAGTTAGAAAATTGAC
The DNA here is from genome assembly GCF_000327385.1 of Lottia gigantea. Classification (NCBI taxonomy): domain Eukaryota; kingdom Metazoa; phylum Mollusca; class Gastropoda; family Lottiidae; genus Lottia; species Lottia gigantea. The sequence continues at coordinate 847,615 of NW_008708987.1, forward strand.
CTATGCCGAGATTAAATCCTAAACCATCAATTTATTGAGAAAGTGTCTCACTAAGCCACCATGGTCCCAAGTTAGAGTGAAGAGAAGACCAATATCTATAATTTGTGTATTAAAAAATCAGAAGGTATTATCTGGACAGGTCTTCAGGTTAGCAAGCAAGTGACAACTCATTCAGCCACCGCGGCTCCGAAGTGAGAGTGAAAACAGAAGTTGAAGATATATATATTGAAAGAAGTCTGTAAGTGTTTATTATTACACTGTACAGTAGAATAATTACAGACTGACTTCCATCATATGGTATAGTGATTACTCAAATAACACCAGGTAAATACAGTCTTCTAATAGTACTCCAGTGGTTACATTTATAGTTTGTGATGTAGTTGTCTATCAGACCACAATATAGCCATATGAGTAAAAAAAAACCTAGTGACAGATTGGTATGTCTGTTAGCTAATCAAAACCTTGAGATCAATAAATTTTAAATAATAAAATACAAAATATTTTTAGCTATACTTAATAAGAATGGTACGCCTATATGAAAGATTTGAGATCAATATATTCCCTTACTATTTGCTACGTGATGCTTGAAAGGCAGGGCATGCTTTCTCTTCTTAAACATCTAATAACACTTAACCATGGAATCAAGTTTTAAATTGGTAGAAGAGAACTTACGGTAGAATAAATTTTAGTATCTGAACATTTAGTGCTAAATTTCTATAGAAAGCAGACTTTTTTCCTTTTTGACTTGACCTTAAGTCACTCACGATTGTCAACTATGATCTTATCTAGTCTTATATTATACATTGCATCTTGCTTATACCTGCATGTTGCTAGATGTTGCTAGCTAGGCTAATACTGTATCTCTTTACCGAAGCACCTGCCAGTATACAATTACAATAGTATATATTTCTCATCTCATACATTTAATAATAGACTCTCTATTTTACATGGGTCAGAATTAAGCCCAATACACAAGGACATGGTCCTGTCTACCATTCAGCCCATGGGGACAATATAATGAATGAATGAATATTTGATCAGGTTTATGAATATGCATAATTCTATTGATTGTTAACACCTGATGCCACTTTGCCAGTCCAAAACACACTGATTTTTTGCTGAATATGTAATAATAATGGTGGGTAGAAAATAAACAGTACCAGGTGGTATGAGATTGGGTATACCACATTCTGTCTACCGTTACTATAAATAGATCATCATAAATACAGAAATATCATAGCCTAGCTACCATGACTACAATACATTATTATTGAATGACATTAAATAACTTTCCTGTAGGCCTGTAGACACTTTATCAACTTGATTTCACAAAGAATTGTGAGGTTTTTTTTTACATGAAACCCTTGAATCAACAAGGTCTACCCTTCATTTATTCCATCATCTTGATCTACCAAGGCCCTCATTTGTAAGTGTGCAACGAAACATTGGATATCTTTCCTGTAGGTTATACTTTAATCAGTTTATCAGAAACGTAAAGTTAGTTTTCTGCATTTTATCCTCTTCCCTGGCTTTGATGAAACATGCCTTTATTTTGGTAGCTAATGAAATCATATGAAAGATCTCTAGAATTCACAATTAGAGCCTTGATCACCTTACAACCAAGAGAATGTTGCTGACGCTCCAGCAGGAACAAGAACAGGCTGCACCAAACATTCCTGCTTGGAATCCTTCATTATGAGAAAGATTTTTTGGACTTTTACCTGGGCAATGATATTGCTTAATAGACTGCAGACTGCAACAAACATTTATACTTCAAAACAAGGAGAGCTACACAATGGTATATAATATAACAGCAGATTGACAATGTATGAAATAATGTATAGTTTACAATGACTGGCCTGAGGGGAGAGGAAACAGTATTTATGATACTATCACACCACCTGTAGATATTATTCATCTCCCATAAAATAACAAATAATCATTGTAAACAACAAATTATATACATAGTTGAAATAACTAAGGCTACGAACATGATCTAAGAGTGGCATCAGTACTGAAAGGTGATGATTTGAATGCTTTAAGCTAATAAACTTAATCATTAAATTACCTTGAGCAGAGTCTAGCCTAGTACACTTTCAAAAGCATCAGAATTGTTCTTGCCTTGAGTAAGATTCATTATAGTCTAAGAGTTACTTTAGTTGTCTTGAAAGTGTTGGGGGGTTGACTACTCTTAAGGAAGAATGCTTCAAGCTCATAGATTGAAAAATTATCTTGAAGACAGTCTGGCCCAGTACATTTGGTTATAGGGTTTGAAAACCGACACCAGACTGACTTTCAAAAGCACTGGCCAAGGTTTCAAATTCTTTTTGCCTTGAGGTGATATAAACTCACTTCCCCTAACAATAGTGTAATTAAATTTAAATGATGACTCAAAAGTACTAATAATATTGGACAATTAACAGTTATTGAGCTTTAAACTGTACTATATTCTACATGGTAACCTTATTGCACTAAATAAACTATACTAGTCATATTGAAGTCGCAGTTAAAATAATGAGTATTGAAATGAAGTGAAGTGGATGTCCTGCTATTCTGCTCCTTGTTGACCTAATGAAGTTTGTTCTCAAGTTGTTAGGCTTGATATTAGTTTATCTTCTAATTCACTAATCGCAAAGGCCTTATGTGATACAAGCATATTTAACAATTACTGACGTCATAAAACACTTAGTTTAATTGGAATTGCAGGAACCACTGATGTTGATTGAAAATTGAAATGGTGTAAATTGATACTTTCAGTGTCCCCGATACACATAAACAATTTAGAAAATGTCTTTACAATCAACTTCCAGATGCTTTAAAGTTTATTTGACTTCATTTAAATACTAACTGCCAGCCTGTTTTAAGCCAAATTGTTGAAATATTTCAAGAACAAGCTAACAACTTTATAAGCTATCTCAAGACATATTCTGACCTACTTCTATATACTGTACAGCAGACAGTCATATAACCCTTCATAGAGTTGTAAGTTTGTTAAAACAGGTTTGTAAACTGTCCTTAAAATAATGATGTAATAAAAAAACACTACGAATTGAATAGAAATATAGGGCGTTAATATTCATTAGGTTTGATATGGGTTTAAACGGGTTAAATGCAAGGTTTTTTGAGTTATAACCTAGAATGAAATTATTTGCTAAAAAATATATATTAATAGAAGGGATGATATGGGTTAAAACAAGATGAAGGCAGGGTTTTAATCCAGAATGAAAATTTTGCAAATAGATATGATATTATTAAAGTCATACACTTTAAGTTATATTACTTGGAGATCTGAATATATTACATTTTATACACTCTCAGTGTTCAAAAGGTTAAACAATAGAATGTTATGGTTACATGAATAGCCGAACACACAGGGTTAAAAAAGAATTAACTTAACATAAAAAATTCAGCTCACAAAGTTTTTAAATTTGAAGAAGCCAATGTAAACATTAGGAGGAGAAAGTAAATGATGAGAAATGAAAAGTTAAAAGTGATTAAAATGTAAACGTTGTAAACCCTGTTGACATTACAGTTGTTACGAGTTGTTAACACTGTAATAATATGTTGATAAACTGGTATATACCCAGGTTTCATTGATAATAACTCACAAGATAAACTGTTTTAAGATAACTTCTTGTTCTAGTCTATCAATATTAGATTTTTTTTTTTTAAATGAGTTGAAACCCCCTTTTATATTATAAGAATTATCCATTCTTAGAACAGAACTGATGAATTTGTGTAATGTAACCTTAGTGTATTGAAGACCTTTCGATTTCTGGCCAACCCCAAATTAAAGGGGCTACAGAGATCGAAATGGATAACTTCCAAGTTATCTAATTCTATAGTCAGGTCTGAAGCAATTGCAATTTGTCTTTTGGTATAAGCGCCAGAGGTAAATGTCTGTTAGAATTCAAGAATAAGTCAAGTGTCAATCCTTTCTGGCTATTCAAATAGCTCATAGAAGGTTTAATAAATTTCAAATAGTGTAAATATCAAAAGTTCCCTCTAATGCTGGGCTGGAACACTGTTTTTTAGTAACATTGGAATAGCCTAGTTGGATTGTTTGCTAGGCGATTGAGTAAATTTGCTTTTTCCTTCATTAAAATTTCAAATCTGCACTCTGTTATAAACTAAAGTTATCACATTCCATGGTTAATAACTCATTTCAAAATCATAATGTGTGAAACAGTGTTATCTATCTGTATGAATTCAGTCTATCTAGTGCTGAATCATACCAGTTGGCATTCACCTTCCAATAAACCTTACACTAATCTCACAGCAGACTGCAATCTAAGGTCAAGGTCATTCTATTTACAGATATCATCGCTCGCTTCTATCAACACTGATTTTATCAAGTAGGTAAATTGGTTTTATATTGGGGGTGAAGATTATAAATACTAGAATATGTTACATCAATTCTTTGGGGTTGCTGAAATGATACGCTACAATGCACAGTGGCCTCTGGTGTTCATAAAGGTTGAGGAATGACCCAGGGGACAGCTTGTTTGGGTAATAGTGTGTATAAATCAAATATGTTGAATAACTACAGATAAGTTCTTTGGATACCCAATAGTAATATTAGGTGTAGTGCAGAAAAGTAGGATGTAAAACTCCATTCATTTCATTTCATTACTGTGTAGATTGACCCTAAGAACTTTCTCGTTTTAAAATCAATATATCAATACATTTAGCTTTGTAGAATAGTAGATGTAGATGCTTCGTAAAATTGAGTTGAAAAGATGCTTAGTTCTCAAACTAAATTGCAGACTGGTATCAGGTTAAAGATTGACCCCTAGGACCTTCTCCTTCGAACACAATGTAGCTATGTAGAATTTTCCAAGGTTTAAGATAGTAGACAAACACAGCTGCAGAGTAGGAATGGCATCAAGTGATCTAAAAGTAGCTGGGTGAGCAATGCCTGCCACCCAAGCAGCAACAGATTGATGGAGCTCATATTTAGATTCTCTGCTAAAAGCTTATCAACAAGAAATCTGTACTTGGTGAGATCCCATGAATTCATTATCATCAGCTTGATCTTTCACAATTCATCCTCAAAATGGATAAATGTACCTTAAACAGCCAAATCCCCAAGTTCAACAGAAATACAATTGTTACAAATATCCCGAAATAGACATTGAAGCAGGATGGAGTAAAGGAAGAGAATTATAGAGAGGTTATTGAAGTGGTTGATAATTTGAAACAACGATAAATAGAGTAATAGTGGAAATTATTTCCGTTGTAACGTATAAATACTTGACTAGAACTCTATAATATATTGTTGTTAGAGGACCATAGTACTATTGTTTGTTATTCAAGATCGAGGTTAATTGTTGCCAGATTGACATTTTGTTTTGGAAAAAATACACCTGACCCAGATCACTGTGGTGGTTGGTCTGAAATGCCTTGAGTTTTAGCATTTGACAAGACAATATCATGAGCAGAGACAAGATATTAAAGGCTTAGTAAGTAAGCTTTATTAGGAAATCCAATTTTAACAGGAATCAAACAAATCTAACATAAGTTTTGATCAAAATTGCTAGTTCTTTGAGGCCGGCAGTTTGATACAGCACCTATGTAAATATTCGAGATTATGACTTGTTGATTGGAGGGATATATGCCCCATTAATTACTATCTTTATCAACTGATAGATCATCGTTTTAGCTTCATGTATTACTTTTAAGGCTGATAATTTGTAAGTTCAGATGCTTTATCAAGGTGGTCTGTACTCCTTCTTGAAAACTGGCATTTTTTTTTGCCCAAGTTCAGAGGCATTAAATTCATCCGAAAGAACTTTGAGGCAATATATCTATGTGGTACCGCTGTGTGGCATTTTAAATCACCCGAAACACTTCTCAATCATTCTATTGATAAACTAGGATTAAGGATCGCGCCAGGGAAATACTTGAATATACAATACAACACCAGGAAGTGTACAATAGGGGAACATTATATCATTCTTGTCTTTGAATACATTGAGGAAGGATATATCATAGGTAGGCAAATATTTTAATAATATCAAGGAACATATTAAGCAGTACAATCAAAGTTCAGAATAATATGTCAGTACTATATTTGAAACCCCTCAATCTGTAAATAGAATCTTCTACACATGCATTTACTATTACAATTTAATAGCTTTGGAAGAGTTCATTTTCAAATCAAGGGGTTTCCTTTCAAAAATGAGTAAGTTGATATGCATCCTGTATTTTTATGACTGTATTCATGGACCAAGAATATAACTAATCATCCATGTTTAGAATTGACTTGAAAAGAAATGACAGGGAAAAAAACCAGTTTCCTTATGAATGACAAAAAAATAAACTTAACAAAACTCAAAAACTCAAGAAGGAAACTACAGGTATATGACTGTATATTTGAATAATAAATGCCTTTAAATGAAATATAGGCCGTCAATATCTGAGTGAATCCTTCATTTGGATTAAAAATAGCCCCCTCTCCCCTTGCATGTCATTCCTGGTGGTCTAAGGGTAAGGAGATCCTACCTCATGGAAAGTTTAGTGATTTCTGTACCTCATGAAATTATCTTTATACCATAGAATTCGATTGTTAGTCATCTTTTCTCATTATTCCATTCAACCAAGCTGTAAATAAGTACAGATAATCCAGGAGATCAATATCAAGAGGCTTGGCCAAGGGCTAGCTGGTAGAAAGGATCCTTAATTGATCCTTCGTTGTTATCCTTATAAAATATAGTTGTTTGTTTCTTTCTCTCTCTGGGTAGCCTTTTTTTGAGTAAGATGTTGTGAATTCAAGTACCAACCAACAAGTCTTCACCCTTACACCCTTTTTCACACAAAAGTTGATGAGTCGGCTCTGTACAAATTTAGACTTTAAATAAACCTCTTTTTATTGCCAAAAAGAAAGTGCAAAGTTAATGTGCACAAATATCAACAGTGACAAAATACACTATGACAAAAGTTCAAGTAGACATTGTTAGAGTCCATCAATATGGTGATGCCTTCTGTAAAGGAAATGAAACAAATTATCTGAAAAACTTTCAAATTGGAATTAAGAAAATTGAAGACGTCTGACTAATAATTGGAATGGTGTAAATCAATGCTATCAGTGTCCCCAATATACATAGAGAGTTTAAAAAACCTCTTTACAATGTATTTAACACTACAGAGATATTTGAATTTTTAGAATCAGGATAACTACTATCAGGGATGTTGATTGAGCTATATATGCCATACATGACTGGCAGGAAAACTAAATCGTGTGTTCATACAACCATGAACTATAATGAAAGACATCGTAACTATTGACAAATCCATCGAAAGAAGGAGCTTCATAGAAAAGGCTCTCTCTGTCAGTTCTGACATAGAAATAACACACAGAACGTACTTCACAGCCATTTTCAATCAGTCCCATGACTTAATAAGTTGAATATTGCAAAAGGCTTTATTATTTCAACAATGCCTTCAAATCAGATATTAAGCCATTTCTACACCTTGAAAGATTCTTTGAATACTTAGAAATATTTAAGCTTAATTGCAATATTTGACTTATTAAGTTTAGTTGTGGGACTGATTGAAAATGGCTGTAAACTACGTTCATGCGTGTTATTTCAATGTAAGAACCACACGTAGTTTCATATAGGTCAATAGATTAAAACTTTTGACAAGCGGGTTTTTTTTTAACCAGGCGCTGTATTCTTATCAGGTAGTTCTGAGAAGAAATGTTTAAATAACAGTAGCAGTTTGGTTGTTAAATTGACACTATAGCTGGTCATCTTTAAACAATCTCTAATCCCTATATTAACCCTCTTTCAACCACCCAAGACCTTCTGTCAACAACCACACTTACGTTTTCTATTAACACGAACCGTGTTGATCATTCAACTTAATAAACAAACACAAGACAGTAACACACTGGTAGACAGGTCCCTTTCTATTCATACCCAGATGACTGAAGAGATTTCAACCCTACTTCCCCTGTCAGTGATTGGTCTGAGGAAACAACATGGAAAATGACACTGATACTGCTTAACAGGTCCATTCCATTTCCATTCAAGCGAAGATAATACCATCAGATTTAACAACCACTATGATAGTCTATCAATGTAAGTCATATAGGTTTGCAAGGAAAGTGTCTTGGCGTACAGACTGGACAATCAGCCATACCTTCCTATTTACAACCAGGTTTCTTTCCCCTTATTAGTGATGTAGGTCAGAGGGGGTTGACAGATGGGACAATCATATGTACAGATATACGATCCCTCGATAATTGGAAATGCCAAGCCCCTGGCCTAAAGATTACAGGGTTAACACGCAGTTTTTAAGCTTTATACCACTAGACGGGAAAACCATCTATTGTGCCATACCAAACTTATCAACAAGATTCCCAATCAGCTGAGTAACCCAAAAAAACAATTTTCTACTTAGTAAATATAACTTAATGTTGGTGGATAAACAATTCTGAATTACCAACCAGGGGGGAACGAGGTGCTTTTCAATAATCATCAATACTGACCCTTTTCACTTAAAACAAAATCACAAATTGTGAACTACTGTTTTTTTTTTACAAAACTTGAAAGTCATTTCACACATTACAGCTATGTTTTATTTTAACACTTGACCTGCCAAAATGTCAGATAACTGACCTTTTAGGTATTTACTATTTTTTGATTTTGGCTGGTTTGTCTTCCTGTCCAGGGTAGAGAATGTTTTTGAGTGATATAATTAGGGGTGGTATTTGTCTCTGATTGTTACAACCTGGTCAACTTTTATATCTTTATTTCTTCCGTTTTTTTAATCTTAAATTTATACCTTTATGGTATGTATGTCTTTATGGTATGTATGTCTTTATGGTATGTATGTCTTTATGGTATGTCTTTTTTCTGTGGTAGATTCATACAGAGATGTAAGTGACCATTGAATTCATTTCCCAAACTTTTGGGAAGTGTAGGCAGCTAAGCATATCTTCAACCCATTTCCATTTCCGGAAGTATTACATCTACATGTAGATACTGACCAAGATGTAAAAGGGTAAGCTTCTAGATAATACAGGTGTCATCAATGCCAATACTTTTTGCCAAGGACCAGCTAGTAGACAGGTCCCTCATGGACCTAAATATTTGGGTTCTTAAAGATTTTTAAGTGTTTTGAGAAATTAGCCCTGGCATTGTAAACAAAACAAACCATCAGAGTAAATGTCCTTAATAAGATTAGTGTAAGATGTAAGACAGATTAAGTAAGATTTGATTATCACTATTGGCTACACAGGTATATCTCAGGTAATTATGTGGCCTGTAGAGGTGTTGCTAGAGTTAAAAGGGTTAATAAGCTTAGTGACCATTGATTGGTAATATTAGATAATCACCACTTGACCACAGGCCACTGGCTACTACAGTCAACATGTCAGATTGTCATACTATTAGGATATAATGTTGACAGATCATTGCTTCTGTTATTAGACCGAAACATGGTCATTTATAAGGGACACCAGTAGTCCTATTTGACAGATGTCAAGCAGTTCCTAGTCAGAAAAACAAAGTCAAGTTAAATGATACAGATATATTTACACAACATAAATACTGTACAAAAAACTATTACATATTATAACACTTATTATAGCATAATATAAGAACTACAGGTGGCTGCATATTATAAAATATTAACCACTGAAACCAGAAAATAAATTTCAATATGTAATACTTTGTACTAAAACTAGAAAAAGGTCAATAAATTTCAATATGTAATACTTTGTACTAAAACTAGAAAAAGGTCAATAAATTTCGGACTACCCTCTGACCTGAGAAGATGAAAGAGATTTTTGTATTAAGATCAATCAGATATAAACAGGTTTATCTTCAATGTCAACATTCTACTACTATAACTAGTTATATTATTATTGATGGTTTTTATTATTTTACATTAAAACCCTATTCTACACTTTTACACTTGATAGGTAACGAATCAATACAACCTTATACACTTGATGTGAGTTGAAGCATAGTAGTTACATAGTTATTGTACATTCAATAACTTAACAACTTAATTAACATATGGGTCTGTGGTCCACTTTATCCACATAGTTTCATATGAGGCTGTGAATTTCATCAATCACTACCTTTTCTATGAGAAGTGTTGCCCTTACTCATGTGTGTGCCCATTTTTACAAAACAAAACACAAAAATGCAAGTTTGAAAATCATATATGACAATCTGCATCCCAAATACAACATTTCCTCTTTAGACTTCCAGTGAGTGAAACTTTTGGTACCTTGGAAAGTGTAATTAGCCTATAAGAAATTCTCAAAAATTCCCATATCAAGAAGATCTAGAACAATATAAAAACTGATTCATTGTTTATATAGAATTGAAATGTGTTTGTCATCAAATTTAGCCATCAGATCTTTAAACTTAAATAAACAACTACACAGACTGTTTTAATTTTACTTCATTAAAATTCAGGTCAAAACTTGGCCTACATCTAACTTTAAATTTTACTAACATAAACATACTTTCAAATCTAAGTTTGGCAGTTATCTGCGCGCGTTTCAGGGTTGTTGATTCGGTTGCATTTGCCAGCCATGTCTGAATGAAGCTGCAAAATGGATCTATCATACATCAGAGAGGAACAGGGGAGGTAGGCTAAAGCCAGTGGGGCCATGGACAGTAGCAGGTGGGTGGGAATATAGCTGGTGAAGTAGGTGAGTCTGGGGGGACTCTTGTCATCATAAGGGGTGGGGGAGCCTGAAATTGTGACTATAAGCAGTTGTAGGGGAGACAGAAGCAGAAGAGCAGACTGTAACTAGTGGCAGGGGAGTGGGACTATTACCACTAGTAGGGGTGTTGAGCTATACAGTTGTAGGGGGTGGGTGCGGGGCTATAACCACTAGTAGGGGGTGGGAATATAACTGAATAAGTAGGTGAGAAGAGCCATCAAGAATATTATTTACTAGTTTTTAATGGCTAGTTCATGAGGTGTTGATTATCTTTATCTCATAGCTTCATTTACATTCAAGTACCATTTAGTATACTTCATAACCTTATATACTGTAAACCACACAAACTACATACTGGTATATATTCTTTTTAGTATCAGGTGTTAAGCTATATACAGGTGCTAACTACCAAGATATTTAAGTCCTTACTTCATAATCAAGGCAGAAAATGAATGTGCAGTAAAGCAACTAGTGCTTAATTTCCATTAAAATACCATTTAGTATTCTTCATAACCTTAATACATCATACCTTTACTACATTACCACTGGATACTCCATACTACACAAACTTTTAATATCACTTGTAAAGGTATGGCAAGTACCAGACATGTAACCCTTGCAAAAAATTTGATTTGATCTCAGGATTAGAAGTTATCAACCAAAAGTATGTCATTAAGGTGCTTGGGTTTAAACTTTAACACCACACCAACTTTCAGAAGCACTGGTTGGAGCATGGGACAGAATTTTTGAGTAGGATTCGTATCCATGGAACTTTATCGCCTAAAAGATGACAATCTAACTCGCTACCCAATGAGCTCTATACCACTGCCCTAGCAGATAATAATATAACTTGCTACTGAGCTATCCAAAATAAGACAGTGTTCCAACCCAGCCTTAGAGTTTATATTATATGTATATTGACATTTATTTCCTTTGATGGAAAATCTACAAAAACCACCATTAGAAAACAAGATTTCCAATTTAAAGCCCTCATTATCTGTCAACAATAAATTGTTTTTAAGTCTCATCAATATGAATATCTACAGGTATTTCAACCTCCTAATAACCATCAATTGTTTATTTACTGGTATTTACTCAAACCTCAACTTTGTCAACAATTTGACTATTTTGATCGTAATTCTAATTCCTAAATTAGACAATATCAACAGCTTGGGCCATATAACACGTACAGGAATGTATTCTTCCTGACTCTCACCAGGTTTCTTTTCTTACATGAGATCTGGACAACATTTAGCAGAGAGCACATCTACATTATAGATATATCATTCTTTCTAAACCAGTTTCTCTTATCTTTAATATTATCATTATTAAAATTCCTTTAGTTGATATGAGAATTATGAAGGAAAATAACGTTTATATTAAATGTTTTATGTTATGTAAATCATATATTTCCCTTCAAGCTATCGGGTTTGTTTAAGGTTAGACTTATAAGGTACAGAGCTCATAATAAGTCCAGAGGAAGCACTTATAGGTTATAGCCTTCATATTTTTTACAACCTTAACCTAAAGAAGACTGTTTCAAGCATTTAAAACCTGCACCACACACAGTCTTGGTTTCTCATCCCATCCTTGACCTTAGAGCTTTTCTCATGTGGGCTTGGCACTGCAGTTGGCACCACATTATACAAACTCAAGACAGCATCGCATCATATCAAACAAAATAGGATGACAGAATAGGTTCATATTGGCAACCCAAGCCCTCTATCATTGGCAGAATGATATCTAGAGACTAGGCATATATACTAGAAGATAGATTGAGATTTAACAGGCCGAATAGACACCATATGCCTTTAATTACAATTCACAGACTCTCTCTTTAAATACTCATCCCAGAGTAGTAGTGATGGAAGGTATTTTAGGCTATTATTATGTAAGCATGTATATCATTATGTAGTATTATATCTCTATGTAGGCCCAATGACATATGATGTACATTAACTCTTCTTATCAAAGTTCAAGCAACATACTCACAAAACTACTCTATTTAATGTAATTGTCTATTCTATTCAGAAATTACCAGGGATGTTGTTCACATTTGACAGTCACGAATGGCTCGTACTAACTTGAAAATGTCTATTTATGATTACATTGTTTAGGACATTCAAAACTTAAGAAAGTCATGCCCATTATGAAGACCTTCATGAGCAAACTTTACACAAAACAAAAATTTGGCTTTAACATCAAACACATACTGATATCTATTGACATAATCCCATTTTTAACCAAATTTTTCAAAAATATCATTAAATCAAGGTGAACAAATCTGCTCTAAAAAATCAACAGTTCATCTACCTAACTATAACCAACAAATAAACAATTCAAACCAGACACTGACTGATAGAGATAAGTTTTCTCTATCTCCATTTTCATTAATGAAATTCTAGACTATTTATACTAGAGACTTAATTCAGACAAAGATATATACCAAAATACAAACTATCAGTAATAAAGCTGCCTTCTCTAAACTCCTGAACAATGAACAGGTAGATCATGAAAATATATCTTTCACTGAACACACTGTCAATATTGTAACACATGTACTGGTATTTCAAAATATGATAAAAATTATCAGTAAGCCTAATGACAAAAGATTGTATGTTAACAATTTTGTTTTACAAATACAATGATTGATTTGTCATTTTAACATCACTGTTTCGGCTTACATTTCAGTCAATTTGACACAACACTTATCCAGCCTCATTATATATATAATTAATTAATTCTTAATCTGAATTTAAAGATGGGGCTTTGATTAAATTTTTAAATGAATTACTAACAATTAATCAAATTAGCTACACAAAATAAAACAAAAATTAATGGAAATGACTTGAAATTTGCACTACCAGACATTTTGGCACTGAATTTCAGAAAACTTCAAATTCAACTAAATCAGCAGATCACTTAAACACTCTTCAGGAGAATGACTAAGCCATTTAAATACTGAATAATTCATAAAGCTATACAGTCAAAAAGTGTATTTTTTTCAAATTTGGGAAAGTCAAAAGCAGGAAACCACAAATATTGCCCAGTCAAAAATAGAACACCTAAATAAAAAGGTTTATAGTATATTGAATTGCCCAGTAGTCAGAGAATAAATAGAAAGCCATGACTAACCCCCTAGTCGGTAAAGTAGGATGCTACAGTAGTTATTTCACACTGTTCCCAGTCTATATACACTGTGCTATTATTATACTTCAATGCCTACTGACTGATTGATAGAGAGAATTTGTGTAGGACATTTTCACTGACATTATCTCCAAACATTTATCAATATTGCCCTTCATTTTCTATCAAATCACTCAAGTTTTTGCCCATATGTTCTTCACAGATTTTTAGATCCTGAGAAAATTCTGTTTTGGGTCAAAAATGATAAATTTATTAGAAAATACCCTTTCAATGTCACATAGTCTCTAATAATACCGGTATAACAGGCCCCGCCCCTTCCATGCCTCAGCCTTATTTGGAGTGCAATCAAAACCTATAATGGCGGACACCGGTATTTCTAAACATGTTTCCGCGACAATAATTTAACTCTAAACAAAACTTAAGTGAGTGTCAATAGTGAAAATGGCTTGTGGTATGTCTTGTGTATGTTTTATGGGGTGACAGATATGTAAATGAAGTAATAAAGTGACTCGACTTTCAATAACGACCGCCAAATACACTGACCTTTTTTTGCTGTTTCTCCCAGGCAGGGTCTAATAAGCCTTCTCTGTCCCATTCCTCCTCTTCTTCCATATAGCCATCGTAGTATTCGTCCGACATTTCAGTGGCTTCACTCCACTCGATCCCCTAAGCGCTGAAAATGATTGAAAGTCTAATTTTGAAGTTCTGAAAGTTAACAAGCTAGGAAAAGATCAACACCCAGCCGGAGATCTCGTCACGTGACCTAGTTTCTCACCGGAACTGAATCAGTTGTGCTTTCGTCAGGGGTTAAAGTTGAAAGGTCAGAATATCAAGGAATGCCCAGTATATACCATAACATTTGGCATTTACCTGATGTATGATTGATATTTGGTAATATTATATTCGGCATGCTTGGAACTGTGACGTAATTCATAATGAGCTCCGGGCATTAGGAATATAAGCTAATATCGGACCTAAGACATTCTGTACTCACGGCAAAATTCGGAAATCTAAATCCACAATTTATATGTATTTTTAAAAATCATTTAAATTCAGATTTAAAAATTTAAATGTAATGTCGCGCATCTTGATATCATTAAAATATAAAAAAGGAAACGTATACCAAATGGACAAATACACCACGAGTAGTAAAATAATGAATTGTAGGCCTATTTTGTTTTTAAACTATCGTTAGGGACAAGTCACAATAAAAGCTACTGTATAAATATTTAGAATTACTGAAATATTTCTCTACGTAGGTAGGTCTATTATATTCTAAATAACATGTTTAAAAATGACTATTTTTGGTATGAAATCCGCCGATCGTGAGTCAATCAATATTGCAGTATTTATGACTCATCTATGAATAAATTAATCCATTCAACATTGGAGGCGACAATTAATTTAAGTTGACATATTATTATATTGCCAAATGTAACGGTAATGGTGCATTAATGATTTTATTAATATTTCAGATTAAATATTTACTACCTGAAACACCTTAATTTCTGCTATCCGTATCGGATCATCCCTTCCCAGATTTAAAACCAGTGTTTGATTCTCATGCAATTCAACAAAATACTATTGGGAAAGTTAGAAAACAAAATAAAAGAGTGCACTTGTCATGACTGAGATTGTAAAGTCCACCTAAATTTGGATTAACAATTCCTTTACAAGATTATATTTTGATCAAACCCGCAGATTGTATCCCCGACTGCTGTGTCCTTATAAGAGCAATGAATATATTTACAAAGGTTGCTGAAAAATGAGCCTAATGCTATGGCGCTTATTCACCCTGACGTCATAACAGGTGCCCGTTACGTGGATGGCGTCATATAGTTATTAATGATAATTGTTATGAATAGTGATTTCTGTTTGTATATTGAATAACAGCAGACTTTGTTATTATCAACAAGAGGATACAGGTATAATTCATGGAACATAAATTATTTGGCATATTGGCGCTTTTCGGTGGTCATATTAAATAAAGGTCATGTAACAGTAGCATAATGCAAATTGGGGGCTTACGGAATATATAAATATTATTGCAAATTTTAATGACCTGAGATAAATAACTTAGTTTTGTTTTGTAATTTTCAGCCCCCTAGCTCAGTAGCTACCCTACAGTTACTTAGATTGCCGATACTAACAATATCATGGAAAAAAAGCGTCACGACGTTTAAGCTATAACCTCATAAAGCGCTTCGTTTTAATGGAATTGCAAGAACCACAGATCTGACTAAAGATGTGAGTGGTTCAAATCGTTGCCATCTTTGTCACAAATACACATAAAACGTTAAGAAAACCTTTTTTACAACCCCTTTAAGTGCCCCCAAGAATAATTGTCTTGGAAGAGTTACCTCCCATGCACCAATTTTTTTAATGGCTGGGTTCATTCAGAAATAAATCGGATTATCGAAGGTCTATCAATGCATAAAAGCTTCGGACCTCATCTCTTTCGAATTTGCAGTTATAATTATAGTTTATTTTCAGGTTGGTTCATAGGATTTATTATAAATTAAAGAAAAAAATAATGGTGGTCTGTATCCATTAAGAAAAGATAACTCTTGATGACGTTTTCTTAGGCCTGGTTGATCAAGACTTGTTATGTTTTGAAATGGAGAAACAGTTGGCAGAATATCGAGCTAAAAAGGAAAAAGAGAGAAGATCTCAACAGTCTTGGACCGATTACTTATTCAGAGGACGAAAGGTATCCTGTTTAATCACATTTCAAGAGGATCTTCTCCTTTCAAGAGCTTATAGACAGTTTGAACATGGCTGACATTTCTTTTTTATTTAAAGTTTAGTTTGACGTGTCGACGTCGATTCAACCTGACGTATGAGGTAGCCCTGACTCTGTCGAGTATAAAGATATAAATTTGTGATTCGAAAAGATGACCATGGTTATACTGGCAATCAATTAGATGTAGCAATCACTCATAGATGAGGATATATCTAAACAAATAAAAAAAACTTTTTGATCCATTTCTTTTCTAACTGTTAATATTGTCTATTGACACTACTACTGAGCTGAAAAAAAAAAACAACTGAAGTTGAAGTAAGCTTACATAATAGGTTCGATCAAAGTGTTTGTGTCTGTGTTGTTCTACATCTAAATTTGATTTTTATTTCTTTGCAGGAACCTTCACCAAGAGGTTCTGAATCGGCAGAAACAAGACAAAATATTACACAAACCAAAAATGTCTCCCACATACAAAATGGAGAAGTAATCTATCATGAAACAGAAGAGGAAGTCAATGACAGTTCTAATCGAAAATATTTTACCCTTCAAAACATTTTAATTGTTATATTATGGTTGTTGTGTTGGAAAATATTTATCGAACTTCAATTTGGTGCTGTGTTTTTCCTAATTTCTGGATTCTTATTTATCTATTTTAACACAAGAACTGGACCTAAAAGTTCTAGATTAAGTGCCTATTCTGTTTTTAATCCAAATTTTGAAAGATTGGAAGGAACATTGACAGCAGAACAGTTTGAAAGTGAACTATTACGACGTCCTGTTAGTAAAGATGACAGTTAAAATATCAATAAGACCAAGGAACAGAAAAACATTGGATAGATGTGATGGGAGATGCTTATTCATTCCTTCATTCATTTAAAGATACAGATAGCTTACCGGCATTGCAAAATTTTCTCAAAGATTTGTAAAAATATTTCTTCACCCAAACCTCATCAAGTGACTTACAATATTTATGTGGTGATAGGTGTCTAGTTTAGGAATCTAATTCTCATTTTCATTACATAATTAGCCCTCTTGTAAAATGTATTACAATATTTAAATGGTATCTTTGGTAGCAAATGAGATTTTTAAAATGTAGTGTAGGTTTACATTCATTACTTCCTTAGCTCCCATAGAAAATGCATCATAATATTTTAATGGCATCATCTGTGGTACATAGGGTTTTTCCGATACACATCATATATTTAATAAGAATAATTTAAGTATAACTGAAGATATGTATGATAATTTGTTAAACTCTATGATATTGTTATAAATTGTTCTGTTATCAAGTTTTTAATTTTATCGGTTTTGATTTCTGGGATTTGGAAGGATTAAGGATAATCTAGTGTCAACAAGTCATAAAACGTTTAGTTTTAGAAAATTGCGGAATTGCGAAACCCAAAGTAAAGCAATATGACAGCCTGTTGGGGATATCTGGGCTATTGATGAGGCTAATGTAGTATTGAGAAAAATAAAATAAGGAATAAAGATGGTTTTTTCTATATTTTATTATAGTAGAAAATAACAAACAAAATATTAACCCAGTACCTAGCACTCTGGAAAGGTACCTCTATTTTACACTTAAAAATATATATATATAAATAACATCTATATCATAATGGTTCCCCATATCATTTATCCCACTATGTACAAGTTGGAAATAGAGACCAAGTTGACAATTGCAGTAAAGACCTGGTTCCCAACCTGGGGTGTTTTCACCCCTGGGGGTGTAGGACTAGGGTGTCAAGGGTGTGGCCAACTGGTGTAGAGGAAGATTATATTTTGAATTGAGAGAGCACCTCAAATCATTACATGCTGAAAATGTGGATGAAGTAATTTTTTTGGGTGAAAGGTCCAAGTGATTGCTCCAGGAGTGTGAAGGCTGAGAAAGGTTGGGAACCATTGCAGTAGAGTTAGATGTCTTGAAGATATAAACATGCTCTGTATAACAATACAGAGTTCACCTAATTTGTCTTGAGGTTAGACCCTGCATTGCTGTAACTTCTGAGATGCTTCAATCATGTTGCATTGTGATATGAGCAAGGTGGCACCATAGCCTGTCTAGGATCTTCCGGAGCCTCTTAAAGAAGATTTTGATAAACAACCCATACTTCTAGGAAACTCTAATCTTTATCACAGGCAACAGCAGGGTGAACATCTATAACTGGTCCACAAAGACAATCCAGGACTCTCAGGATAGAGAGCAAGCATCAAACTCACAGAGCCACTGCACTGCAGTCCTCCTATAAACAACTAAGTAATAATAATTAGTACTGTATAGTGGAAAGCAAGATTAATTGATAAATCAGTGAAGATCAAATTGGATTGGAATCTTTATGAGATATGTACTACAATATTGATAATTCACACTGATCATTAGCTACATTCACTATATACTGCAAGGCAAAGAAATTTCACTTCTATCTATTTATAAATTGATAAAACTTAACAGACCCTGGCAGTAAGATGATCTGTGGTCAATAAACTTATTTAATGTTTACAATGTTTACAAGGCAGATCCTTAACATGAGAAAACATCAAGGAATGTAAATTCTCCCTCATAATGTAATATCCCCAAAAAAATTTGCCCAAATTTTTACATTATTTGCACAAATATATTTTTCCCAAATATACACATGATTTGACCATTATCATAAAATTACAATTTTTCAAAAATCTTTGATTAAGGAAATTCGAAAATTGTAAGATATTTTAAAGTGATTGTAAAAAAGTTTTCTAACAATTTATGTGTATCGAGGACACCATTCAATCAATTCCACTAAAACTAAGTGTTTAATGACGTCACTAAAGTGCCTTATGTCATAAGCAAATTTAGGGATAAGTGACATCATCAAACACTTCAATTTTGTGGAATTGAAAGAACCAACAGAAGTCTGATTTAAAATTGGAATGGTGCAAATGAATGCTATAAGTGTCCCCGTTTTACATAAAAAATTCAGAAAACATTTTTACAATCTATTTCATCTTCAAGCAGATAAAGATATTTCAACAATCATGAAGTCATAGCTGATTTGGCATCTTGAGCTAATTCCAATAACTTATCAAATCCATTGACTGCTGATTTGTCAATACCATGGCCTGATATCTGAAAAAAAATAAACACAAAGGTAACAGTTAAGAACCAAAATTCCTGAAAAAGTGTTCTTTGAGCTTTGAAAGAGATCAGCAGACGTCACCCTTCAATATATCAAAGAACACTTTAGGTCTTTCATATCATCACTGTAGTGATTCAAATAACTAATGCAAAGAAGAGACTTTTAAATGGGTAGATCATGCCACTCTACAACTGGGCTAGTAAATTTGACATCCCTTTTAAAGACTTTACATAGCCATTAATGATTACTTGGCATATTAATATATTTGCATGGTTATTCATAAAAATCTGCTGTCTATTAAAACTCACTGATCAGGAGTGGTGAATTGACAATAAGATTCACTCTGTACATACCTGATTACCATAACAATCTATATCTAGTATAATTTGCTGTCTAACTTTGTCGTCATCGCTCATCCCATGACTATTGCTATCTGAAGATTTGTCAGTTCCACGAGCTTTCTTTAATCTTTTTAAACTTTCCTCCATTTTCTTAACAGAGGTGAGAACGTCTGATGTCACTGTTATATATCTACAAAATACCAAGTTAATCATTTTGATTTGAATTGCGACTAATTCCCCAAAAGTGGCTTTAAGGGGCTGAAAAAAAGTTTCGAAACTTTTTATGAGTATTGGGAACACTGATCGAATCCATGTGTACCATTCTAATTTTCAATCAGACGTCTGGGGTACTGCATTTCTATTAAAACTAAATATCTTGTGGGGTAGCTATTGTAAAGTTCCGTAAATATTATTAGCAGAGTTTGTGATATGAGTCATAGAAGGCTCTCCAAAATGAACAGTTTTAAATAATCCATCTGGAATGAATATAACAAATAACATACTGTTCAGTCAAACTGGAGAATACTTGAGTTAGAAAATCTGCTTTCTGTTTAGATTCTAACTGATGTTCTTCTAGAAAGTTTTTTAATGGTTTTTCTAAACTGATGATATAGTTGGATGGTTTACTGGGTACCTACAGGAATAAATAAGAAACAGTGAATAGTGAGTAAAGAGTAGGAGGTTATAAAGCTCATCTTCATGCTGTCAAGCTATTATCAACTTCACTTATACCTTGACTGCAATAGTCACAATCCTTGTATCACAAAAGTTTGTAAATACAGTGATAGATTAGATTGTACACTAGTGAATATAGCCAATCAGAGATCTCTACAGAAATCAGTAAACAATAAGCAGTGATGTTTATAGTCTGTCTGTCTCTGTTCGATTGTATTTGCTGGCTTAATCAAACTGCTGCATTCAATGATATCAGAACAGCTGCTTCTCAATCTTGTTTTTCTTTAAAATCAAACTCCATTTATAAAAGCAAACTGGCCTGAGGAAATTTGTGTATCCACAACACATGTCAATACCATGAGACGAGCTCTAGTTAATTAGAAATGAGTCACAGAGGCCTCATGCTATCATAAATCAATGATCATTTGAGATAAGAACTGACCTGATGATTATTGCATATCCAAAGCTCTATAATGAACTATTATCTTTACCTTAAAGGTGCTCTGGTAAATTAATATCAATATAAACTAAAAGCAGTATAAACGTACCTCTCTGTTTGTTTTACGATATAGTCGTGGTATATCACTGACTTGTTTTAAATATACTGAACATTGTTTAATAATATCACTGGTTATAAATAACTGAAACTTGGGCTGTCTTTCTTCTATATTCACTATACATTCTTTTATACAATCTACAAATAACACAAGAAATTTATATTACAGCATAACAAACTTTTTAATAACCATGCACATAACAATTTACACGGTCTTCCTATCTACTGCGTTGAATGTGGCATCTCAACTTCTAAATGTTAAAACAATAGACTCTGAATAGAGTTGGACATCTCATTGTTCTATGTCTAGTTAGGTTTATGAACTATATTGGTGTATTTTCTACTGTTCTGTAACTTATTGGATTAAAAAAATTGTTGTGAGAGATCAATTGGGATCTAACCTTTTAAGACTGAAATATTTCCAACAGACTCTTTTTCTAACAATGGTGCTATTTCTGTATCAAAAAATTCTTCAACCTGAAATCGATTAAAAAAAACAATAATAGAACATTGGTCTTAATAACATAATAATCATTGTTACGCTTTGAGATGTATTTGAGATGCCATATTATCACATCATATGAAGACAAGCAATGCCAGGCAGTGTACAATGAGGAAAACTTTGCTAGGACAGCCGGACCCTAGCCTATTAGCAAGTGTCTAATGCGAAGAGCCAACACGAGTCCTTATGAAAACTAGACATTAAGTAAGTAATTATATACAGACAATAATACCTACCATTTGAACGAGTAAAACAGAGTCAGATATCAGACAAACAATTTGACCAACTGTGATTGGAGGATTTACTGATGATGTCATTGATGATGTCATCGCATCTTGTGGTGATGGTGATGCAGATCGTGATGTATCCGGGGTGATGCTCATTCTATCTAAACTACTTGCTGATTGTGATGTCTTCATTGGCTTATCTAATTCTGATCTTCTGTTGTTCTGGATTGATATAGAAATGAAATGAATGGAGTTTTGCACCTTGTGGGCTAATGAAGACGGTGGATTGTTATAGAGATAAAATACAATTTGTTAAATTCACTCTAAAGAACCTGTAGTATTTTCAATATACTAGTACTAGTACTATATTTAAGCAATAAACTGTTACCCTATGGCAGTTATGGACATATTTCAGGACAAATTGAATAAATGCGCGTTGCTTATATTTACGTTTTCAAGACATTCTAATTCTAATTCAAATACTTTATTATGAATTTAAGTAGGGCCTATTTCTTTATGTTTCAACGTTTGGAACTACCATCATGATCTAGGTATCAGAAATCTTTGAGAAAGCTTTGAACACACCCAATCAACTTGCTAACGAAAACACATTAATACATTTTCCTACCATAAATAAATTCATTAAAATCTAGTATAGGATCTATCAGATATTAAAAAAAATATTGTTATACCTCTTCTTCATAGACTTCATCTAACCATGCTGTATATCTTGATAATAACTGTATAGTCAGTTTCCAGAATCTGTGAGACAGGGCTGGTAGATAGATCTCTTTCTTCCAACATTTATGTAAACATTGCCACAATACAGAAGTAGACATTAGTTGAAATGTAGACTCTGAAAAAATCAAAGGAAATATTCATGGTCTATATGGATCTTAAGCTTAACAATCTCCAGCCCTTCTTGTGAGCCGTCTTAATCCTTCCAAGATTGACAAAAAGTGCTACTAAAGATTTTAAACCAAATGAAATGAAATGAATTGAGTTTTAGCTTTTTCTGCACCATGTGGGCTAATGAAGAGGGGCAACGCCATGCAGGGTGCGATGAGGAAAACTTTGCAAGGACAGCGGCATTAGCTTGCTCTTTTTCGATTTCCAACTGTCGAGGGATCTTTAACATGCACAACCTGTAACACACAGAGCCTCAGTTTATTGAGATTTTGAACTAAGATGAACCTATATTTGTTAAAGTGTTGAAAACTGACTGGTAAACAGCACAATATAAAATAATGAATAGCCTACCTTGTGAGTTATTGAAACCTGTAACTAGGGCTGTTTCAAAGGATCCAGCTATATCTTGAAATCTGAATAAAACAACAAGTATATACTGTATAATAGTAGATAATTAAATCACGATTCAGTTTACACGGTATCACACAATTTGATTGGATAACAGCAGTCACGTGAATACAGTTTATATCTGTGTAAACAGAATGTAAATATAAGCTCCCCCCCTTAACGGACTACTTTTTCATTGAGTTTGATTGACATGGTCACTACACGGCGTCAAAATCGTTCCTTTGAATGACAACGGAGCCGAAATCGACATGTCACCAAACGATTACGGTATTTTCCAAATTCCCTCGAATGTTCACTCTTCAAATGTCAGTGGCAACTTTTTAAAGGTTCATAAAGTGATTACCTTATTTGGAAATAAACTGGTAGACTCCATTTTGTAAGGAATGTGTGGTAACTTGAATGTTCTCGTAAATGTTTTATACTACCTTGGTTACCACACAACTTTTCAAATTTACACAGAAACTCCATACACAGTAGATATTTCTAAATTGACAAGAAAAAAAATGAAATGAGAAGTCAAAATATAAATGATGACTACTTATCGTTATCCATTTTACATTTCTCTTTGACTCTCATAAGCCATTATTAAGATGGAACCAGAAAAATTGATAGGGATATTCATAAGAAGCTCATAGTCAAAGTTGGATCACTATCTTGCTGAAAGGAATAGACAGGATCATAAAAACATTTCTTTTTATCAAAAACAGCTAAATTTTTGAAGATTTTGCAAGTTCTAGCTGGAAGACTTAAAGCATTTCTTATTTTACCACAGAATGTCAGAATGTTCATTCATTTTTTGGGAAGATTCTTACCTCATGAAAGGTATCAGGGTTACCAGGTGCGAAGATTGTTGGTGTTCTCGCCTCTAAATTACCAACAATCTCTGGCCAAACAGAGTTCACTAAAAAATCATAACCACGTACAATTTCACCAGTACTGAAACCAAAATAAAACTGCTGGATATTTTTGTTGTAGATTTGCTCAGGTTCAGTGATTTTGCTCATTAATTTTATGCCTTTCCATTGACATTTCCACACAAAATATTTTTCCCCAGTTTCAAAATATTTTCGTAAACCTGAAGTGTACTTTTCAAGTTTCTTTATTTGATTTGCAAAAGGCACTGTTGGCTTAGCATCTTAAGCTTGTGCTAACCAGCAGGTTAAAAAGTTAATTACAACTTGAAAGACTGCTTTTTTTAATGAATGCAAATGAATTTAAAAACATCAAGAAAGAATAAGCAAGTCAGCGACACTAACATTGCTAAAAAAAACAAAAACTCATGCAACCTTACCCAGAAACACCACTAGTGACATCTTTCAATATTTTACAATGTTTTGGTATAAATTCTAATATTTTCTTAATCATTCCTTCTAAACCATTGACTTTTATATAGTCTTCTGTTACAACCTAGAATTATATATTTATAGATTGATATCACATAGATGAGCTATTATAGTTTAGATATGAGGGTATCAACCTAAGCCTACTTTTCTTTTATTTCTATCTGTAGGTGAATCTTTACTCTTCAAGAAAAAAAACTAGTGCCAATTGGCTGCAAACGACAGTACAGATAAGATGGAAAACAAAAACAATATGTGTCATGACAGTGCAGATAGCCAGTGCATTTTATAGATGGAAGAAAGAAAAAACTTATAAACTCTTACCTCTTCCATATAAGGTTTGACGATATGTTGTCTAAATAGATTCTCTGCATCCCTAGTTTTATCAATCAAAGCATAGGTTCGTAAACACTGCCTTAGTATTTCTACATTATTCGTAGCTAAACCATCTAAAAACCCTCCTTCTAAACTAAACTGTAGGGTCGTAGTGATGTTTGCTATTCTCTGAAAAAAGGAAGGACAGAAGGATATAAAATTTTCAGGCCTAGAATTTATTTTCTATAAAGATATAAAGGTATAGATAAATATATCAGCTATACAAATCTATAGCTTTGTTGTGCAGTTGAGTAGAAAATGTCATAAGCTGGCAATGGTGTAAAAATTCTTTTGAAAATGGCCCAAAAGTACCCTATTCAGAGAATAGTACAAATCCTTTGATTAGACTTTTATTTTGAGAACTTACTGGTTTAATCTTCTCTACCAAAGGTAGTCCTCGACTTTTAGTCACATAAAATTGTAACTTGTTGAATTCTGTGGCAACTCGTTCTATCAACTGTCCACTGAGTTGACTGGAATAAAGAAAGCTAGCAATGAAAGTTTAGTCTTGCTTGTACATAGCAGACCATGCCAGAATTTTTGCGATTCACCAAAAAAACTCAATACAATACGGCTGTAAATCAGACATAAATCAAAAATTTAAATATCACAAACAGAATTTTAAGCTCAAATTTTCTGCACCTTATTTGACTAATAAAATTAGGAAACACCTTAAAGTGTGCAACGAGGAAATTTTGCCAGAACAGCAGCAGACCAATTTTTTTCAATTTCCAACTTTGAGAAAACACAGCCTGTAACACACAGCCCTGGCATACTGTCTCTTCTTCACAGTATCATTTTGAAATTGAAACAAATGACTGTTTTAACTGGGATAGAAATGATGTTTCCCCACCCCTAATGCTTACCCAGTAGTAGGAGTAACACCCCCCTCACTGTGATCAGACAGTCCACTGTGT
The DNA here is from genome assembly GCF_000327385.1 of Lottia gigantea. Classification (NCBI taxonomy): domain Eukaryota; kingdom Metazoa; phylum Mollusca; class Gastropoda; family Lottiidae; genus Lottia; species Lottia gigantea. The sequence continues at coordinate 873,561 of NW_008708987.1, forward strand.
ATACCCAGTAATTTCTCAATTTTCTCTACTGACTCGGTTATATTCATCAACCTCTGTAGACAAGCCTGAAATAAAAATAGACCTTTATTTAGGGCTGTTGATTTTGATTTATTTTCCAGTCAAGTTTGGTAGGGCAGCTCAAATGTCACAATCACAAGCCTCTGTCTGACAACAAGTGTTATTCAATGTCAAATTCAAAATCTTCTTATAAAGAAACAGTTATAAGCATTTAGCAATATGGAAGCTTACAAGAGAAAGAATCATTCACATTGAATAGGTTATGAATTTAGGTTCTAGAAGATCAATTCTACCAGCTGATCCTTGACCAAACCTCATGGCTTTGATCTTTCCATGATACATACTGCTATGTTGACTAAGTGCTTTACATTATTTACCTTTTTATGTTGAATATCTTTCTGTTGTTTTAATTTCTGTTCAACTATTTCTATAGCTTCATCCATAGCAGATCTAACACTCTACAAAAAATATAAAATATATCTAAAACACATGTTATCATAGCTTTTAAGAAATTCAAAATTGTGTCAATTTAAAATATCATCAAAAATACTTTTGCTTATAAACTAGGAGGTGTAATGGGTTAAAAGCAGACACCGGGCTCAATGGATAAAGACACTTCTTTATCATTATTTCTTACGTGTGCCATTTGCCTCTTATGCTAAGGCCTTGTTAGTGGACACAACAATGCAGTTTGTTTAATTGTTGGTTTGTTTTTTTTCATACCTACCATAACCTCTTCTTTCAGTTGACCCAGTGGAACTGTTAAATGACCTATAGCTTTGTCCATTCCAACCTAAAATACGAATTTTACTGACCAATAAGACCATAGACTTTAAACTCAAAGATTGAGGTAGGCCGACGGGTCTTGAAGAAACAATTGCAAAGATTCAATCTATTTGAAGAAAAAAACCACCATTTTTTTTAAACAAGGAAAACACGAGGATCCTTTCTACAATGTGGTCCTTGGAGAAACCTCTTAATATTGATGTTTCTTGGATACTCCATGCCCATCTGTTTCCACTCGAATCGTAAAGATGAATTATTCAAGTCATCAGACATTCACATGGCTACTGAGATTAAAACCCACCGGACTTAAGCATGCAAATGATGTCATGTAAAGATTCCAAATCTCTACCCAACTGTGCTACAGCCAGTCTGCTAATCACAGATTTAGCCAAGAACGTAAAACCCTGTAGAAAGATAAAAATTAATATTTCTACAAACCAAATTAGTTGAAAGATTGACAAAGTCAGCATAATCTTTATTGATGAGTTCAATCATAGCACTTTTTAAAATCTTGAGATAAATATTGAGATCATCTCGCAGTGTTTCTAACTGGACCCTTCTTCTACATTCTAATACAAACTGATCTACGTCAAAACCAGGCTGGAAAACACAAACACAGAAACATTTAATAGAATATTCTCTCACAATCTGATTGTTTCATGTCTGTCTGTCGCAGAAAAGTATGGCATAATGCTGCATTGTGTTTGTTTACATTAAAATAGGTTGACATACACTTCACCAAATGAAATCGAAGGTAGACAAGCATACCGGTAACAATTTATTTGTATTCCCATAAGAATTCGTTCCAATCACTATCAACTATCAAGATAGGTTCAGATTTAGGGTAACTTCCAAGAGCTGACATGCAAGACTAAACTAGGGAGATCAGATCGTGTTTGGTAAGGAAAAAGGCAAAAACAATGAATATATGATAATATTCAAAGGGCAGGTTTGAATGATTTTCTCAGTCAATTCTACCTACCCTTCATACCTTCATTGAAAATCAATGGCCTAATTCATACCAATGCTGTAATGCCTGTATTAGCCTACTTACCTTCATAAATTCCTCTTTATCGAAGCATAACGAGGCTGGGCCCGAGGGCAAGCTGAACCCCTTTCCAGCATCTACTGTCATTCTGAACGATATTGCCCTTCAAATTATGAAATTAAATCCATTTTAATTTTACTAGGCTATTCAACAACTTTCATTTTATTTTGATGATGTGTCTTCTAAATAGAGAGAGCAATTAAAGGAGAATAACTGCTAAAAACATTCACAGACTAAGACCACAACTGATTTCTCTAGGACTTCAATTCCCTAAAACTAAAAGGAACGATTTTATGGTATGTGGAATTTCAAAAAAGACTCTTCTTATAGATCTTCTAGGGAAGTTTTGTCAAATTTGGATCGCTGACAGAGCAAGAAATCACTTTAAAAATTTGTTGATAGAGACATTCTTCATTAATAATAATTTTGGTCACGTGATATGAGTCACATGACACTCAGGTTACAAGATGGAGGAATTCTTGAAGTTGACGGAAATTAAAAGACGTTTTTGTCATTTTGTGTCCGCGATGGAGAGGAAAAAGCGCGATCATATAGCTAAACAAGTGTGAAAAATGTTAAAGAAAAGATTAAGAAAGGTGTCAAATTCAGCGATGGATTTGGTGAATTTGTCCAAGTATACTTCTGTTCAAAAAATATTATTTGGGGGTGGGGCAATGTTGATATTGGGGTTTATATCAGGGTATTGGATAGCTTTAGTTTTATTTAGTGTATCGGTGGTGCTCGGAAATTATTTAATTGCGTATATATTGAAGAGAAACATTCCAATGAAGTCAGATTATTTGTTGTCAATTGCACATTCCATTTCAAATATTGTGGATCTTCTAAACTCCAATTCAACGTTGTTGACGTTTCCTCGCATCAATAATACTCAAAATCGCAGCATTAGCAAAGTTGACGAAGAACTGAAAAAATTAATTGATCTCATAAATCGTGATTTTATCAAGTCCTGGTTCGAAGTTTTCAGCAACGAAGAGACGTTTTTAAACGAGAGCCAGGGTCTATTTATTGAAGCTAGTCACAATCTGAAGCTGAGAATTTCTCGACTAAGTTTGCTCAAATGTGCCAAGTTATTTATAGATTTATATCGGAAACATCTTGCCTCATATCAGGTGTCGAAACTAACGTACATGAGCCTGAAGGAACCAAAGAAACGTAGAGGGAGCCAAAGCACCTCGGAAACTATTCTACGCACTTCTTCTATTGAAGAAGCTTTTAATCTGAAATTCGGGTTTCATTTTGCTTTAAAAAATTCAGAATCTGAAAGTGAATTTATTCAAAATGTGATAAAAACTATTATATGTAATCTTTTACCAGAAAATTTTATTTTTTGTCAAGGTGCTCAAATACTCGTCAATGAAATTCTTTTTACTAAAGTTATTTTAGTTTTAATTAGTAAACTAAGCACTCCTGATTTTTTATATTTGTGTCTTATAAAACTCACTTCGGAACATACTGAATTAACCAATAAAAACAACTCTAAAAATGAGCAAAAGGGAGAGAACTCTAATGTCGACCACAAGGGAGATAACTTGAGAGAAGCAGAAATGGATCAGGATGTGTTTCAAGACATACATGACGAGGAGACTGAGAACACCAACATCAACCAATCAGATACCTCGAAACTCAACTCTGCTGATGTGAAAACGGGTTGTGGGACGTCAGATGATTTTCAAATCCCTTTAACTATGATTAAAAGTGGGACACCGTTGATCAGGGTACAAGATGTCGACAGTGAAGAAGGAGGAGGTAACTCTCTTGATACGAAGAGCCTTTCCAATGAAATTTCAGAATGCAATGATCATGAACTTAAAAATATTGACAAAGATTTCAATTCCAGCACGGAGATTTATCATGACGTCAATGACAGTGACGAAATGTCCTCAGAACATGACGATAATGACGTCAACAAACGCCTGGAAAATCTCATCCGAAAAAGTCAAGAAATTGAAGACAAAGGCACTTTTTATCTGGATGAAGATTCAAAGTCTGATAATTCTAGTCTAGAGGGGTTAATTATTGAGAGCCCTGGGGTGGAATTTAACCCCCTGATTGAAATGTCTGATGGTATTGAAGTTATTGACAGTAGTCTAATATTTCAAGGTGTTTCTATAGCTGATACAGAAACTGTGGCTGAATATCGCAGCCAGAATCATTACACACTTTATATTGTTCAGGTAAGAGACTTTCAGAACTTGATGACTTTTTAAAATACTTTTATTTTGACAGTTCTCAAAAATATCCGTGCTTATATATAAAAATATAATTCTATGAAATAAAATCCTTATGACCTTTAACAACCTCAACTGATCATAAGAGAAGATTTTTGTGTTTCCAAAACTCTTCTTTGCTGCATGTCAAATCTCTGAGCAATAATAATCTTTAGTGAAAGAAACTGTAGTTTGCACTCCTTTTTACCCTGGAATTAATCTGGAGTAATGTTATCCTGAATTAGGGCCGTATGCAGAGCTCTTTCCTCTTACCTTGACTAAAGTTGAACTTTGACTAAAGTCGAACTTTACAAAGATAGGTTTAAGGCTTTCATTTTCTATATTTGATAGTCAAATTTAAGCACGACTTTCGTAAAGATCGACCAGTGCATACCTAAAGTTTGACTTATGTCTAACTTTAGTCAAAGTTTAGGTAAAATACGAGCGCTGCATATGGCCCTTAGTACTAGTAGTACAACTTATTCTACATTCTATTTCATCTATATTTTTAGTTTGAGGCGATGTATTTCTCTGACTCAGGGCCAGTAGTTAAAACAGGGAAAGTTAAAAGACGTTTTCGTGAATTTGTTAATTTAAATTCTAGACTTGAAAGCAGTACATATTATAAAAATCTTCTCAAAGGTAAGATGTAACTCGCAATCATCAATTTATTCAACTCCCGTTGGTCAACTTGCAAATCTTTTTAAAATTTTCATCTTATTCACCTTATTTATTTTTGATTCAGAATGGTCATTTTATTATTGAAATTGTTAAGGCCTATTTTCAAGCCTCAATTTTTCTTTGGGTCAACTGGAATTAGCCTGAAAGATAACTTTCACATGCCGACCAAGATAAGAACCCATGCCCACCACCATTTGTTAGAAGTAACTAGCAAAGATTTCAACGCTCTTACTGATTGTGCTACATCCCTTTCCTCTTGTAGATTAATCTTATCTATATTGCTTTCTGGGCAAATTATGATTTAATCTGGTATTTTGATAAATTTCAAAATTATTTTTAGATGTGAAAGGACCAAAAAGATGGCAGAATCTACCATTTAAAAATATGGACAAGGAAAATGTAGAATATAGAAGAATTTTCCTGGAACAATTTCTTAAGGTATAAATTTTAACATATTTTCAGTCCAGTACCCTACAGATTTTCAGACATCAATGGCACCTGTCTCAGCATTAGAGGCATTGCTTTTGGAAATTGTGGGAATTGAATTGGTGTATCGAAAAGAGAAGAGTCTATAATGATTATACACATACAAAGACTAGAAAACCTTTTGGAATCTGTTTAATTTTCAACACTTCTTTTGGCCCTGGCCCAGTTTGATCAGCCCTGTGTATGGTATGTATGTTTAAGTGAGCACTATACAGAGTATATATAGAATATTTATTATTTCTTATATTTGAATTTTAGAGTTTAATAGAAATAGAAGCTATTTGTAACGGACCAGAGTTACGAGAGTTTCTAGCCTACGAAGGAGATTCTCATATTGCTTTTGTTAAAAAACCAGCTGAAATCACAGTCCCAAGAATTGATAAGGTAAGTTGATTATTTGATGAAAATAGAGAAGTTTCTTTGAAGAGCCAGTCTAATTCTGAAGTTATTCTGTTTCAACAGAACAAAATTCAACATGTCAGCCTTTCCTACCTGCATTAAAATATCTTGAAGGTTTATCTTGACCTATGCTGGAATTGAACACTAGACTTTAGCAAGCATCTTTTTGATTAGCACCTCCTTAAGAAATTAGTGATTAACATTTTTATCTCTGGGTTATATCTCTGGGTTATATCTCTGATTTATATCCTTGATTTATATCCTTGATTTAAATTCTTGAATTATATCCTTGAATTATATCCTTGATATATAGCCTTGATATATAGCCTTGATTTATAGCCTTGATTTATATCCTTAAATCCTTGATTTATATCCTTGATTTATATCTTTGATTTATATCTCTCATTTCAGATGTTAGCACGAACAGTGTCTGGTATGTTTGACAAGATAAAATCACTTCCAGGTCTGTCTCAAGATATGATTTCTGGAATTGTTCGTAGAGAAAATTCGGTTGATAAAAAACTGAATGAAAATACACAAGAACTTGATAAAATAGATGTAGATGTTGATACTCAGGTAAGAGGGTATCTTTTCAGGGGCAGACTGAGGGGTGAGGGGCAGAGGGGTGAGGGGCCCTATAACTCTATATAATTACAGATAAAAATTTGGAAGGGATTTTTTTTTCAAGAAATATTTTCTTTTGCCTCTTTGAATTTATTGAAAACTATACTAGCCTAATTTAATGAAAATTGAGTAAAGGTAGGGAAAGTAACAAGCATGGAGAGTCTAGTTGGGCAATGGGATGGGGCCAGAGGAAACTCAAGCTGCTCAATTCACCCCTTTAACTCTCCCTCTTCATATCGCTTATAGTTTTACAATATTTTGATTCTAGGATTCCCCTTACCCAAACCAGCTAGACAAGTTTATATATCAAAGAGGTTGTGGTACCACGGTAACCAGACATCAGACGCCAGAAGGGGAGAAGAAAACAGCAGAATTACGTCTTGACATGTTATCTAAGTTGCCACGGTTACCATGTGATGGTTCGGAGTCACCAGATTCTCCTCTAGAGAAAGGTGGGTAAAATTCTTAAAAGGTTTGATACACTCACTTCTTTGAAAGCAGATCTATATTATATCTACCCAATTCTTTTGTCTGCACTTTTTTTATGTAAACAATAAGATTTATTATTGTTAGATTCCAGAGCTGTTTTTTGATTGGCTTATTGATATGACTGAAAAATACATGTTTACAAGGATAACAACTTAGGTCTCCGAGGATCATTCTTAAGAGGTGGAATTTGGCCAAACCTCTTGACCTTGATCTTTCCTTGATTATCTGTACACATTTATATCTGGTCCATTTTGCGTTGATCTTTCCCTGATTATTCATACCTATTTACAGCTAACTTTACTGTTGTACTAGTATCTGACCTTCACAATTATTGGTTATAAATTTCATATTTTTTTTTAGAATTATCAATTGAAACTAAAAGTGAGCGCAATTCACCATTGTGTGAGAGTGTCCTCAATCTGATGGTACAGCTGGGAGAAGGTCACGATTTATGGATCTGTCGACAGCGAGTGTTAACTGTCATTAAAATATCACTTGGCCGTGCTATTGACAGGTGAATAATACTAGTTATTATGTGGAAGGGCAATGATCCTTCTTCATATTTATGCAGATGACTTTCCTGGAGTTCTTTCAAATATATTTCATAAACTGGCAGACATGTTCACAACATGACAGAAAAAAATTCTGCTGCCACAACCAGAGTTCTGCTCACACCTCAGTTTTGCAAGCTAACTGATGAATGCTTAAAAATATTTACAAACTTATATCAAAAGAAATTTCATGAGATTTTGTATATTTATTGTAGGTTTCTACAAGACCAGCTAGGTCGAGTAACCACAGAAGATCAATGGGAATATTACTTGTCTTTGATACGAGAAATAATATGGCCGAATGGAAAACTAGCAGATGAGTTTCCACCAATTAAAACAGAACTTGAAAAAGAGGTTACAAAACAAAAAGCTAAGGATTGTCTGCTGGAATTTTTCCCAGGTAAAGATTGATTGCATATTAATTTGTCAAAACAGTATTGATGATCGTGTGCAGTTTGAATTTTCAAGTTCTGAGATTTTAGATTAGCTAATTTTATTGGGTTTCATTTGCTTTTAATCTTTTATGTTAAATGTCTTACAAAAATGTCAAAATGGGACCTGGTTTTGATGATATTTAGCTAAAATTACACCATGGAACAAGAAAGGGAAAAATGGAGAACAATAATAATTGATTATTTAGGAAGTTTGGTCTGTATAATTCTTTTGAGTGGCTTCCCCCACTAGTCTGAGGGAATTCTATCCAATCTTTAGGCATGTGATCTATACAAACATCTATTTGTTTATTTTTTTAGGATGGTTTAAACAGATAGTAGGACTGGATGAGATGGAGCATGGAGTAGACCAGATCATACAGTCTTTACAGCATGAAAAACTCAATAAACAGTTCCTATTTCTCCTCATAGAAACGTTAATGGAAGAGATTTTCCCAGAAATCGACAGTGCTCAACTACAATCCAGTATTTTATCATCCTGATTTTCAATTAAAAAAAAACATTATTTCTTGCTACTTGTGTTTATTTTTCTGTTCAAAATGTCTATAGCATTATTGTTATTCATTGGAACTTGAATTCTAATTAATATTAGACCAAACACAACCAAACTTTTTTTTATTAGCTTTTTTTTAAATAGTGCCACTGTTAGGGTCTAACCACAGCCCTCTTGAATGTTCATCAAATTAACCTTTTGACCTAACTCGACGTCTGCTTTGACCAATCAAATTGCTACCTTCTCCAGCACTGGCATTTTGTGACTCAGTGTTTATAAGGTGAGGTCAAAAGGTCAATTTGATGAAGCTTCAAGGGGACTGTTGTTAGACCTAAGCTGAAGTGGTTATTATATTAAAATAAAAAGCTAACAAAAAAACGGAATAACTAATTCATTTAAACAAAATACATTTTTGATTTCGTTTAATGAATAACTTAATTTGATTAATTGATCATGAACAATAAAACAAATAGTAATTAGTGAGACAATATTTCAAGCTTATAACCATAGTCGTTTTAAAAAAAAAAGCCATCGGCTGAAAAAATTCGAATAACGTTGCTCAGAAAGGTTAAAATTTGTAAAAAAAAATTCCCTAAAATCTAAAAGCTTCACTAAAGATTTCATTAAAAATAAAATAGCTCATTTAATAAACCAAAACACAGAAAGTTTAAAAGTGGTTTAATGTACGGTGGTTTGTTAGGACATGTTAAATTTTTTTTTTTTGATTCTATTTATTATTTCATTTTTATCTGCTGAATTATGATTTATTTCTACTATTTTTCATGAATTGACATTTTTTTTTATTCTGTAAACAAAAATGATAATTCAGAATACAAAAATGAAAAATAAGTAGAATTGAATCATAATTAAAAAAAATTAATCATGTCCTAAACAAACCACCGTATTAATGTGACCACAAAATTATTTCATTATTATTTAAAATATAAAAGGTTCACGTAAAGATGAGGTATCTAAAACTCATTGAAAAAAATAATAAAAAAACCCAACAACAAAATACACAGATAGTTTTAAAGTGGTAAACATTGCCACAATATTATTTCATGATTGTTTGTTAATATTCTAAATATAGAATTAACGTAAAGATGAGGTAAGAGCTCACAAACAGATAGTAAAAAGGATAAAGGTAACAAAATCCTTGTTTCCTTAATTGTTTTCTATAAAAAAAATCTTCGACGAATTTCTGAAACAGGCTGCCTTTGATCTTTGTGTTGAGATAGAAATAAGTTATTCTCTTAATTGACGACGGAGAATTTTGCCACTGGGTGATTTTGGAATAACATCAATAAATTCGACACCACCCCGTAATCTTTTGTGTTGAGCAACTTTCTCTGAAAAATATAGTGAGGATTAATCAGAAAATTCGGTTGCATGTCCAAAATGTGTTCAGAAATTAATTGAATACAACTTGCGATAATCTAAATCTACCAACAATAATGAAATTGATAGAGAATTGTATTGAAAACTACTTAGTAACAAAACTGAGCGGTCTTCAATATAAAAAATCATATATTTTCCCCCTGCCGAAAAACTGTACGTTTGTATATCTTTGACGTCTCTAGTCTTTTCTATGGCTTTTTAATAGCAAAACTTACCTTCTACAAATTTCAAGATGCCATCTTCCTGAACGTTTGTATTGGGTTTCCTGACAATGAAAGCTTTGGGAAGTTCCCCAGTACCAGCATCCTGAACACCGATAACAGCCGCATCTTGGACACTAGGATGAGTCAGCAGAATAGCTTCGAGTTCAGCTGGTGGTACTTGAAATCCTTTATATTTGATCAACTCTTTGAGTCTGTCCTCTATTACCAGGTTCCCCTCCTCACAGAAGAAACCAATATCACCTACAACAAAGATTAAATTAAATGAATGGAGCATTAAGTTCTTGCATTTCTTTACAGCCATTTGATATATCACAATGACAGGCTGCAAATATCTTTGACCTAAGAATAAACAGGCGACTACCAACAGCTGCCTTTGTGTAACGCACTGTGCTAGCTAAACGGACACAACTCTCGCTCTTACAAACACAGGTGCTTAGGTCGAAAAATGCCCCTTACGACTTGAGCCCTCTTTGACATTACATCCTTACTGTAAGGATCAAGGGGGTCAAGTCGTAAGGGACATTTTTCTACCCCAGCGTATCCGCTTCCATATTTGTAAGACATGATGTACGAATCCGTATATCACTTGGAGGAATTAGGTGGGTTAGAGAAGCCGACAGGGTGTCTGTACTGTCTCCTAGTCCTAGAATGCTAAAATAGACTGATAACTTACCGGTATGTAGCCAACCATCGCTATCTATCATATCATCTGTAGCCTGTTGATTATTCAGATAACCTTTCATCACTTGAGGACCCTTGATACATATCTCACCTTCTTCACCTGGCCCCAAACTTCTTCCTGTCTCCACATCTTTAACCTAGAACATGACAGGAACGCAATGATTTTAACAGTATATCCGTTACAGATAGAAACCTTTCCCCCAGCACTCTTGTCGTTTGTAAATCTGGCACCGTTAATTCCGTGTCATCAGAGCAATCAGAAACTTTCTTTCTTAAAATTAGAAATAATAAAATATGTTATATCTACCTTAGCTGTAGAGTTACAGACGACAGGACCATTAGATCCTAATTTAGCAGGTGGATTATCTATAGCTATCACAGGAGATGTTTCTGTTAAACCATAACCTATTGGGGTGTAAACAAATTGGAATATTTGAAGAAAAAAAAACAACGCTTTCTGTGTTTTGCTGGGTTCATGAATGCAGATGCTCATCTGTACAGCAACATCATGTAGTTTGCATGGTGGCGTTTCTATGAATTATGTAGAGGGGCCTAGTTAGGGCCAGAGATTTACAGTCAAAAACTGAGGAGGGCAAAGCCATCGGGTCAGTTTTACAAGGACAGCGTCAAAAGACACCATTATTCGGGTGTAAACAATATGAGATTAGGGTGTTCATTCTTACAACAGGTGTTGAACTTTATCACTAGTCTCAGTGCAGTTCGCGGTTATCCTGTTGATTTCTTACCTTGGTAGATCGGAAGTTCATGTCTATCTGTGAATTCTTTTGACAGACCAACACCTAGAGGAGCAGCACCACTAACAATATATTTCAAATTCTGTACACATTCTTTAGATACTGAGGGGTGTTTGGCCATAAACAATAGAATTGGTGGAACAGCGTGAAGAATAGATATCTACAATAGAGGTTGATTTAAATTCATTTTCCTACGCCCTGGAGTTATAATAAGTGAAATTGAGGTATTCAATGGACAATGCCACTTTACTTCCCTAGTTGATACATCTCTATCATTCGGCAATTCTCGGCAGTTTCCGTAAAGCTGAATCTGTGTATAGTTCATGTACTCATGGTATTGGGGTTTCATGATTTCCAAGGCAAGAAGTTTGGTCATTTGACGTACCTTTTGTTCTTGTAAAGCTCTAAGGAATACAGGTGGATCAAATTTAGGCAGTGTTATAAGAGGACAACCATTATCTATAGCACCAAACTGTACTGGTATCATTCCATAAATATGATAAAATGGTAAAATTCCTAAAAATCTGTCCACTCCTTGTTTTATGTCTACTGATAATCTGAAATACAGGAAATTGGTACGTTTTCTAAATGGCATTGTAAAAAAGTTTTCTTAAAAATTTATGTGTATCAGGGACACTGATAGCAACGATTTGCACCTTTCCAATTTTCAATCAGACATAGTGTGGATCTTGCAATTCCACCTACGCTAAGCACTTTATGAAAGCGTTTGAATTTGTATAAAATGACGCCATTTGCTTGGTCGTGGATTCTAATCAAAGTCGGTGTGTGAATACCCAGGTGACATTATTCAAATCGACAGATAATTCGGGAAAGATCAAGGCCAAGTTGTTATCCCCCGTAAAAAAACGGTTGTTTCTTTTTTTTTCTTACTTGACTTGATACAGGTTAGCTATACAATTATGATGTGTTAACATCACTCCTTTCGGTAGCCCTGTGGTACCACTGGAATAGGGTAAAATCAGAATATCGTTTTTAGGATCTATAGAAACATCAGGAAACATGGTACCGTCATCTTTTAGAAGTTCTGACACTGGACGACAACCTTCTGCTTCTCCGAGTATAAAGATTTCCTGAAAATCGAAAAGTCAATTAGTAAAATGCAGACCCGCAGATACAGGAGGGCATGAGGGGCAAAGGTTCACGGGGATCCTTCTTACCAGTTGGTCATTTGTCAAACCTTTTGGCATCGATCTTTTCCAGATTACGGATTACCTGTTCCCATTCACAGCTCTGTCGATGGGAATTTCACTCAACCATTGTTGAATTGTAGAAGGTCTATTTCTGAAAATAATGTCCGAATGTTTTCAATATGGAAAACGTACCTTGACACTTGATGCTAAGGATTGTTTGCTGTTGATGGCTTCTTTTAAATTTGGTAACAGAGGAAGGATGGTAAAGGCTGCCTTGGCTTTGGAATGTTCTAATTGTATTGCTAGTTCTCCTGTGGATAATAAGGCAGTTACATTAAAATACAATTATCAAAATATGTGTTAGAAGACTCTTTGAAATTGACGTCTGTCGCACAGTTGCAAGTTGGCGTCGGATAGCCTAATCTGGAACGGAATGTATCGCTGTCTGGCTTTTGCCTACCACAGTAATTGATGTGAAGCTCAAAACGCTTTCGGCAGCATCTCTTAGGTTGTATACTAAGGTTGTCTAACCTCAGGGTCCATTTATAGCGGGGATGACTGGAATAAGTCTCACAAAGAAAAGGGAATTTTTGACACTCATATTCTGGACCAGAAAGCCACGTCATGATAGCTGAACTATTATTTTTTACTTCAATCTAATATGGCTGACACTGGCAGCCATCTTGAAATGAACGAAATCATTACCTGGAGTGTATGAAGGATTGGCCGGGGTGACAATAACTCCTATAGAAGATGCTGCTAGCATTATAATAGAATATTCTGGTACATTGGCACTGTAGACTGCTATAACATCACCCTTCTTGTACCCCAGCCTAGTTAGAGCACTGGCTACCTTTATAGCTGCCCCTTTCATTACAGTATAACTATAGTTTCTTCCCGATTCAAAATCTATCTGTTAATTAGAATAACAATATTATACGACTGTGTTTGGCACAATGGTCATTTTCTCCGGTCAAATTATTTTGTCCAAGAGTTCTTAGATGAAAGCACGGGCCGAGGAGAGTGCTTAGGTTGAACCGTCGAATAAATGTACATATTATATTTGCTTTACCAGCCTAAATCGCATAAATGTCACGCTAAGCGATACAAGGTCTTCTACTTACCACAGCTGTATTGTCTTTGAATTCATCACATCTAGAGAAGATGTACTCCGAGAAGGAGACATTGGGTATGTCAGCATTAGCAATGGGACTTCGAACAATGTTCTCTTTAGACCAAACACTCTGTTGTCGAACTTGGTTGTTGATATGTGGAAATCGACATCTTGGATGGTGAGTGATCTGGTTTGAGGATGTTTTACACCAGGTCAACAATCGTTCAGCTGATGATCTCTTCATTTTCTATCGTTCTGGAAAACATTTAACACTCACGTTGAAAAACGGTTGAGTTTTACATCCTAATATACCTTAATGATATATACATGTGATGAAATGATATGAGGCTGAACGTCTTCTCTTGGTACTTACTCCTCCAATTAATTCTACCTCACCCGTCACTCCGTCAGTGAGTTCGTCACTCACTTTATTGAAAGGATGAAATAAATTGTAGTTTTTACTAATGTTCTGTGTCTTATTGAAAGAATGAAATCAAAGCAACTTTAAAAGTCTTTCTGTTCTGCATCTTATTTAGCTGTAGAAATTGAAATATATTATATATGTAGTTTAACGACCTATTATACTGTACCATCAAATGAAAAGCAGCTTTTAGTCGTTCTGTTTTACACCTTATTTAACTACGGAAATTAAATTGTAATATTGCGTTGTATTGTCGTTACGGTTACCCTGTGCACAGCTTAGGTAAGCAGCATCCTATTCTATAGTTACAGGCCCGTAGCCACAACGTAATTATTCCGGGGTGGGGGGCAAGTGATATATTCGGAGGGGGAATGAGGGAGTGGGGGTGGTCGATTGCGGGAAGGGGTGAAATATTCAACTAAGATGTCCTGGGGCATCGAACTGTTACTATCACTTTTTCGAGTAAACAAAAACAAACTTTATTTAATAGGCGTATCTGATTCAAGAATGTTAAGGAGAGCCCAGGATATCTTTCATGTTTTGGAACACTCCAGTGCCTTGTAAGAAATTATCCTACCCATGTCCCGAAACGGAGGCACTGTGGCCCCTTTCTTTGCTATGTACAATACATGCAGCTAAGTTGGTGATATACTTACGTATCTCGTAGGCTCAACCGATAGCAAGTTGAAATTTCGTCTGCTAGGCGTTTAGGTGCCAAAGGTTCGAATCTTCCTTTAGATATGAAATATTCTGATGCCACTGCCAGTATTTCCGAGAGTCGCCTTGTGTTTGCTTTCAGCTCCTATCACAATATACTCAAATGCACGTAATGCACTCAATAAATGACTCCTTCGTTACCAGAGAACTATGACGTCACAATTGACAATAGACTCTGTAATGTTTTTCAATCTATCAGGCTTTGTGTTGTTTCATGATTTAACTAGCTATTCGCCCAGTTAGGAAGCATCCTTACTACTTTTTGAAATACAACTAAGACTAAGCTTCGTCTGTAGGTTATATCATATAAAATTAGGCCTATTAGGAATAAAGTGACGACATTGAATTTGATAATGTAAAAAAATTATCGAAGGTCCTTATCACTGCTCTTCCCTAGCGGAATATAATCGGTAATTTGTTACAAGTTGGTAAATGTACAATAACTTGTTATATTAAAGATAAAACTAATAAAAACAACGAAAGTTTGGTCTAATTTTAATTAGACACTGACTCATATACAATCTTCAAATTGATTACTTACAATTTAGTGTGAAGTAGAATATATTATAAAACTATTGGAGAAGAGGACCTCTAGTTTAATGTTAAATAAAACAGAAAAAAATATGTACAAATTTATTAACATTACTATGTAAAAATAAAACAACAAAAACATTTAACTTTACAACACAATGTAGACGATTGGCGAAGGAGCCAAAACAATGACATTTTCCGATTTAAGGAATATAGTGCGATAGCCCGACTTGTCCCTAACCTGTTCGTCAGGCGTGATATATGGTTCCCGGGACAGTGGTTTGAGGATATAATATCGTTGTTGTGATATCCGTACCACGTCTGAGGAACCACTGTGGCGATATTACGTCTGAGGAACCACTGTGACGATACCACGTCTGAGGAAACACCATATTTCAAGCTTTCAACATAACCATAATCGTTTTAAAAAAAAAGCCACTGGCTGAACAAATTCGAATAACGTTGCTCACAAAGGCTAAAATTTGTAAAAAAAAAAATTCTGCAATTTAAAAGCTGCACTAAAATTATCAAAGTACATGTTAAAGATTTCATTAAAATCTAAAATAAAAATTTAACGAAAATAAGAGGTATCTATAACTCATTTAAAAAACTAAAACACAGAAAAATTTAAAAGTGGTTTAATGTGACCACAAAATTATTTCATTATTATTTAAAATATAAAAGTTCACGTAAAGATGAGGTATCTAAAACTCATTAAAAAAAATAATAAAAAAACCCAACAACAAAATACACAGATAGTTTTAAAGTGGTAAACATTGCCACAATATTATTTCATGATTGTTTGTTAATATTCTAAATATAGAATTAACGTAAAGATGATTTATGGGGTTAAAAACAGATAGTAAAAAGGATAAAGGCAACAAAATCCTTGTTTCGTTAATTGTTTTCTATAAAAAAAATCTTCGACGAATTTCCGTCTAACTAAAAAAAAAAAAAGCTTATGAGCATCCTGAAACAGGCTGCCTTTGATCTTTGTGTTGAGATAGAAATAAGTTATTCTCTTAATTGACGACGGAGAATTTTGCCACTGGGTGATTTTGGAATAACATCGATAAATTCGACACCACCCCGTAATCTTTTGTGTTGAGCAACTTTCTCTGAAAAATATAGTGAGGATTAATCAGAAAATTCGGCAGAATGTCCAAAATGTGTTCAGAAATTAATTGAATACAACTTGCGATAATCTAAATCTACCAACAATAATGAAATTGATAGAGAATTGTATTGAAAACTACTTAGTAATAAAACTGAGCGGTCTTCAATATAAAAAATCATATATTTTCCCCCTGCCGAAAAACTGTACGTTTGTATATCTTTGACGTCTCTAGTCTTTTCTATGGCTTTTTAATAGCAAAACTTACCTTCTACAAATTTCAAGATACCATCTTCCTGAACGTCTGTATTTGGTTTCCTGACAATAAAAGCTTTGGGAAGTTCCCCAGTACCAGCATCCTGAACACCGATAACAGCCGCATCTTGGACACTAGGATGAGTCAGCAGAATAGCTTCGAGTTCAGCTGGCGGTACTTGAAATCCTTTATATTTGATCAACTCTTTGAGTCTGTCCTCTATAACCAGGTTCCCCTCCTCACAGAAGTAACCAATATCACCTACAATAAAAATTAAATTAAATGAATGGAGCATTAAGTTCTTGCATTTCTTTACAGCCATTTGATATATCACAATGACAGGCTGCAAATATCTTTGAACAAAAGATAAACAGGCGACTACCAACAGCTGCCTCTGTGTAACACACTGTGCTAGCTAATCGGACACGACAACTCTTGCCCTTACAAACACAGGTGCTTGGGTCGAAAAATGCCCCTTATGACTTGACCCCTCTTTGACGTTACATCCTTACTGTAAGGATCAAGGGGGTCAAGTCGTAAGGGACACTTTTCGACCCCAGCGTCTCCGCTTCCATATTTGAAAGACATGATGTAAGGATCCGTATATCACGTCTGAGGAATTAGGTGGGGTTAGAGAAGCCGACAGGGTGTCTGTATTGTCTCCTAGTCCTAGAGTACTAAAATAGACTGATAACTTACCGGTATGTAGCCAACCATCGCTATCTATCATATCATTTGTAGCCTGTTGATTATTCAGATAACCTTTCATCACTTGAGGACCCTTGATACATATCTCACCTTCTTCACCTGGCCCCAAACTTCTTCCTGTCTCCACATCTTTAACCTAGAACATGACAGGAACGCAATGATTTTAACAGTATTTCCGTTACAGATAGAAACCTTTCTCCCAGCACTCTTGTCGTTTGTAAATCTGGCACAGTTAGTTCCGTGTCATCAGGGAAATCAGAAACGAAAAAGGGGAGGTGGAGGGCAAAGACCAGTGGCATACTAGACTTTTTCAACTGGGGGGGGGGGGGGCAAGAAGGGGCAGTGACTTGAAATGGGGGAAGGGGAGGGGGCGCCTAAGACAATCTGGGTGCCGCGCTGACTGATTTCATTCTTTTCATAGACCAAATAAATTCTTCTTTTTTTTTTATAGTCAAACACAATGCTCCTCTCACCTACATTGGATAGAAATATTAAAATTAGAAATAATAAAATATGTTATATCTACCTTGGCTGTAGAGTTACAGACGACAGGACCATTAGATCCTAATTTAGCAGGTGGATTATCTATAGCTATCACAGGAGATGTTTCTGTTAAACCATAACCTATTGGGGGGGGTAATCAAATCTTCTAATAATTTGGAATATTTGAGGAAAAACGTATTCGGTGCTTTGCTGGTTTCATGGAGGCAGATTCTCATCTTTACAGCAACATCATGTAGTTTGCACAGCGGTGTTTCTATAAATTATGTAGAGGGGCCTAGTTAGGGCCATAGATTTACAGTCAAAAACTGAGGAGGGCAAAGCCATCGGGTCAGTTTTACAAGGACAGCGTCAAAAGACACCATTGTTCGGGTGTAAACAATATGAGATTAGGGTGTTCATTCTTACAACAGGTGTTGAACTTTATCACTAGTCTCAGTGCAGTTCGCGGTTATCCAGTTGATTTCTTACCTTGGTAGATCGGAAGTTCATGTCTTTCTGTGAATTCTTTTGACAGACCAACACCTAGAGGAGCAGCACCACTTACAATATATTTCAAATTTTGTACACATTCTTTAGATACTGAGGGGTGTTTGGCCATAAACAATAGAATTGGTGGAACAGCGTGAAGAATAGATATCTACAATAGAAGTTGATTTAAATTCATTTTCCTACGCCCTGGAGTTATAATAAGTGAAATTGAGGTATTCAATGGACAATGCCACTTTACTTCCCTAGTTGATACATCTCTATCATTCGGCAATTCTTGGCAGTTTCCGTAAAGCCGAATCTGTGTATAGTTCATGTACTCATGGTATTGGGGTTTCATGATTTCCAAGGCAAGAAGTTTGGTCATTTGACGTACCTTTTGTTCTTGTAAAGCTCTAAGGAATACAGGTGGATCAAATTTAGGCAGTGTTATAAGAGGACAACCATTATCTATAGCACCAAACTGTACTGGTATCATTCCATAAATATGATAAAATGGTAAAATTCCTAAAAATCTGTCCACTCCTTGTTTTATGTCTACTGCTAATCTGAAATACAGGAAATTGGTACGTTTTCTAAATGCCATTGTAAAAAGGTTTTCTTAAAAATTCATGTGTATCAGGGACACTGATAGCAACGATTTGCACCTTTCCAATTTTCAATCAGACATAGTGTGGATCTTGCAATTCCACCTACGCTAAGCACTTTATGAAAGCGTTTGAATCTTTATAAAATGACGCCATTTGCTTGGTCGTGGATTCTAATCAAAGTCAGCGTGTGAATACAGAGGTGACATTATTCAAATCGACAGATAATTCGGGAAAGATCAAGGCCAAGTTGTTATCCCCCCGTAAAAAAACGGTTGTTTCTTTTTTTTCTTACTTGACTTGATACAGGTTAGCTATACAATTATGATGTGTTAACATCACTCCTTTCGGTAGCCCTGTGGTACCACTGGAATAGGGTAAAATCAGAATATCGTTTTTAGGATCTATAGAAACATCAGGAAACATGGTACCGTCATCTTTTAGAAGTTCTGACACTGGACGACAACCTTCTGCTTCGCCGAGTATAAAGATTTCCTGAAAATAATTCGAAAGTCAATTAGTAAAATGCAGGCCCGCAGATACAGGAGTGCATGAGGGGCAAAGGTTCACAAGGATCCATCATACCAGTTAGTTCTTTGTCAAACCTTTTGGCATAGATCTTTCCAGATTACGGATTACCTGTTCCCATTCACAGCTGTGTCGATGGAAATTTCACTCAACCATTGTTGAATTGTAGAAGGTCTATTTCTGAAAATAATGTCTGAATGTTTTCAATATGGACAACGTACCTTGACACTTGATGCTAAGGACTGTTTGCTGTTGATGGCTTCTTTTAAATTTGGTAACAGAGGAAGGATGGTAAAGGCTGCCTTGGCTTTGGAATGCTCTAACTGTATTGCTAGTTCTCCTGTGGATAATAAGGCAGTTACATTAAATACAATTATCAAATAATTGTCAGTAGACTCTGTAAGTGACGTCTGTCGCACAGTTGCAAGTTGGCGTCGGGTAGCCTAATCTGGAACGGAATGTATCGCTGTCTGGCTTTTGCCTACCACAGTAATTGATGTGAAGCTCAAAACGCTTTCGGCAGCATCTCTTAGGTTGTATACCAAGGTTGTCTAACCTCAGGGTCCATTTACAGCGGGGATGACTGGAATAAGTCTCACAAAGAAAAGGGAATTTTTGACACTCATATTCTGGACCAGAAAGCCACGTCATGATAGCTGAACTATTATTTTTTACTTCAATCTAATATGGCTGACACTGGCAGCCATCTTGAAATGAACGAAATCATTACCTGGAGTGTATGAAGGATTGGCCGGGGTGACAATAACTCCTATAGAAGATGCTGCTAGCATTATAATAGAATATTCTGGTACATTGGCACTGTAGACTGCTATAACATCACCCTTCTTGTACCCCAGCCTAGTTAGAGCACTGGCTACCTTTATAGCTGCCCCTTTCATTACAGTATAACTATAGTTTCTTCCCGATTCAAAATCTATCTGTTAATTAGAATAACAATATTATACGACTGTGTTTGGCACAATGGTCATTTTCTCCGGTCAAATTATTTTGTCCAAGAGTTCTTAGATGAAAGCACGGGCCGAGGAGAGTGCTTAGGTTGAACCGTCGAATAAATGTACATATTATATTTGCTTTACCAGCCTAAATCGCATAAATGTCACGCTAAGCGATACAAGGTCTTCTACTTACCACAGCTGTATTGTCTTTGAATTCATCACATCTAGAGAAGATGTACTCCGAGAAGGAGACATTGGGTATGTCAGCATTAGCAATGGGACTTCGAACAATGTTCTCTTTAGACCAAACACTCTGTTGTCGAACTTGGTTGTTGATATGTGGAAATCGACATCTTGGATGGTGAGTGATCTGGTTTGAGGATGTTTTACACCAGGTCAACAATCGTTCAGCGGATGATCTCTTCATTTTCTATCGTTCTGGAAAACATTTAACACTCACGTTGAAAAACGGTTGAGTTTTACATCCTAATATACCTTAATGATATATACATGTGATGAAATGATATGAGGCTGAACGTCTTCTCTTGGTACTTACTCCTCCAATTAATTCTACCTCACCCGTCACTCCGTCAGTGAGTTCGTCACTCACTTTATTGAAAGGATGAAATAAATTGTAGTTTTTACTAATGTTCTGTGTCTTATTGAAAGAATGAAATCAAAGCAACTTTAAAAGTCTTTCTGTTCTGCATCTTATTTAGCTGTAGAAATTGAAATATATTATATATGTAGTTTAACGACCTATTATACTGTACCATCAAATGAAAAGCAGCTTTTAGTCGTTCTGTTTTACACCTTATTTAACTACGGAAATTAAATTGTAATATTGCGTTGTATTGTCGTTACGGTTACCCTGTGCACAGCTTAGGTAAGCAGCATCCTATTCTATAGTTACAGGCCCGTAGCCACAACGTAATTATTCCGGGGTGGGGGGCAAGTGATATATTCGGAGGGGGAATGAGGGAGTGGGGGTGGTCGATTGCGGGAAGGGGTGAAATATTCAACTAAGATGTCCTGGGGCATCGAACTGTTACTATCACTTTTTCGAGTAAACAAAAACAAACTTTATTTAATAGGCGTATCTGATTCAAGAATGTTAAGGAGAGCCCAGGATATCTTTCATGTTTTGGAACACTCCAGTGCCTTGTAAGAAATTATCCTACCCATGTCCCGAAACGGAGGCACTGTGGCCCCTTTCTTTGCTATGTACAATACATGCAGCTAAGTTGGTGATATACTTACGTATCTCGTAGGCTCAACCGATAGCGAGTTGAAATTTCGTCTGCTAGGCGTTTAGGTGCGAAAGGTTCGAATCTTCCTTTAGATATGAAATATTCTGATGCCACTGCCAGTACTTCCGAGCGTCGCCTTGTGTTTGCTTTCAGCTCCTATCACATATACTCAAATGCATGTAATGCACTCAATAAATGACTCCTTCGCTACCAGAGAACTATGACGTCACAATTGACAATAGACTCTGTAATGTTTTTCAATCTATCAGGCTTTGTGTTGTTTCATGATTTAACTAGCTATTCGCCCAGTTAGGAAGCATCCTTACTACTTTTTGAAATACAGCTAAGACTAAGCTTCGTCTGTAGGTTATATCATATAAAATTAGGCCTATTAGGAATAAAGTGACGACATTGAATTTGATAATGTAAAAAAATTATCGAAGGTCCTTATCACTGCTCTTCCCTAGCGGAATATAATCGGTAATTTGTTACAAGTTGGTAAATGTACAATAACTTGTTATATTAAAGATAAAACTAATAAAAACAACGAAAGTTTGGTCTAATTTTAATTAGACACTGACTCATATACAATCTTCAAATTGATTACTTACAATTTAGTGTGAAGTAGAATATATTATAAAACTATTGGAGAAGGGGACCTCTAGTTTAAAAGTTTA
>NW_008708987.1:895923-896934 GCF_000327385.1 Lottia gigantea
TGATTACAAACTTTCAATTCGTGGTCATATTTCGTACCAGTCGGACATTTCATACGGAGAGATTTAAACCCTCCCCATTTATCACTGACACAGAGTTTAAAGCTTGTACAAGAGTCTTCATCTTGATAAATACCTAGTTCATCACACTCCTCCATCAATATACCCTCCGTACCTGGAATTTAATATAGATCTCTACAACTATTTGATTATGACATGACCGTAGCCACACTGGACTGGATTGTGCGCCGGGTTTAGTTTAGTAGCGATGATATGTAGCACTTTTGACAGGAATGCCCCCTATTACGTTTGATGCTTACTTCTATGATACTGGGTTAACCTATGTCTATGATACTGGGTGGACCTATCACTATAATACTGGGTGAACCTATCACTATAATACTGGGTGAACCTATCACTATAATACTGGGTAGACCTATCTCTATGATACTGGGTGGACCTATCTCTATGATACTGGGTGGACCTATCACTATGATACGGGGTAAACCTATCTCTATGATACTGGGTGGACCTATCCCTATGATACTGGGTAGACCTATCTCTATGATACTGGGTGGACCTATCCCTATGATACTGGGTAGACCTATCTCTATGATACTGGGTGGACCTATCTCCATGATACTGGGTAGACCTATCTCTATGATACTGGGTGAACTCATCTCTATGATACTGGGTTAACCTATGTCTATGATACTGGGTGAACCTATCTCTATGATACTGGGTAGACATATCTCTTTAATACTGGGTCGACCTATCTCTATGATACTGGGTGGACCTATCTCTATGATACTGGGTAGACCTATCTCTATGATACTGGGTAGATCTATCTCTACGATACGGGGTGGACCTATCTCTATGATACGGGGTGGACCTATCTCTATGATACTGGGTCGACCTATCTCTATGATACTGGGTAGACATCTCTATGATACTGGGTAGACCTATCTCTATGATACGGGGTGGACCTATCGCTATGATACGGGGTGGACCATC
>NW_008708987.1:937564-939180 GCF_000327385.1 Lottia gigantea
TTGACTGGAATAATGAGGAAAGATGACTTATTCAGTACCCATTTACAGCTGGGTTGACTGGAATAATGAGGAAAGATGACTTATTCAGTACCCATTTACAGCTGGGTTGACTGGAGTAATGAGGAAAGATGACTTATTCAGTCCCCATTTACAGCTGGGTTGACTGGAATAATGAGGAAAGATGACTTATTCAGTACCCATTTACAGCTGGGTTGACTGGAATAATGAGGAAAGATGACTTATTCAGTACCCATATACAGCTGGGTTGACTGGAATAATGAGGAAAGATGACTTATTCAGTACCCATATACAGCTGGGTTGACTGGAATAATGAGGAAAGATGACTTATTCAGTACCCATATACAGCTGGGTTGACTGGAATAATGAGGAAAGATGACTTATAAAAGCTCACAAGATCTTTAATCGCTGACCGAGATTAGAACCCATCAATACATTTCCACTACCTTTGATTCTAATGGTTTAATAACAGTCCCTCTTGAATAATTTTAGATCCATACCACCACATGACTGTGGGGGATGTTACTGGCAATTATGGGCAAGCTCACCTCCTCAAAGACCTCAAATAAATAGAATTACTCGTAAAATTATAATTTGACAATCAAACTAAGCTACTTGAATTAACTCTGAATGTCATGGAGTATGGAATCAAAATAAAACATTTCAAAATGATGAATGATTGAAAATTGCATAAAAATTGTTAATGGCTGATGGAACAAGACAACAAAAAAAGCATGCGATTTCTTGTTATTTACTAGCTCTTTCCAGTAGTGAAACTATAAATATTCTGATGCTTGAAGCACTATAAATCTAATAATGCTTATTCCACCCCAAACATAAAGCTGTGTACAAATTTTCAAATAGAAATAGTAAGAAACTTACACCAATTACAATAAGGTAAAAATTTCAATTCTTTTTCAATTCTGTTTTAAGTTCACACAATTCAAGATATTTTTTTTCATTTTGTCATTAATTTTGGAAAATTTTCAAAATACTTTCATTTTCTCCATGTCAAATTTGTTAATAATAATCAAAAGATTTTGATAATAGGATTGGTGTAAGATCCATTATATAATATAAACAAGCAAATTCAAAACCCTTCTCCTAATAAAAAATTCAATAAAAAAAAATGTAAAAATAAAATGAAAGTAGAGAAGGGTACGTACCTGGGCGTGTAAAGTGGTGTAAGGATTGTCTGGGGGGGTCATATTATATTGCTGGGCTAAACGTTGGACGTCCTGTACTAGGGTAATAATAGTAGTATATTCCTTATCAGCCTCACCCAGAGTTGATTTAAATGTGTCGTGGGCTGAGATCAAACCCTGAAATTATAAATAACAATTGAAATGAAATGGACAAAAAAACGAGACAAATTTGTCAGAGCCTGTAGCACACCGGACTTGAATTTACTTTCCAAACAAATGCATAATCAATGTTCAATGTCAGCCCCTCAAACCTTCATCACTGACACAGTAAAAACGGTAAGCAAGCATCTAACTCACTGGGCAACTGCAGCTCCCTGCTTGAGGAAGGCAGATGTCTACCAATAAAAAATCTACAATGGAAATAAACATACCTGGACTTCTTCTGTAGTATGA
>NW_008708987.1:943569-944901 GCF_000327385.1 Lottia gigantea
ACAAGACAATTATTATTCAGTTTAAATTATCATTCTTCCAGCAAAATAAAATAAATGTTTGAGTATCACATACTGTGTTTCAGCAATATTTTGGGAGATTTTAAATTAATGGAGTTTTACATCCTGTTCTCATCGATTTTACACAAATAATTTCTTATTACAATACAAATACATCGAGAGGTTGCGCAGGATAAATTAGGTTTAACCAGTGGAATAGCTAAGTCGGTAGAAAGTTGGATTGTCATCTGCTAGGTGACTAGGTGCCGTGGGTTTGAATCCTACAAAAGGTTAGATAGATTCTGATGCCACGAATATTGACTGTCAAACACCTAGCTATGAGATTAGGTCCACCAAAAGGATAAGCAAGACAAGAGCTTGTATCAGATCTTGTAGAGAATGTATTGAATAAGAATGCAGCTAGAGTCTAGTTGATATAAAACCTTATAATTATAGCTTGTGAAACAATATCTGATTTTATCAGAGAAAGGTTATCAAGACAAGGGAGATAATTTGTAATGCCAAGGGCAAACAGTCTACAGCGCCTCTTGTTAGAGAAAAAACATTATCATGATAACGTAAGTGGTTGATATCCTACTGAGACTATTACAAATTCCTCTCCCCTCATTCATCTACAGGTATGGACTCACTCCACTAAAACATTTTATGCAAATGATTGTATAGGAATGTAGTCCAGGCTATTTTTAGAAATCTTCTTTCTCTCTCCCTTTTGGGGTTTTTGCCTGCCTATTTTTGGGTAAAATTTGGTCTAGATTTGGAATTTGATGTCTGAAATTGCATTATCTTTCAGATTTGGTGAGATGATGAGAGACTTAAAGGCGGAAGGCTAATTCTAAAAATAGTCGTTTTGTGAAGTGCCAAACTCTAGCGGATGAGTATAACCGGTAGTAGTCTACTTTCAATTTTAGTAGCTCAAAATTTTCATGGTCATCATATAATGAATTTTTTAGGAGACATTGAGAATTGGTCAGGCTTTCATTCGACATATTGGAAAGCTTTCAACGAGATTTCTGGAAAAAGTTATAGAAGGTTGAATTTCGTGTTTTAACATGGGAAGAGATGGCAAATGAATTAGTGGAGTGAGTCCTGTCTGGTAAGGTCATTTATTTTTTAAAATTGATATTTTTCAAAAAGTTGTGAATGATTTTGTATGAAATTTTCAGAATAGGTAGAATAAAGACTAAATTACTTTTTATGGCTTCATTTGCATATTTTTTTGTCCAAAATTTGAATTTTGGCCACTTTTATTGAAAAACGCCATTTCAGCCAAATTTCGACCTGTCAACTTTGCAGCAATGTATCAAAATTGTAATT
>NW_008708987.1:950661-952176 GCF_000327385.1 Lottia gigantea
ATCTCTAGTATATATAATAGTTAACACAAATAACTTAGTAGGTTTAATACAAAATTCAAGAAAAATGAAACTGAATTGAAACAGAGTTGAACTTTGCTGTATGTTTTGCAAATGATGATCGGCAATGCCATGCAGTATGCATTAGGGACAGAACAGTGGTATAAGGAGAGACATATGGGGACCCCTAAGAAAGAGGATTATGTTGACACCCCCAAACACACACACTTTTGCAGGTAGTTCAAGTATTGCTGATAAGCCCTCGTTCTGTGGCCCTACTTGGCCGCTCACCTTATCTTTCTGTTTAAAATGTGAAATTTGTATCTCAAAGAATTAAAAATGTTGGCCTAATTGTGACAGGATATGACCTATTTAAAGTCTAGTTTAACCTATTGTCATCCACCTGTGATATCATTATATATATAGAAATAGGCTTGGTAGTCTGTATATTCAGTAAATGAACCACAAACTGTAAATGAAGCACAATGTACCACTATTGAGGTATGAATGAATAAAAGAGTTGGGTTTAATGTCCATATAAAGACACTGTAACTAGATCAATTGGGTACAAGTACTTTATCAGTGGAATGAATGAATGAATGAATGAATGAATGAATGAATGAATGAATGAATGAATGAATGAATGAATGAATGAATGAATGAATGAATGCCCCTCAATCAAATCCCATTGAAGATTATTAGTTTTAAGGCCAAATTGGCCCTACAATAATTAGCCTTATGAACCTCATAGCCTAAAGATTAAGGGCTGCATTTCTCTGCCTAAGAAAACACAGGATATCTTTGAAGAAGCCCAAAGAAAGTACTGGCATGTGGCCTGAATTTTTCTGACTGGTGTTTATAACACAATGGGTTCCACCCAACTCAAACCTTTTATCTTCTTAGCAATAAGTAAGTCATCCTAGCAGAATTCTGCTCCTTAATTAATATCTGAAACCTAACTTAAGAATACTGAAATAGCTTTTGCATTCAAAAGGGGATGGATTTTGACACTCAGTAAATTGAGTAAATATTGCTAGAAATGAGATCTGATTTTTAATCGTTGATAAGCGTTGTTGATGATAATATTTCATTAAGTTGCAACTCGTGACATACGATTTATAATTTTACACAATGTACTTATATAAATATATGAAATCAATATTGCCCTAGTAGATACTAGACCATACTGATTACTAATTACTTATATACACAGTATAGATATATACATACAGTGGTCCGAAACTTCTTGTCACAAATATAACCATTAAAACACTTCTTATAGACAGGCTACATCATGGCTACATCGTGGTTTAACTGCACTTAACTTTAAATGGTTGACATCAGAAACACAAATCAAAGGCAGTGGGGTTTCTACAAGGGCTACTGAGGCTGGCCTAGCATTGGCCCCACCCCAGGGCCGTGTTTCACCGCCATGTCATTTGACCCAACCAGATCTAACGAATTAACAACAACCAAGCCAACACAGAATCACCCAATCTGAACCAATCCAACTACCAA
>NW_008708987.1:1002824-1002915 GCF_000327385.1 Lottia gigantea
CACTATAGTTTCTTCCTGATTCAAAATCTATCTGTTAATTAGAATAACAATATTATCCGACTGTGTTTGGCATAATGGTCATTTTCTTCGG
>NW_008708987.1:1002965-1004458 GCF_000327385.1 Lottia gigantea
TTTCTATAAATTATGTAGAGGGGCCTAGTGAGGAGGGCAATCTGGTAAGTTTTACAAGGACAGCGTCAAAAGACACCATTGTTTGGGTGTAAACAATATGAGATTAGGGTGTTCATTCTTACAATAGGTGTTGAACTTTATCACTAGTCTCAGTGCAGTTCGCGGTTATCCTGTTGATTTCTTACCTTGGTAGACCGGAACTTCATGCCTATCTGTAAATTCTTTTGACAGACCAACACCTAGAGGAGCAGCACCACTAACAATATATTTCAAATTCTGTACACATTCTTTAGATACTGAGGGGTGTTTGGCCATAAACAATACAATTGGTGGAACAGCGTGAAGAATAGATATCTACAATAGAAGTTGATTTAAATTAATTTTCCTACGCCCTAGGGTAATAAAATACCACTTTACTTCCCTAGTTGATACATCTCAACAATTCAGCAATTCTCGGCAGTTTCCGTAAAGCCGAATCTGTGTATAGTTCATGTACTCATGGTATTGGGGTTTCATGATTTCCAAGGCAAGAAGTTTGGTCATTTGACGTACCTTTTGTTCTTGTAAAGCTCTAAGGAATACAGGTGGATCAAATTTAGGCAGTGTTATAAGAGGACAACCATTATCTATAGCACCAAACTGTACTGGTATCATTCCATAAATATGATAAAATGGTAAAATTCCTAAAAATCTGTCCACTCCTTGTTTTATGTCTACTGCTAATCTGAAATACAGGAAATTGGTACGTTTTCTAAATGCCATTGTAAAAAGGTTTTCTTAAAAATTTATGTGTATCAGGGACACTGGTAGCATCGATTTTCAATCAGACATAGTGTGGATCTTGCAATTCCACCTACGCTAAGCGCTTTATGAAAGCGTTTGAATCTTTATAAAATGACGCCATTTGCTTGGTCGTGGATTCTAATCAAAGTCAGTGTGTGAATACCCAGGTGACATTATTCAAATCGACAGATAATTCGGGAAAGATCAAGGCCAAGGACCAGCTGGTGGTCATGATTGTCATTAACTGAAGTTATCCCTGTAAAAAACGGTTGTTGCTTTTTTTTTCTTACCTGACTTGATACAGGTTAGCTATACAATTATGATGTGTTAACATAACTCCTTTGGGTAGCCCTGTGGTACCACTGGAATAGGGTAGAACCAGAATATCGTTTTCAGGATCTATAGAAACATCAGGAAACATGGTACCGTCATCTTTTAGAAGTTCTGAAACTGGACGACAACCTTCTGCTTCTCCGAGTATAAAGATTTCCTGAAAATAATTCGAAAGTCAATTAGTAAAATGCAGGCCGCAGATACAGGAGGGCATGGGGGGCAGTTGGTCCTTTGTCAAACCTTTTGGTATCGATCTTTTCCAGATTACGGATTACCTGTTCCCATTCACAGCTGGGTCGATGGGATCCCACTCAAACTTTGTTGAATTGTAGAATGTTTTCAATATGGACAACGTACCTTGACACTTGATGCTAAGG
>NW_008708987.1:1005018-1007903 GCF_000327385.1 Lottia gigantea
CGATAATGTACATATATTTGCTTTACCGCCTCATGGTCGCCTAAATGTCACGCTAAGCGATACAAGGTTTCTATGAGAAAACTCTTCTACTTACCACAGCTGTATTGTCTTTGAATTCATCACATCTAGAGAAGATGTACTCCGAGAAGGAGACATTGGGTATGTCAGCATTAGCAATGGGACTTCGAACAATGTTCTCTTTAGACCAAACACTCTGTTGTCGAACTTGGTTATTGATATGTCTAAATCGACATCTTGGATGGTGACTGATCTGGTTTGAGGATGTTTTACACCAGGTCAACAATCGTTCAGCTGATGATCTCTTCATTTTCTATCTTCTGGAAAACATTGAACACTCACGTTGAGTCAAATATAAAGCAAAAGTGAACCGCGCGTATGTGTCATACCTGCCGCAACGGTACCGCATAATCGCACCGGTTTACCGTAACGCAGGCATCACACCCGCATGTATTTGTCTTCAACTTTAAGGTGGGAATAGACGACGTACGGTGTCCGGTGCGGTGTACGATGCATCGATACAGTAAAAATAGAAGAAACGAATCGTGTTCGCATCGTGTCCGCACCGAGTCCGAGCCCGTACCTCGTGTGTTCACTTGTTCTATTTTCTACTGTATTGATCATCTCGCATCGTACACCACACCGGACACCGTACGTCGTCTAATCCCACCTTTATTGAAAAAAAAAAATAAATTGTAGTTTTTACTAATGGTCTGTGTTTTATTGAAAGAATGAAATCAAAGCAACTTTAAAAGTCTTTCTGTTCTGCATCTTATTTAGCTGTAGAAATTGAAATATATTATATATGTAGTTTAACGACCTATTATACTGTACCATCAAATGAAAAGCAGCTTTTAGTCGTTCTGTTTTACACCTTATTTAAATACGGAAATTAAATTGTAATGTTACGTTCGTTACACTGTGCACAGCTTAGGTAAGGAGCAAGTCACCTTATTCTATAGTTAAGTTGTCAAAGTCCACTAAAAGTCATTACCTGCCCTATCTCTATTGAATATTATATTAATCTAACTACCTCAAATACTGGCCCTTTTTATAATGGTCGGTAACAATAGGGTCTAATGACATTTATGACATAAAGCTTATACATCAATTAGATAGAGACAACAAATCAACTAATCCTGCCAAAAGTTACTTTTCAGTAAGAATCATTAAAGGCGTCCTCTTTATGCTTTTAACGTGATTAGCGGCTAATTAAGGATTCGCGGAAGCCAATATCGCTGGATTATCTGGATTTAAGTTTAAGCCGTCAACATATTCTTGGTAAAAGTTAATTGCCATGTTTCATTCTGATCCTTGTCCACTTTGCCCTAATGATAAATGAGCCACCCTAATAATCATAGGTGTATCTGATTCAAGAATGTTATGGAGAGACCAGGAAATATTTTATGGTTTGGAACACTCCATAACAGAGGCACGGTGGCCCCTTTCTTTCCTATGTACAATACATGCAGCTAAGTTGGTGATATACTTACGTATCTAGTAGGCTCAACCAGTAGCGAGTTGAAATGTCGTCTGCTATAGGCGATTAAGTGCCGAGGGTTTGAATCTTCCTTTAGATATGAAAGATTTTGATGCCACTGCCAGTACTTCCGAGAGTCGCCTTGTGTTGACTTTCAGCCCCTATCACATAATATACTCAAATTAACGTAATGCACTCAATAAATGACTCGTTCACTACCAGAGCACAAAGAACTATGACATCACAACGACAGTAGACCCTGTTATATTTTTCAATCCACCAGGCTTTGTGTTGTCTCATAATTTAACTAGCTATTCGCCCAGCTAGGGAGCATTCTTACTACTTTTTGAAATACAACTAAGACTTAAGGTTCGTCTGTAGGTTATATTATATATATTAGGACTCTTAAGAATAGAGTGATGTCATTGAATTTGATACAAATTTTCTTTTTTTCCAGGGTAGCCTACATATAGAATATGATTTTATGGGCACACACTCTAGGGTCCTTATCACTGCTCCTCCCGGGCGGGATATTATCGGTAATTTGTCACACGTTGGTAAATGTACTATAATTTATTGCCAGAATAGTAAATAACCAACTCAAATAATGGTATAGTAAAAGTCAATACAAACTATAACAGGCCTAGTCATAAATAACATAATAGCATACATATTTATTTATTACCCGCATATAATCTAACATTTAGAAAAATTTCAAAAGGAAAATTGCCGACAGTGAACTTTGTTGTAACACATAAAAAAATATATTCTCTTCAACTTATTCCAGAACGATATTCAACAGAATAAATTTGCATAATTAACAATAACACTTGAATATTGATGGAGATAAATGTAGATTACCTTCGATAGGCGAATACAAATCCAATTCAAATTGTTTCCTTGATTTTTTTTAAGAATTGAAGAAAGCAAGAACGTACACCTTGACCCAGTTTGAAAACAAGCTGTTCTTTACCGACCTAGTGAAGTCATAGGTAGTTCAAAGTCCATATTATTTGGTATATTTCAGTGAACTATGAACATTCCAATACAAGTTAACGATAAGATAGCTAGTATTGAAGATGTAGGTTGAATATCAAACTGGAGGTAGAATAACCAATCAATGAGGCATCCCAGAACAATACAGATAAATAATATCAATACTTTCTATTGGATTATATAGGTGATAAGTAAAAGTTCTATTATACAAGGTTACTAGACCATTCAGGGTTGACAGATCTCGGGGTTTGTTAAAGAGGCGTGTTAGGTTTGCCTTAAGGGTAATTTAACTGACTAATAGTGTAAATTGGTTAATGTGCCCCCATTGTTCTTAATGGGTCTGTAGATTATTTGGATTAGGTATTAGGGATGAAAGCCGACCCGACTCTCG
>NW_008708987.1:1009278-1013388 GCF_000327385.1 Lottia gigantea
CATTGGTAGGATAATGCTCATTTACAAATGCTGAAAGAATGGATGATAATACTTTAATGCCCATTTCCGACCCAACGCCCTTTCCCTACTTAATCCCCTACTCCTCACACGACACATTTCTACAAAGACTTAATGCCCTTTTGTATTTATATACATGATTAAAATATAATGCCAATATCAAACTGGTTCGACATTGCAACTTAAAATATGTTAGTGAACAGGAATACATAATATAACTTTATATTGATTTTAATAGAAGCACTGGCGTAGGAAACAAATGTATTTAGTGTTTAAGATTGATATCTAATCATAGGTTTATCCATGTTCCTTTAGTAACAGTAGATAAATATCGATAATATAAACGTTGCTAAAGGAACATGGGGTGTTATCAAACTTTTCATCATCTGTTTTTAAGAACATCAGACATCGTGTAATACCACAGACATCACACAGCAATCTAAGATGAAAAGTAGCTAATTGTTTTACTATAGTCTATTTTAAGTTACACCAGACATCACCTGAGTTGGGTTATATTCTAGATAATGGTCCTATGTTGTATTATTGTTTTTTTATAGATTACACCAGACATCACCCTAATCTGGGTTATATTCTAGAGGGTGAACCTCTATTGTACTATATTGTCTGTTTATGGTTTCACCAGACATCAACTTACTCTGGGTTATATTCTAAAAGGTAATCCAATGGTGTATTATTGTCTGTTTATAGAAACACCAGATATAACCTAGCTTTAGGTTATATTATTGAGGGTGGTCCACTGTTGTACTATTGTCTGTTTATTAAATCACCAGGCATCACCTAACTCTGGGTTATATTCTAGATAATGGTACTATGTTGTATCATTGTCTGTTTATAGAAACACCAGATACCAGAATAATATAATTACTGTCTCCCCAGTCTCTGAGGTCCTAATAGAGGTATAAAAGTGTCCTTTTTACTCTTACTGGACTGTTTTTCCCACATAGTAACACTACAATCTGCAGCTGATACATAAAGTCTTTGAGAATCCAAACTGAATGTGATACTGAAATGAGAGAAGATTTGGTTATGAAATCACAACGTATACTATATATTTGTGAATATAATGCACACCCCTTCTTAATTTCTAGTAAATCTCTGTTACTGTATACTGTTACTAATATGGTCATAAAAAATTCAAAAAAGAATTATTCTTTCTTGAGGAGGATCATAACCCGTTATCTAATAAGACGCACAAAAATAAGGATTAAACTAAGAATGCTAATATGTACCTGATAATTGGAGTGGCTATAGTCTTCTCGTATCGTAAATCTCTGATATTTGTCAGGTCCCAACTATTCCATAATCTACGATTTAAAAGTATCAAGATAACAGACGGATATATAAATTTCTTAAAGGTCTGTTCTATGCTTTTCACAAGTCAAGACTTGACAAATTTCATAATTGAACTCTTTCAATAAACAAAATGAAACACAAGAAAACAACTTAGGTCATGAGGACTATGTCTACCAGCTTATCCTTGACCAAACATCTTGGTATTGATCTCTTTTAGATTATTATCAGTCCCAATACTTTTACATGCTGACTGAGATTAAAATCCACAACCACTAATTATTCAACGTAACCAAGCCGATGACTTCATGTTTTTATCAAACTTTATAACCGAGTGTCCAACACTGTACCAATAAAATATCACACTGGACGTACCTGACTACACCTGAATTCAGTCCACCAGCAATAACATTAACAGATCTACCTTCAGTAGCGTAGGAATACGCTAAACAATTAATACCCTCTTCACACACTTGATGAGATATCACTCCTCCATTAATAGAATGAAGATATAGTACGCTTTCAGTACCTAGAGAAACACAAAAATAAAACATAAAGTTCAAATCTTGGTCAAATAAACTTTCATTTCATAAATATTTCATTTCAACTTCCACATCTTCACGATTGAATATCTTGCAATAGCCAACTTTCTTGTATCGTGGATGTTTGTAAATGCAAAGATTTGATTGAATTGTACACTATCGAATACAGCCAACCAGAACCCTCAACAGGAATGAATGACTAACACTAACTATATCACCTAGTGTATCACTAACAGCTATAGCTCTAATACTAGATTGTAGACCTACCTGTATGACTAACACTAACTATATCACCTAGTGTATCACTAACAGCTATAGCTTTAATATTAGATTGTAGACCTACCTGTATGACTAACACTAACTATATCACCTAGTGTATCACTAACAGCTATAGCTTTAATACTAGATTGTAGACCTACCTGTATGACTAACACTAACTATATCACCTAGTGTATCACTAACAGCTATAGCTTTAATACTAGATTGTAGACCTACCTGTATGACTAACACTAACTATATCACCTAGTGTATCACTAACAGCTATAGCTTTAATACTAGATTGTAGACCTACCTGTATTACTAACACTAACTATATCACCTAGTGTATCACTAACAGCTATAGCTTGAATACTAGATCGATGGTCTGTGATACTTCTAACATAACATAGTCTGTAATAAAGTACAAATCATAAAGAGATTGTAAACTATCATATGTATATTGGAGAAATTTATGTCAAGTTTCTGAGAATTAGATCCCTGATATCACTATATCAATTATCAAAAAGTTTACATGGGTTTGTTTGTGGTAGTCCAGATTTGGAGAGCTCACATACATAGTACATAATAAAAATTTACCTGTTAAGATCCCAGATGATACAGGAAGTATCTTCACTCCCACTGACCACAATACTAAAACTATTACAGATATATAATGATGTTACAGTCTTCGTATGTCCATATAAACTCTTACTGTTACCAATAACTTGTATTTCACTAGCCTGTAATTAACATAACATTGTAAACTTTGACCTTTAGGGACAGGTTGGAGCAAAGATCACAAGAGCATTGGAATCTTGACCTCATTTGCTTCCTTCGTCATTATTTTTCTTCTTATTATCTCACGTCAATCCAACTGGGTTTTGATAATCAAGGAAACGATAGTCGTCAAATGCCCAAAATCATATGATTGGTCAACTGAAAATGATCGAAAAATTTAGTTGCATTAACCAATCAAATTGCTATATTGCCATTATATTGAGATCTTATATAATAATAATAGAAACTAGTCCTTGTTTTTATGAACAGAAAGAAATTCATTAAGACCTATGATTCTAAAATATTTTTTTTTTACCTTAGCACTATTATGAGTGGTATCATATACATTGATGGTTCCATTTACTCCAGCTATAAACAGGAGTTGACAATCTGGTACTGAAGCACAGCAGGTTATCTAAAGAAATATCAAAGATAGAGTCACAAACCAAAATAAAGAAATATCAAAGATAACATGTAAAAGATCACTCAAATTGAAATAATGAAGACAGGCAACGCTATGAAATGTGCAACGAGGAAAATTCTGCCAGGACAGCTGCATGTTTTTTATTTCCAAATGTCGAGGGATCTTTAACATGTACAGCCTGTAGCCTCGATTTATTGTACCATCTGAACAGAGAAAATCTGACATCTAAAATCATTTTGTTATTACAAATTTTAAATCAGTATGTTTTTGGCAGCCAGATTTGATAATTTGATTAATCAAATCTAATTTTATATCTTTTAATGTATATTCAACTCCTTACTAGAAAAGGTGCGCATTGTATTCACAGTTATACAGTTAAAGACCTTACCTTATCATATGGACTCTGTATCAAGAAGTTAACTGACGGTTTGACTCGATTACTGATCCTAGTGACTCCATCTTGGTCTTTCCAGCTAAATATGGCAGCCCACATAGCATTGGAGGTATTCAATATATCTGAAATCATTTAAGGATATCAAAATTCCTAAATCACTTTCGATTACATCCAACTGTCAAAGGAGTGCACAGCTTCTAGTTTCGATTTATTGTCCCACCCAACCACTGAACACTTTTTCCACATCAGCCCCTCTGACTAACATTGCTGACAAAGGTAAACCAGGTTAAAAATGACTATTATCTATACCCAAGCTGGGATTGCAACCTGGATCATCAGGTAAGCAAGCAAGTGCTAAGTCACTGAACTAGGGTGCTCCTCTTAAA
>NW_008708987.1:1013751-1109319 GCF_000327385.1 Lottia gigantea
AAGCTACTATGGTCTTAGAAAAGTACAATCAAAGCTGCTATAGTCTTAGAAAAGTACAATCAAAGCTACCGTGGTCTTAGAAAAGTACAATCAAAGCTACGATGGTCTTAGAAAAGTACAATCAAAGCTACTATAGTCTTAGAAAAGTACAATCAAAGCTACTATAGTCTTAGAAAAGTACAATCAAAGCTACTATAGTCTTAGAAAAGTACAATCAAAGCTACTATGGTCTTAGAAAAGTACAATCAAAGCTACTATGGTCTTAGAAAAGTACAATCAAAGCTACTATGGTCTTAGAAAAGTACAATCAAAGCTACTATAGTCTTAGAAAAGTACAATCAAAGCTACTATAGTCTTAGAAAAGTACAATCAAAGCTACTATGGTCTTAGAAAAGTACAATCAAAGCTACTATGGTCTTAGAAAAGTACAATCAAAGCTACTATGGTCTTAGAAAAGTACAATCAAAGCTACTATGGTCTTAGAAAAGTACAATCAAAGCTACCGTGGTCTTAGAAAAGTAGAATTAAAGCAGCCAAAATTCATGCACAAAAAATAGATAAGAAAGATGACACATGTTTCCTTTAAGAACAATAAAGTGTTTCATTGTTAGCCATCCCTGACATACATGATTGAAATAAAATAACTAAGAATAACATGATGCAATTAAATGGACCAAATATTAGGTCTTCAGATTAGTGTGCCATCTCAGAATTATTTAAACTTCTAATACTAATATTAAAAACAAAACAAAAACTGGAGAGCACTTACTGAAGGATGGAAAACATTGTATGATTTTTTAGCTAATTCTCCTTGCTGTTTACACCCGAATACCAGATCTATCCATTGATGCAGACGTTGACTAACATAGGATGATTCTAGAGCTTGTCTGTTGATCAACACAAATAATCTGGCGTTATTCTTACACCATGGTGGTAATAATACATCATTCACTACTTGACCATTCTGACGACATCCAAAATCAAATCCTGAAAATATGAGTAGAATTTCGATATTTTAATGTTGCTTGCTTTGAGTTCACATTGTAGATAGTCCTTCAAAACCATTACACATAATTGAAATAAAATGAAGTTTACTCTTTTGAACGTGAATAGGCTCATGAAATCAGACAAAGCCATGAATGTGCAATGATCTAAATTTTGATTTGATTCTTTTCCATGTCAGACCCTCTGACCTGCATCACTTACAGGTGGAAACTGGGATATTATCTTAACCTATACAGGGATTGTTCCATTGCTTCTGGTTAGCAAACAAGCATCTAACTCACTGAGCTAACATTACTCCCTTGAATTTAAACTAAAAACTCAACTTACCTTCATTATTTTGTAAGAACTGGTAAAAAGAAGAATTCAGGAATCAGTTCTTTAACATCAGTCTGAGATTCGTAACTTGACAACCTCCAGGAAGTCTGTATAGAATGGAATGTTCTGTCTGGTATATCAAAACTACCATCTACAAAATAAAATAGATCATTTCGGCATTAAAGCTACCATGTTCTTATAAAGTAGAGTCAAGTCTTCAATGTTCTTAAAAAAATAAAGATTTAATCTTCCATAATGTATTGTAAAAAAAGAGGATCAAATCTAATTGTTTATCCATTTTATTTGTAAACCTGGAACTAGATCTTCCTGGTATCAAAGTGAGATTCAAGCTACCATGGTCTCATAAAATTATACTCAATGCTACCATAGTCTTATAAAATAGTATTAAAGCTACCATGTATCATATTATCAAATATTTAAACCCACCTTGATAAGAAAGAAACATCTGAGTAAAGGGAGGTAAGCGAACAAGATAATGTAGAACAGTACCACTATTAGAGTAATGGCTGCCATAATGATAGGGTGGAACTCGAATCAAATGTTCTATTTCTAAATTCTTATCATACTCTTGTTGTAGAAACTGAAATAAAAGTGCTTGTTTAATTCAATGTATAACATACCATACTGATTTGTCCATATTCATCTGAGATTTGAAACTT
This sequence comes from Lottia gigantea, assembly GCF_000327385.1. Classification (NCBI taxonomy): domain Eukaryota; kingdom Metazoa; phylum Mollusca; class Gastropoda; family Lottiidae; genus Lottia; species Lottia gigantea. Next base: position 1,015,752 of record NW_008708987.1, read on the forward strand.
GAAATACTTTTTATACTACTTTATTAATATGTAGAGGAAGATACTCTTAACTTTATGAAAGTTTCATCTTAAAAAATCCAATCATTAAGTCACAAACAACGACATAAACGGTACAAATGGCACTCGCTTCCTATTAACAGATCCTGTTTCTCAATTATTCTAAAGACCTGCCCTTGAGCTCAATTTAAGAAACCCATATCCTATGAAAATCTGACACCAGAAATCAAATTTAAACCTTGCAATGTCTATTAAATATACCAACCTCATAATTATCCCCATATCTCTTCTCTCGTGATTTATCTTGTACTGCTATAGGTTTACTTAAATCTCTGGAACAATATATCAAAAATACATAGGAAGGTGTCTGGAGGAACTTAGCCTAAGGGTGCATACAAAACATGCATCTAACCTAGTTACCAAAATCAGATCATGAACTTAGTTGACCTCCGCGTAAGAGAAGTGGCTTTAACCAAACTACTTATAGCATCGATTTGCACAATGACAATTTTGAGTCAGAAGTCTGTAGTTCTTGCAATTCCACTCAAACGAGGAGATTTATGACCTCACAGACGAAAAGGCCCTTAGATAACATAAGCAGCGATAATGACTTTTAAAAAGCTTAGTTTACTGTATATTTCCGAATATAATCCACACCCCTTCCATTACCCATCAAAATCTGGAAAAATCCATTTACCCGTATATAATGTGCACCCCTTGTTGAGGTTGGAGCTGGCATAAGACAGACACCAAAATAGTGAGTGATAACAAGACATATTCCATGTATCACCTTACTTAGACTAACATGAAAATTTTGTGCAATATTTCTTTTATTTTTTGTAAAAGTGGAATATCAACAACCACAGACATCTGATGGAAAATATGAATGATGGTAATTGATTCTATCAGTGTCCCCGATACACATAAAAGTTTAGAAAACATCTTTATCATCCCAATTTCTTACCTATAAACAGCTTGATCTTCCAAATCTAAGACGTCACTCTCATACTCCCTCAAGATGAAAGGAAAGACTGGATATTGCATCAGATCACTGAAAGAACGTCCAGCCATTTTGTTGAGATAGATCAAATAGTCATAGTTTGACAATAGACCATCAATCCACATCTTTCTGACGTCCTCTAGATTTTCTGTATCTTTCAAGTTAGGTAACTCTAATGATAGTAAGAAATCGTATAGCTGATCTCGTTCCTGCAAAACAAAACAAAATAAATTTAGATTTTTGGAATTTTTATACAGTGGAAGCTATCATGGATTGGTGACCAACACAGTTTTTTTTCTATGTGACAATTCTCAAGTCCTTTGTAGTAATATACTTGGTTCTTTGATCTCGTTCTAAAAAAAACCCCAAAAAGACAGTGCCATTCTCATATAATGATTTGTCAAGGTCACTCTCTTTGACCTGCATGACCCCAAAAGGAAACTAGGTTGACAAATCTACAAGAGTAACATAAGGGTTAACCCTTTCAACCCTAGCCGTTGCTAAGTGACGTCATACAACGTTAACTTTATACGCTTTTACTTTCATTACTTGGAGTTCAGGGTATATGACGTGAAAAAATTTCTGATTTGAATAAGATGTAAAATTCCTCTCTGATCTCATGACATGGATGTATTTATAAAGTTGATACTTACAGCTGGGTTAATGAACGCCAATAAACATGTTTTACCATTAGTTAAAAATATTTCTAAACCCACATCTTGTAGCTGATACCAACGTTTGTGTAATTCACGTATATTAACATGAGGCCACGTCATGGACAGTTCATCTTTATTTCCTAACAATACCTATAAAATAAAGCGTGTGAAGACTCTAGATTCTGGAAACATTGGAATTGGCATAAAATATATGTCACATCATTTGATATATCAATGTATTCAAAGACCCAAAATTTATTTTCATTTAAATATTGGTTACTTATTTTATCAGAAAATTGACAACATTTTTTTTGAAGGGCAATCTCCAATGTTCAAAATTTATGAATGATCCAAATATGCTCCTTATTTTTATCTTTTCATATTCATTGTCTTGAAATATCTTTTAAACTAGTGATCTATGATTGTTCAATGTACAAGATATATCAATAAATTACGTGACAAGAGCTGATATCATGCTGTAGACATGTTTCAAATAACCAATCCCCATCAGGACAGCTAGCGTTAGACTTTTATTTCAGCTTACCTGTGTATAATTAGCATCACCGATTGCTTCATCACTGACAAAAAATATACACAATTCTCCTGAAATATTCATATTTAATAAAATAACTTGTAATATATATTGAATAAATCATCTCTTTTATTTATTTCAATGACCTTACTATTTATTTGAAATAACAAAACAAGGATGGCTGTGGTTTTCGTCTCTATAAATAGACTTTGTCTTCCTTTTTAGCCTCAAGTGCTGGTAAGAGAATTAAATCTACTCACCAACTAATAAATCACCTTTACTTTCTGTAGCAGGAGACACGGCCGTACATCTACAGGTATGTCTACAATATATAAACAATTACAAATATTACAAACAATTACAAATAAGTACAAAATCAAAATGAATACAAAAATACCGAGGTGTTTTAAATTGGTGACAAATGTCTCCAAGCCCATGTGACAACAATCTATTGAATTTTAATAAACTTACGTGATTTTTTCGTTGGTGTAGAGTCGGTAAATCAGAGCTGCTGAGTCTGAGGAGGAATGGTCATCTTCAAATAAAAACTTTAATGGTGGATCATGTTCTTCTTTTTCTACAAGTAAAACCCCAAATAGTTAAGCAGTATATAGTAACATTTCTCCATACACAGTGTGGGCAATGAGGGATGAGACTACCTGATGCAGTTCGAGGGGCAAGGGAGGTAATCAGCCCTTTGACTGATTACCAACAAAATATTTATTTTTCTCTTTGAATTCATTGAAAATTTAATAGCCTAATAGCATAGCCTTTGTGAAAATTGAATACAGGTAGAGTAAGGGCAAGGAACAAGCTGGAAGAGCAAAGTTGTGCATTAGGGTGGGTGCCCTAGAAAACCACTAATAAGAAAGCCCAGAGCTGCTCAGTCTACCCCTGTTACAAATAATATTTGAAATAAAGTGATTTACCTAAAGTGACTTTATTTTCAGGAGTGAGGAATTTATCTTGAATACCGAGATGATTTCTCTGAACTCGTTTTCTCATTCTACCTGGTCCTTCTGTATGATCTAACTGCCATGATATAGGGTAGGATTCTTCATGATACCATACAGCTCTGAAAGATTATATAGACATATTCAGATAATAAGGTAAAGTGACTGCGTCACAAGTCACAAAAACCTGTCAGGCAGTCAATTTACCTTATTTAAGGTAATTCTTTATTTTGTATCACTTTAAGAAGCAAAGTTCAATAAACAGGTTTCTGTTTGATTGGTATCTAGAATTGGAACAGATTGATCCTGCTCAGAACTCACCAACTAAGCGTCATCCATTATGGTGGTCCTCATTAACTGGAGTGCAAGCTTATGGCCTTCTTCTTCTTTATGACGATTTTTTGATGCAGTTTTGTCTGTTTTTAAAAAAAATTAATTACCTTTCATGAGTAAGATTCTGAACAAGTTCTTGCCAAGCTTTCTTAATCTGAATTCCTTCAGTCATACTCTTTTTAATATGATTGATCAGTTTTTTACGCTGTAGATTCTGTAACTGGGTCACATTCTGGGTCACGGTCATAGCTTGGTCTGATATCTGGCTTTCTAATTTATCAAATCTTGATAACATTCTACAAAAAAATAACAAAAATATTTCAATACATGAGACAGACTGCTACTTTCAGACTCTTAGAGATTTAATATTCCATACTGGACAGGTTTGATACTGTACTACATGTGAATTTCCAGTCAAATAAAGACATTAGAAATTGTATAGTAAGAATGGTGGTTTACACAAATAACAACAACACAAAAGTAACCAGCCCAAACAGGGGAGATAAATAATCCATAATCAGAATAGACAGGTATGAAACTGTGAATGTAAATTGCCAGTCCGAAATTAATCGCACTTTGGAGAAAACTTTTCAAATAAAGACATTAGAAATCGTATAGTAAGAATGGTGGTTTACACAAATAACAACAACACAAAAGTAACCAGCCCAAACAGGGGAGATAAATAATCCATAATCATAATAGACAGGTATGAAACTGTGAATGTAAATTGCCAGTCCGAAATTAATCGCACTTTGGAGAAAACTTTTCAAATAAAGACATTAGAAATCGTATAGTAAGAATGGTGGTTTACACAAATAACAACAACACAAAAGTAACCAGCCCAAACAGGGGAGATAAATAATCCATAATCATAATAGACAGGTATGAAACTGTGAATGTAAATTGCCAGTCCGAAATTAATCGCACTTTGGAGAAAACTTTTCAAATAAAGACATTAGAAATCGTATAGTAAGAATGGTGGTTTACACAAATAACAACAACACAAAAGTAACCAGCCCAAACAGGGGAGATAAATAATCCATAATCATAATAGACAGGTATGAAACTGTGAATGTAAATTGCCAGTCCGAAATTAATCGCACTTTGGAGAAAACTTTTCAAATAAAGACATTAGAAATCGTATAGTAAGAATGGTGGTTTACACAAATAACAACAACACAAAAGTTACCAGCCCAAGCAAAGGGAGGTAAATAATCTATAATCCATAATTGACAGGTTTGAAACTGTATTAAATGTGAATTATGAGTCAATAATTACTCACACTTAAGAGAAAACTCTTCTAATAAATATATTCGAAATTATATCTAGTAAGAATGGTGGTTTAGGCAAATAACAACAACACGAAGAGATACCAGCCCTTACAAGGAAGGTAAATGATCAAAAACAGTTCTTACACAATTGAAATTGCAAATGTAAGTTCAAGTATTCAAGTACATATTTAATCTTCTATATATAATTACCTAGCAGCACCAGATTCCCGTTTCTGTGTCCAGATTTTCTTTTCTTTTTCATACTGGTTATCAATAGACTTCTTATCCTAAAAATATTTCAAATATCTGTGAGATATATCATATATATTTATACCATACAAACCATTAGGCTGCACATTGGGAATCCTTCATACAACAGTCAGGATATTGCACACTTAAAAGGTGCAGGCACACGAGCCGTCTTGGTCGGAGATTTTTGTCACTGATTTGAGTCTTGAGTAAAATTTTGCAAGTGCCCATGCTTCCACCAACAGATTATAATATCAAAGTTTTATCGTCTTCAAGACAGACCATCATCATCCTATCAGATTCATTCAGACCGCTCACTCACTCGCTCGCACCACTAACAACACTAATTAATCTTGTTATTTTGTTCATACCTCATACAGGGCATTGTCCATCTCCTGACTGAGTTTAGCTTCTGGTGAATAGATCGCACAACCGAACATTCGCAAAACATTGACAGCTAAATAACCATGTTCTCGTTGTGACTTGGTTAACCAGTCATGCCATGTTGAGAGTAAATCATACAGAGAATAGCAGACTTCTGTTGACTGTAATAGAGATAAGGTCATTGACATGACGAACATATCCTTTAAACTGGATGGTGGATATGAAATTTATCTTGTTCTCATGCAAACTTTGGCGGTGAAACACAATCTTCTACAAAGGGAAGTTATGAATGCTCTAAACCAATGAAAAGACAGATATCATTTTATTCATATAACTACCTACCACTTGAGGATTAGAAACAAGAAGTTTTAATATTTCTCTCCCTTTCGGTTCACCCATCACATACGACATGACATACACTCTCTGATCAAACTCCATTTTAGGTGACAACAGACAAGTTAGCAGACGTCCCAGCTGGAAAATATACAAAACATCAATGGTGTAATTTCCACCCAGTTGTGTTTTTTTAAAAAGTATTATTAAATGATTCATCATATCAACGTCCTTTAACATAGAAGACAGAAAAAGTTGAAAAAAAATACTCGTTTGATTTGTGATGTTAATGTGTGTAGACAAGTTAGCAGACTAGCTGGAATATATACAAAATATCAATGGTGCTGTAATATACACCAATGGATGTGTTCTGTTTTTTAAAACATTAATAAATCCAGTCCACCCAGCTATAAATGGGTATGGATAATCTGGTCAGCTGATAGAATAGATCCACATGAAGTCCTAAGTTGTTATTCTTTCTTTATATTTACCTGAATTCTAACAACATCTTTCGCTCCCCACATTATTACATTCTTACTTCTTCTACCAAATACTGTCTTCTCCTGATAAAAACACAATCAGATATATACACATTAATTTTAGATACATCTGACTACAACAAGGAACATTCCAAAATACTGAATAAAACATGGGCCACGTATGTTGTTTTGAGAAGATTTGAAAGACAACAAGGCAACATATCAAGACAATTGGAGTAATAATGGTTGTTCAACATATTATAAGTCTGTATAAAGTATTGAAGTGTGGACTTTAAAAGGGTTGAGAGTTGACAATAGGTGTAGCCTGAAAGTACTGGCCATGGCATCAATTGCAAAGAAAATCAAACCAATCTTATAAATACAAATCTACATATTTCCATCCAGAAATGGACAGACAACTACATTCATTAAAGACCAGTTTTCAGTTTTGAAATGTTCTATTATTCTACACAAGAAGCGAAATTTGTGTTTACATACCAGTGTCATCTCCAAGGCTTTAAAAGCAAAGTTAAAAATCAGGAGTAGAAACTGATCTTCAGGTGATTTGACTTGACGACCACTGGTAAATGAAAACATCACTGATCTTTCAGCTTCTGGCTTTACAACATCAGAACGATCTATAAAAAAAATAAAAGATGGAAAATTTTCAGAATTACAATGCAATATGATAAGTCTAATTATTAATTAGACACAATACGTTTTTGTAAACAAATATTTATTTCACGAAAAATGGATTAGGGAACAGTCTTGTATATATATGACCATTTTTTTTATAGAAACTATGTTGACAACATTCATTTTAGAATTTAAAGCAAGGCACAATAGTCATAAATGAATTTGTTACTAATTTTGGACTTATTTTGGCACAAATACTAGTAAAAAGTGCCATTCGGCCACAATCACATTGTTATCCATTGAATTTTATCAGTGGGTCATCAGCTTAATGTTCAAAATGGACAGGCTAACATTTTTCAAATTGTGAAATAAGAACTGGTACAAAAACCTACCACAGAACACAATCAAATCAGTTGCCAACACAAAAATCTTCTTGAATCTTTCCAACAGTTCAGTTTGACTGATAGACGTAAAGACCAATTTCTTACGTCTGCCACTAAAGAATGTCAATTTGCTTGACGATGACATTTTCCCGCTTCCATCATTTGACAGCCATCTTGAAAGTTTCCGATAATCAATGGAACTATCACTGTCCCCGGAAACATATCCGGAGGCGGAAAGAGTTTTATCCTCGTAAGGATTATCTGTAAGATTACATGAGAATGTAGGTGGCGTTAGGGAACGTGCTTGTGATGTTTCGAGAAGGGAGGTTTCGGAGAGTTGTGGAAGATGCAAGCTGGCGTTAAAGGAGTATTCGGTAAATGAGTAGCCAGGACGATGATGAATATAAGCAGGACATCGCAGGGTAGTTTTGCCTGGAAAATATAGGATGGAAATCAAAATAACAAAATATTTTCAATATTAATAGTGCTCAATACATCAATTATAGAGTGATATAGAAATACCACGGTTAAAATAGTGCTCAATACATCAATTATAGAGTGATATAGAAATACCACGGTTAAAATAGTGCTCAATACATCAATTATAGAGTGATATAGAAATACCACGGTTAAAATAGTGCTCAATACATCAATTGTAGAGTGATATAGAAATACCACTGTTAAAATAGTACTCAATACATCAATTGTAGAGTGATATAGAAATACCACGGTTAAAATAGTGCTCAATACATCAATTATAGAGTGATATAGAAATACCAAGGTTAAAATAGTACTCAATACATCAATTGTAGAGTGATATAGAAACATCTAAACAGAACCTGAAACATGTTACTCAGAATTTCATGCTTTGCAATCTTCAGACAACTGACCTATTTCAGTCTGTGTCCCCCTACTGAAGTTTGACAAGTAGAGATCTGATCTATTTCAGCCCGCTTGCCATCTGAAGTTTGATAAGTAGTACTTGTTCTTGTGTCTGCAACTCAAGACGAATTCAGATAAAGGAGAGCTTTTCTTTTAAACACAAAAAGACAAAAATATGCTTTTCTACAAAGGTGACAAAAACTGCTGAAAAAGGGGTCATTAAAACGATTATTACAATTTGACTTTGACCAGAAAATTGTGAAGGAAAATATAAAAGGTATATTACCATATCCAGCTTGGTTAGCCGAGCTAGTATTGGTACTAGAGAACCAGCCGACTGATTGGTTGCTGATGTCCTCACTAGCGCCCTCACAGTACTCTAGTATATTGGTTAGCATGGCAACCTGTATACCTTGTACTATATCTGGCCCCTTTAAACGTTTACCTGGAAATTATATCAGAGACTGGTAATAAATGTTTAATTATTCAAAAATATGCAATTACTATAAGCTATTATATATAAATAGAAAACAGATATTTTCTTATCAGGGCACTAATTGCAAAATTCTAAAAAACAAAATTCCATATACTTATTTTAAAAAAACAGGAAAAGTGGGGGTACCCAAGTTCAGATTGTATCATTGATTCCGTGGGGTTGGATAGTTTTCAATCTAATAATCCAGTGAAGTTCAATGGAGCGTCTATTAGTAGTAGATTGTGAAAGGTCCGGGTTGGTACCTAGTTGTTTGAGATTTGGTAGTCGAGATTTCGTCTGGAGTGACTCGGTAGGTAGAAGTGAGAGGCGAGAGGAGTATCTCTCTTGTGATGGATATCAGCAAAAGGTAAATTCTGACGGGGTCGATAATTATCCAACCCCGGCAACCCCACCAAAAAACCTAAACCCCTGTAAAATTCTACTGGGGTCGAACAATATACGAGACAGACCCTGCCCAGTAAGAATTTATTAGTCTGAAGAGTTGAAATCTGAACGAAACTAGTTACTGAAAATCAGGGATAACTTGTCAGCCAATTTTATCTCCTCTATATTTATTTTAAGTTATTATTTTGTGAAAATGTATCAATATTGTAAGGCATGGGAGTAATTATATTCCTAATAGGCTCAATACTTTGTAGACAACTTCAAACTTCCTATGTGTCTTTAAACATCCAAACAAACTGAAGTAGCCCAATAATAAAATGATGATAAAAGTTACTCACTGCTGGATATTTCAGTTTTCTCTAGAGTGTGTAAAATATTAAATATATCTTCTAATTGTTGATAATGTACCACTGAGCTCCAACTGTAATGATCAAACACGTTTTTAATCAATAATATTATAGGCCGTGGCTATTCGTACCGCGACGGTACAAAAATGGGCATTTAAAAAACATGGCCATCCCTACCTAACCCTAACAAAGTCACTTAATATCATTCTTGACAATCAAAATGGATTAACGCTTAAAATAAAAAAACAACAAGCTTGCCTTTTGTGTCATATCTTATCCAGCCATAGAGAACATGCATTGTAACAGTGCAAATAGCCAGTGCGAATATTAAATTGAGGAATCTACTTATTTTGAGTCTGTGAATCCAGAAGTCTGCACAGAAGAGAAATAAAGAAGAAAGATATCAGACAATAAAGGGAGTTAACTATGATTTACCTGAATTCTCTGACAGCTATAGCACAAAAGATATTCTGAACATCACTGTATAGAATCTGGTTTTCTTCAATACCATCTATATCAGTATGTCTGTAATAAACAAATTCAAACTTTATTTCGAGATCACAAACTTTGACCAATTGCTCTACTCAGCACTTCTCTGCCAAACTTTAGGACGGCTTTAGTTTTTCCATCTTCAACTGAGAAGCTTTCACTCAACCAATTGAAATTTGATAATAACTTTTCATCTAGCAAAAAATAGATGCTAAATATTCTATATATTGACCTATGCATCACATGTTAGACAGTCACTAAATAAAAAATAACAAACGAGCAACAAGGGAGGTAATTCGGCTTCAATCAAGGGACTATGGGTCTGCTACCTGAAGAGTGAAATGACAGATTCATTTCAGAGACTTGTGTCCCTTCAGAGTTGGAGATGTGTTGCAGATATTAAAATTCGACCATTCAAATTGTATAGCATATTAAAAGATGTTGAAACTTGAAAAATAAATGTTCAAGACCTACCCTGTATCGAGTCTGTTGAGAACTGACAATACATTAGATAATACTTCTACTATACCATAGTCTAATAATACTGAAGATATTATTGGTATACACTGTATCAACTAGAAACAAAAATATAACGAACTAAATGACATAGAATCAGAGATTTTTTATACAAAGTACGATGTTTATCATGGAACTCAATTCCACTCTAATGGTGTCTGACATATCCTGGTTCCAACTAGAAATCACTATAATAAAAACTGCTAATATAACATCTAAAAACCTTTGCAACGATGTCTTCAAACACGTTAGTTTTATTGGAATTGCAAGAACTTCAGACGTCTGGCTGAAATTGGAATGGTTCAAATTGATGCTAAAAGTGTCCCAAATACACATAAAAGTTTTTAGAAAAAGCTATTTACAATCCCTTTAAGGCAACTATGTATTATTACCTGTATAATAAAAGTTAGTGTATTGTGACACAAGGCCATATCTTCTGCTGTTTTCTCTATCAATGATAATAATAATACTACAGACGACTGCTGAACTGTTGTTAAATCTTTAAATTCTTCTAAGTTTACCCTGAAATATCAAACAAAAATTAATTCAATTGTTGGCAAAGAATTGTCGAAAAAATCCTTTGATAAGTTAAACTTATAAACTAATTTTCTTATGCCTTTGTTAAATAAAACTTGCACCCATTTTGGCTCTCAAATTTTACACATATATAAACATTATAGTTGGCAACTTTAAGTCGAACGGATTGCAGAGGAATTTGTGCAGTAAAACTTTAAAATTTTGGATCTGTGGCAATACCATCGTCTCCCTAAAAGAAGTTTTAACAGTTTCCAGAAACATATCCAATGATTTTATGCTTCTAATAGTTCAACAAGAATAATTGTTGTAACTTTGGGAATACTTGTAGCAATACTTACTCTTGTTCAAATTGAAACGGTCTGCCTAAAAATATAGTAATGGCCGCCTCTACGTGTTCACTAACCACTGGAGTAAGATGGAGTTGATTGGCCAATAAATGGAATCCGTCCTTCTTCAAAAAGGCTTCTTGGTGCATAGGTGGTGCTCGCATTAAATAGGCTCCTAACAGCTGAAATAGAATAAAATAAAGTTTGATAAGCTCTTTGAAGGGTAAAAATGTGTGCATAATACTAGCAAATATACAGTACATGACCTGATTTAGGAACAACAACAAAATATATCCACTGTTAGAATAATGCAGCTGTAGTACTAGCAAAATTTGTCCTCATTGCACACTGCATGGTGTTGCCAGTCTTCATTAGCTCAATTAGGTGCAAAAAAGTAGGACATAAAACTGTATTTTATTTCTTTCAAATCTTTGACTGTTCAGACTTACGTTTATGACGGCAGCTTTAATATACGGAGAACGATTCTGGGCGAGAACTATCAAACAACCTGTATTTAATATTTTACTGTATGTTTCATTCACAGAGCTTTCTGGTAAATCTTTTAATATCTCACTAACATAGTTCAATAAATCTGAAATACACAATAAATTACAATTATACGCCTGCAACCAACAATATAGAAGATAGGATGATACTAATAACAAAAAATTCAATCAAAAATTCAGGATCAATATTTAATGGAGAGCTCATCAATCATCTTGTCGTTTACCTGGCAGTCATCTCTAGTTATCAATAGTCATAAGTAGATTTTCAAAACTAGAAAATAATGAATTATAACCTAAACAATCAACAAGAAACTGAATAAAATTGAAAGCTAATCACTAAAACTTACTGGCACAAAGAGTAGACAGTCCTCGTTCATTTTTGTCATCAAAATCAGTCGAATTATCATCATCAAACTTAAATATGCTGTCATCCAAAATACTTCCATTACGATCTTTTAGTAACCTTTCCAGTATTTCTGATTGTTCTTCATTATAAGTTACTTCCCCTGTCTGAAGGGCAGACGGTAACGAGTCAAGATTATCCAGCGATTCAGTTGATTTACTTTGGTCTTCTGTAGATTCTTCAGAATTTTTTGATATCATCAGGAATACGTCATCTGATTCAAAACTTTTTGGTGTCCCAGAATACTGGCCGACCTTCTGGACTTTTGGGTAATCGGACGATATTTCACTTTCCGTGTCAGTTTTGCTTAAATCAGCATCTCCACCAAGACTTGATATTGATACATCACTGATTCTTTTTCCTGCATTTAAAATTTAAAATCAGTTAATGTTTGAAAGTTTTAGCAAAAGGATCAAATATTTTTTTCAAATGATTATAAAATGAAAAGAAATTTGGCCCCTAATGTATAAACACACTGCGTGTATCTCTTTTCTGTTTTAGGCTTAAAGTGGCCCTCACACCATAGTGATTACCTGTTGCGTATGATTGCGTATAGGAGTAGTGGGCATAAGTTTCCAACACAACTCTCATGCTACTGAGTTGTGAGTTCGGAACTCATAGCCAGTTTTATTATTCACAATCATATGTAACTGGTTATAGGTGTTATAGAAGATACTGTCCTTTATGGTAATCACTATGGTGTGAAGGTGCCCTAAGGCTTCACTTCCTGAGTAAAGGGAGACTACTCTTTATAGCTGACAATAATATAACATATATTAACCTCTAGAAGGAACTCTGTTGGGTATCATTTCACTATCAGTAGAGTTACTGCTCTTTCTCTCAATCCTTAATGGCTTCCGTTCTTTAATCAATGGAGTAGAGGTAAAACTGGGATGAGCTGAAAGTATAACCATTAAGACTTGAGATTCAAGCTACTGTATAATTGCGAATATAGTGCTCACTTTTTACACTCGATTAAATCAGGATAGTTTTCTGTTTAGCTGTAAATAATACAGACACTCTGGTTGAAAAATCAGCAAGTTGGCAAAACGCAGACACCATAATATTGAAGGTAACAGGATTCTAAATTGCTTTAGTTTAAGTGCAAAAGTAAGTGTAAAGAACACATAGATTAAGTGTTAGGATGAAGGATTTCATAGTGAACAAGATTAATGCTTGCCAAATGCTAAATTTGATCACCGGGTACCAGACCATGGGTTTTACAATAAAAAGAGTACTTACCCCACCATGTTTTAAAATACAGACATTCACTGCTGTAGTTGATAAAACTATTGGCTGCGGGATGAACTAGCAACAGGAAGTCTGTGACAGATCGTAACATATGGAGGTCGGGAGGGTTACCTAATATGGCCTTGACGATCAGAGACACAGATTTACTGATTATAACTGATAGAGATGGCAGGTTCTCTTGGATTCTCTCCTGAAATATTTTATGTTAAATTATGAGTAATAATAATTATAAGCCAAGATTCAATTTTTCGTATATATTTGTCACAAAAATTCTTTGAAAAAAGCAAAGAAATAGTTAAGTTTCCTTCAGGCTGTACCCTGAGTTATGAAGAAAAGTAATCAACAAAACTTATGACTAAGAAAGCAGCATAAAGTTCAACAAAAACATCCACAAGTTGGCATAACGCAGACACCATAAAATTAAGTGATAAACCACTTACCAAATAGATTGAAAATATTTTAAACAACACATTTCCAGCTTGAAACTGTTTGATGTTAAAATCTCGATATGGGTGATCTTCCCGAACCAGAAGTTGTAACGCCAAGAACAGTAACTCTGACACACCATCTGCTGCTGTCTCCCAGATTCGCCAATGTAGCAACAGTTGATCAACCACGGCTATATCCTTGACAATAGCCTCAGTACCACGTCGTAAGACAGGGTTTATACTTGAAGCATCAGGCCGAAATACTGATTCAGAAGTACAGGCGTCTAACAGGGTCTGTAACAAATCAACATTGTATAAAAATGTATAAAAAGATTGAAATAATGCAAAAGAGGTAGAGGGATAAGGCATACATCAGAATTATCAGAATTAATTGGCCCACAGAAATGATAAAATAGCCTTTAGACCTCATAAGATTGAAATACTTCCATATGTAATAGTTTTTCTTCTTGCAAATGTAATTCATGCATTTGAATCTGAAGACATTCTAAATGATGATAAGTTCACCTTATAGAATTAAACCAATCAAAAACTCTCTCAAGTAAAATCATACTGTGTTACATGTTAATTCCTAATTTGGTAAGGTTTGCCCAGTGGGAGTTCTCTTTCTGATAGATGTTTGGCAACTTTGTATATTTTCTATAAGATCTAACAGATCAAAATACAAAAGGAAAAAGCAGACAAAGAAATGAAATGAAATGGAGCTTTATATCCTACTTTTCTGCACCCAATGGGCAAATGAAGACAGGCAATGCCATGCAGTGTGCAATGAGGACTAAATAGAAGATATCATACCTTTAAGATATCATAACCTACAATACTTTTAGAACTAGTTAACAATCTACGTAACATAACGTATCCTGATATTTCTATAAACTGTGTCAGGAGGCGGGGAAATCTATTTATAACTACAAATAACTGACGAACAGCTTTACTCTGTAATTTCTCTGTTTTTATTTTATCAAATCCACTAGCGTCTGTATCACTGTTTTCATAAATCTGAAATTCAGAAAATAAATTAATATTTGCAAGGAGACTTCAGTTATTGTCTTGACCTAAGCCTGGATTGATCCATGAACCTACAGGCTGTGAGCAGACTCACTGAGCCACACAGCTTTCATTACATAGTCATTGCTAAGAATTGAGATATAATTATATAGTTAGGGTATTACAGCCAAAAAGCAAGAGAGTTCAAAGCGTATTAAAATAAAGTTAAGGGAAGCCTTATTACCTTAGCAATTAGAAATAAGAATGATCCAATTCCACCTGACTGTTCAGCAGCTTTTTCAAAACCATCATTAACTTCAACCTCCACACGACCCATTAAAACACAGGTCTGACTAGTAGGTTGTTGGTACAGCAAGGAATCCTGGGCTGTACCAGACTGAAGAGAACTCTGACTAGACGAAGATCTTGTACCAAAATAACAAACAGTATCGTGGTACTTTGGTAAATAACTCAACAGCAGACAACTCTGAAACAATATAGAAACAAAACTTGAATAACCGTATCAATTACATGGCACGACTGTTGATTTATCTGTATTTTGCCCGTAATGTTTGATTTGAGCCCCAAAATGACTGACTACCATTTTGATTTTTAGAACATTTCCATGCAGATTTTCCCGATTTTCTGCATTTTTCATAAATATTACAAAGCCTTAACTTAAATGGTAAAATATATGTTTGGGCCATTCTGTAATAAATTGTTCGGCTTCATTGCCCCATTTGTCCCCAGAGCCCCCTGGAAATGACACTGTCAAAGAGCTACTGTGGTTAATTTCAAAATGTACAAATCAAATACACACAAAAAAATACATGGAAACCAAGCTACATACCCTAGCTTTATCAATATCTATAATACCCATACTGCCCACTAATACATCATACAACAGATTTCCATCACTGATCACTTCTTTAGATAAATACGCTGAGAAAGTAGTTCCTGTGTTGGTGCTGTCACATTTACTAATGGAGGTACAGTTGACACCCTGCGTATATAAATAGTACCACCATTCTCTACTGTACTCACTTCCTGTAAGATATAGATGTAATATGGTAAGAATGACTAATATGGAAAGAGTTTGCTAAATTCTTTATGTGTAGCGGGGACACTGATAGCATCAATTTGTACCATTCCAATTTTCAGTCCTGGTTCCTGCAATTCCACTAACACTCAGAATTCTCCAATCTAGTACCACCCTATATAGCCGCAATAAGGCAAAGAAAGATAATTCGTCTTCAACTTACCCTTAAACACCATGACAGGACCTATCCTGTATCTACACAGATCTTTACTGATGTCCTCTTTCTCTAAACAGCCAAGATATAGTGAAGGCTGGACCTGGATATCTTTACGATACGCTGAGGCTGGATGATCTAGATGAACTTCTCTGCACATCCAGCCATTTATAATTAATATCAACTGAAACAGAGAGGAGACAAAATATAAAATATTTGGATCAAAAGTTTGTCCATTCATTGCTTCATTCATTCATTTATTCATTATTCATACCATTATCAATTAATTTATTCAGTTATTTTTGCAGTAAAATAGTGCCTTATTCTTTTTTTCATTCATTCATTCTTTTGTTTGTTTCTTTTTCATTCTTTCATTCATCTATTTGGCCAAGGTCAAGACCTTGTAAATCTCTTAAATGAGTGTAATATAAATAATAAGTAATTGTATGACAATTTGACAAGCCAGTATAAAGTGACATCAGGTGTTCATAACCAGCTTTGGCTCACTCACTTTCAAACAGATAGGGAAGACTTGCTTATGCGCCCCCAAAAACCATTTTGTGGCCCCTACTCCCCCTCCCTCCTACCTAATGATTCCAAGAAACACCATGTACCTACCTTCCCAAGTTGAGTACTACCATCTAAAGATTCCTTATAACTCACTACAACATGCTGCCATTTTGAAATACTAAGAAAATTCTCTACAAAACTTTCAGCCAGTAAACCATGTTCTGAATAAGCTGTAGATATCCTGAAGAAGAAATTATAACTATAATTCCATTCTAAACTGTAAAAGCCACAGCAGCATCGCTATATGCTTGATTGAGTAAAAGTAACACAATTGTAACATTATATCGAACCTTACATAGTAGTGTATTTCTTATTCCTGTTTATCAACCTCAAACCAAAAGATTATTTCCGTACCACCACCCCCAAAATCACCCCCAAACAACAGGTATATACAGTACCTGAATACTAAGGAGTTTGTTTTAACATCCAGCCACATTTCAAATCGTTTCTGTGGATTACCAACAGAAAAAATATGAGTATAGTTCGGAGGCGTCTGACCATTAAATGAGGAAGTTCTCGGACGTATTTCAGGAGTTGGGGGTGTGTCTTGGTCGGGTGTCACATGACCTAAAAAGGGAGACAAATATCAATACTAAATCATGTTAGTTTTTGAAGCAATCTGTATAAAAAACAGCTTTAAATATTTAAATTAGTTCTTTTAAGTCTAGTATAGATCTGAAAAAGATCATTTTTTATTTACATTTAGCTTGAATAATTTTGAACTTTGACCTGATGACATCACAAATTATCTATCCAATCAGAATCACTGTAAGAGTTTTAAGTTTTAACAGTTTTCAAAATAGACCAAGAACACTTACTGGAAGTCTTAGCAGGGGACTTTTTCACGTCTGGTGATTTGTGGTCAGGTTTTTTCTCTAGTAGACTTTCAGGATGAATCCATAGTGACACGGAGAAGCCATGTTGTAATGGCGGCCATGTTAGTCCATCCTTCAATAAACATTGCACGGCACCATGGGTAACCATCTTAATACTGGGCTGCTTGCTACCATCATTTGTATAATAGGGATCTGAAAAGAACCATAGGTTCAAAAATAGCTTATTAATGGATTTAAAAAAAAAAAATCATTCAAAGTATAAAAAAAGAAAGAGTAGCACATGGGGGGAAAGTCTTATTTTACCTATAAAAAATAATAGAATAACGTTCAAAATCTAAAAAAAACTTTCAGAAAATGCTTTGTCTTTCTTACTTATGATTTAAGCACACCAAGATTTGTAGCTACTTTAACGAGTGGAAATAAAAAGAGACAAACCTGTTGATATGTTAATATCATCTTCTGATTGTCTTCTCTCACCCACACTAGATACAGGGAACTGAAGACTATGTGATGGATTTAATACTGAATTTTCTACTATACCAAGAAACATTGATAACAGACCATCCTGAAATTAGTGATCAAGGAATCAATCAATTGAGAGAGAAATTTTGCAGAAAAACAGCAAAAATGTACTTTAAATTTGGTTTAAAACAATCCAGTATTTCAATCAATCCTTAATTAGAAATGCATTATTCATAGGACAAATCAAAACTAAAAATTGACAATCATTTCATCCTTGTAATGCCTAAATGACTTCAATGAAAATGTAGGATAATAAACATAAAATTACTTACAATATTGTTGTCTTTTGATTTAAAGAGATGGAAGAACTGCATCAATTCCTGGGAAGACATTTGTTGTTGAGCTAGTAGTTGTATTAAAGATAGTAATACTTCGCGAACTAGGATTTCTGCAGAAAAACAACAATTTTAAAAGTTACGATATCGTTCACATTTTTTACAAATACCAATATGAATTACTTCAAAAGTAGGAAGTATCTTTGCCATTTATACAGGGAAATTCATCTGTTATCACAATATTCTTCATCTAAGTCCAGTATTTTATCAGCATATACCGATTATTGTAACAATAAGAAACAACCCTCATCATGCCACCAATCCCCCCTCCCCTCTCACAGCAGGGGACATGCAGGTATATAACCATGTTGAGTTTTTCTGGTTTAAAAAATAAATAACGGTGAAAGAATATTACCTTGATGTGTGCCTGTTTTACAAACCAACTTTTCTTTAAAACCATCTAAAATAATTTCCAACAACCCCTGAAAATATTTTTAAAAAGGCATTATTAATTTGAACATAAAAAACAAAACCAAAAACCATATATTGTTGAACAATGGATAAAGAATCCTATTCTCCCCCATAATCCCTAGAATTCCCTGAGCCATCGTGGCTCCGCCTTAATCCATCAAACTATTTAAAAAAAAATAAAGTTACCTACCTCCTTACAAACAGCCTCTACGGCTATTTTACTAGATTTTAAAACTTGTAATAATCTCAACAGGCCTGGTATTAATATATCACATGTTTTATAGCTAGGTTCTACTTTCACTTTCAACATTTCTATAATTAGTCTAAATACAGCAGGAAAACACAGTACATTGTTACTATAAATAGACAACCCTGGCCTACCATTCCAGGCTGAAATAAATGAAACAAAATATGAAGGTTTACGTCTACTTTTCTGCACCTAATTGAAGACAGGCAATGTCATGCAGTTTGCAATGAGGGAAATTTTACCAGGACAGTTGCATTTCATCAGCCTATTATTTTTTTATTTCCAACTGTTAAGAGATCTTTAAGATGCACAGTTTGTAACACAGGTTTAATGTTCTATCTGCATGACTAGATACTCTTTCCATGTCAGCCTCTCTGTCCTGCATCACTGACAGGGGAAACTGGGTTGAAAATCTGAAGGTTATCTTGACCTATTTATTGAACTGGGAAATAATTTTAAGATCTAAATTTTTGAAACAGCCACCATATACTGTATATTTTCGAACATTATGCGCAAGCGTGTATAATGCGCACCCCTTCCTTACCCCATCAAAATCTGGAAATATCCATTTACCCGTATATAATGTGCACCCCTTGTTGAGGTTGGAGCTGGCATAAGACAGACACCAAAATAGTGAGTGATAACAAAGCATATTCCATGTATCACCTTACTTAGATAGATAGGTAATATAATTTGAACACTGTGTTACAACTCTCATAATTGTCATTGATTAATCATACTCTGATACTCTGATACAACAACTATTAATAACTTACTAGATTGTAAATCATCGAGAGTAGCGCCCTCTGTATCAGCCTCGTAACCGTGTTCTGTATACATCGTATCCTGGTCTGATTCACTTGTCTGTTGTTTAATTAATCTTAATTCATCTTCTTCATCCCAATCTTCTTCACATAAATTCTACACAAAATATAAGAAAAAAAAAATGTTTTCCCCCCACTTGTAAATAACGAAATCAGTCATCAGAATTTCTGAGATGAGAAATTGGCATGTTTAGAGCCAGATATAAAATGTCACTGTTTATGGGAGTTGCTCCATCCCACTTGTACAGAGTTGTACAAAAAGGAAAATTCTCATCCTCTGCTGTTTTGCTGTTCCATCTGGGGTACAGGGAAATTGTAGAATATCTTGTAATGTCTTGATAGACTCATTAATGGTTCAGCTTTGTGTAGATACAAAAGTTATGTGAAATCTGGCTTTTAAAAAAAACAGCTTACCAATAAATTGACTATTTGGGGGTAAGAGTATTCAAGTATTGAGGGTATTTGAGGTAGAGCTGGGGGTGGGAGATCAAACTTACCAATAAATTGACTATTTGGGGGTAAGAGTATTCGAGTATTGAGGGTATTTGAGGTAGAGCTGTAGTGAGTAACATATCTATAACTGTCCGTAATTTAGTTGACTCCAGTTCGGTACATTGTAATAATGAAGACAGCAATCTCTTCCACAGTTTCTCTTCTTCTCCTTTCTAAAATATAATAATGACACTTTGTGTTACTTCATCCATAGAAAGAAATAACCATTTAAAAAATAACTTTAGATTCTAGAAGATTTACCAACTTCTCCTTAGTCAAACGTCTTGGCATTAATCTTACCCAGATTATCTCTTACCATTTACAGCTGGGTCAACTGGAATAATGAAAGATGGCATATTCTGTACCCATTTACAGCTGGGTTGACAAGAATAATTAGGAAAGAGGACTAGGTCACCAGCCTTTCATACGCTAACCAAGATTAGAGCCCATGAGTCCAAAATCACCATTTGTTTGAATTAATCAAGCATTATGTAAAGCCTTTATCGTTGTCTTTGTAAGCTAAACAATATTTCCAACGTGCAACAAAATACACGAAACCCCCACACTGATGACCCTTGAATAATATTCCAGTAGACAGTAGACAGACAGATTCTTCTTACCTTTTGAGAGCCGTTAATAGTCTGGCAAGAAAAACACACGATCATCACTGCTTCAATAAAAGCTAGTTTCGATTGGTGACAAGAAAAGGAAGCGGGTTTGAGCTTTTTTGTCGTCTTGGATACTTGTTCTTCTTCTCCATTACTACAGAGTTTCTGACACGTCGATTCCTTGTTTCCAATTTCAACTAAGAGTTCCAGAGCTAGGACTAGACATTCTATGACTATGGAATTCGGACCAGGGGAGTTCCGGAAAAAACAACGAAATGTTGGACTGTTGATACACAATTTTGCACACGTCTGCCACATATCGAGCAGAAGTGGCAAATGTTTTAACATGTCGCTATGGTACTGTTTCAACTCTTCACAAAGATTCACCTCCTTGTTGCTAGTGTTGGATTCTGAATTTTCGTCCACCTCAGATGATTCAGAGTCAGGATTGACTTCAATGGATCCAGATTTCTCCAGTTGGTTAATGTGCAGACGTTGAAAGGCTGACGTAATATTGCAAGTTTTTCGCGCTAAAACATCTATAAAATTCTGCATTACATAACCACCAGAATAATCAGATTCAAATTCGTTAATTTCATATTTGGAACTATGAAATTTTTGCTCGTCGATCATAATAATCGCCTCAAAAACTCCCAGGACTGGCATTCGGAGCTGCTCATCTTCAATTAACTCATGCAAACGTGCCAAGCCATTTTTTTCTAGGAACGACTTCATGACTTTATCAACTTGAAGAACGTATGGTAGAGCAGAAACACAGTAGAGCATGGTACTGGTTGGAACAGACGCAGATGAAGCTTCATCGCTGGACACGTCTGTAGGATTCGAATCAATGTCTGTGACAACAGACTGCAAAACTTGTTGATAAATTCCAAAAAATAGTTCTTCTTTTATGATATCATTCCCCTTGAACGCTAAGACAATTAACGCCTTGCTGACTATCAAAGCTAAAGTATTATCGCCTGCCAAAACATAGTTCGTAAGTTGTCTCAATGGACGCCATCTTTGAAGAGATTTGAGCCGATTCGCTTCGGTAATTTCGCTACTAGAAAATCCACTATCTAGTTTAAAAGCTTTAGGAATATCTAACGAGGATAATGCTGAAAGGTTATCGGGCAAGAAACAATGCTGACAGACGCTTTGGTTAGAGGTTAACTTTGGATGTTTGAGACCTTGAAAATTGTCCAACAGCAGAGAGGTCACAGTTTCCAAACAAAAATTGCTCATGGCTGGTGTCAGTTCCCCGAGAAGGGGCACTACAGTGTCAATAACACGTTTGGGTTGAATACAGCAGCATACTCCTGGATTAGACAACATGGCCAACACCTGAACTTGCGTTCTTTTATGTTTAACTACTGGCAACAAATCCAAAAGATACTCCGACCACATGGCTATGGCACATGCAGACGGCGGACTACTCTTTGATTCTGATAACGTCCTTTTGAAAATTTCACTTATGGCACTCTTGGTACTACTTTCAAAGTCTAAAGAATCTAATTTTGAGGAATTTTCCAGCTCTTCTTTGAATTCGTTCGAATCTGCTATACTTTTCATTGTAGGAGAGGCACCTAATATTCCGTGATGATGGTCGAAATAAGAACTATATTCACAGTTTCGATGCCGATGTTTCAGGCATTTTACTGCATGGATATAGTTCACTTTCAACGTTTTCAACGTATTTATAAAACTTCCTGCATATTTAATGACATTGTCACTGTCAAGATTTTTGGATCTGTTACTAAATATATCACTATCGATGACCTCTACCAAGTATCTTATATAATCAAAGCCGCGATTTTCATCAAACACAGTCAGAAGTCCCAAGGCTTCGTTGATGTACGCTGGATTGAACGGCAAATGCTGACAAATTATTTCAAACAGTAAAATCAATCCACAAATGATGTCCTCCACCACAGAAAACACAGATTTGTCAAATTTCAATTTTGGATCCGATAATTTTAAATTCTGAAGTAAAAAGCTAAACAAATTTCGAACAGTTCCATGTCCACTTAGAATTTTCACGCCATGTTGATGTGTTGCTATGATACCACTCACTAAAAATATGGATCGCAGCAAATATTTCAAAACGGTAATTTTGGTTTGTTGTGACCACATGCACATTTTATCATTAGTTTGCCCTTCTGCTGTGTCAGATTTTTGGAGCTCTTCAACAAATAAGGGAGAGAACTGTTCATTTAACAAATGCAGCAGATGAGGCAAAATGGTGGAAGACAGAGATTTCCCAGAAGCCATTTCTTCTAGGTCCAATTTACTTAATTCACTGATCAACTCCAAAATTAATTTCACTAATTCTGCTGCTGAATAAGTTATATCTGGCTTCGAGACTTTTTCAAAAGAGGAAATGACATCATCATCGGAGTATCCATCATCTTCTTTCTGTGAACTTAAACTTCGAACAAATGGGGAACTTTTTCGTCTCAATCTGGCTGGTTTAGCTTTTGATTTGTTGTCATTCTCCGCAGTGTCGCTATCATCGCCAACGTCCTCCATTTTGAAAGTATCAAGGGTTGATCTCTTGTGCTTGGGATAATGGTGAGGCTGCTCTGAGGATTTCTGATTATTTTTTCCATCTTTTTGACAACCTAATGTTTTGAGTTTAGAAAGTTTGATTACGTTACTGAAAGACTGGTTAATTAGTGGAAGCTCTTTTTCTGAAAAGCCAAAATGATAGAAATAGGCAATGAATCCTCAAGAATTTTTGCAATTTGACCATATATTCTCCATAAAGTGAGAGGATTTACTTTACAGGCAACTATAAGAGATTCCAACTTATTCAGAAAATAAAACAGCTATAAATTTCTTACAATCTACAACTTGTGTCTATTTGGGATATGTTTGACCATTTTAAACTTTGATGTTGCTCACCTGAAAGGCCTTTAGGTAAAACTTCTGATTGGTTAAACTGACAACACCATGGCAACAAAGATACCAATAAATTACAAAAATCTCGGCTATTACACAAACCCTATAAAGAAAAAGATTAACTTGCTAGGAAAACAAATATAGGTCCACACATCAAATTGGTTACAATTTTGTACACATTTCAAAAGAAATTAACAAATCCAAACATCAAAAAAAGAAATGCACCATAACCATATTTGTCCACAATTGTAAAAACTTGCAAAGGGATCATCCATAGTGTTCACTGTTCACGAATATCGAAGTGAGAAAAGTATTTCAGATATACAAACCTCAGGACAGCTAGCTTTTTACAGTGATTAATTCTCCAAAATCAGATTTTAGGCATAACAGTAAGGTTAGCAAATTTACTGAACAAAAATTTGAAAAAAGGGACCTAACTCACAATATTATGTTTCATAGGCCAACAAAGACTATTAAAAGAAGTATGAAAAAGATACATACCCGAACACCAATATCTCTGATCAAATGTAATAACATCCATCCTCTATCGTCCAATAAATAGCTCTGTAACAAACTAGCGTCGTCTTCATTATTAGCATTAGCCGTTACCGTGACAATATCACTCATAAACTCTTGACTCAGCTGATTACACATCGTACTTTCATCCCTGAAACGAAATTATAGATTAAGGTTTATAATTCACAGAACCAGATATAAAATTCCGGCAAATCCTGGACGTTTCTAGAGATCATTAAATAGGAGGTTGTGTAAGGACCGCAGAATTCACAAAACAAGAAATAACACTCCTTCAAGTATGACATAAAATGTAAACCAAAAGTAAAATGGCTACCTATGAAACCTTAAGCAGCTTTTTAAAAAATGACATAATTTTTTAGAATAGCTTCTTTATCAGTATTAGCTATATTCTATTACTACTTTACACATGAAACTATATTGTAATATAAGTAAGGTTTCAGAGACAAACAACAGCTTATTTTAATCTGTCACCTCTAATAATAGTAGTAATATGTAACAATTTTTTTCAAAATTATTATTACACTTAAAGTGATACTACGTCTTAGAATAAACATCAAATTTAAGAATTTTAAACTTGGCCAATAAGACTCAGTAGATATACCTGGTGTCATAAATAACATAACAGGATCTTAATATAATCAGATAAATCCAAAAAAACTCAGTAATTATCCATAAATATGTAATTAACTATTGAAAAACGCTTAATATTAAGATTAATCGTTTTTCAATAATTACTTAGTTTTATGAATTTTCTAGATTTTACAGGGATTCTGTTGTAACTTTATGACACCAGGTAAGTTCACTGATGAATATATACTCTTATTGACCAATCTTGAGAATCAAATTTTATGTTCATTCTAAGACGTAGTATCACTTTAAGTAGCAGGTTGGTGAGCCAGTTTGTTACTAGTAGTATGATATGTTATTACATAATCAACCAGCGTTTCCTGCTAATCAACTTGCTTGTTTTCATATGGCTCCTGATTCCGCTGCGCTCTCAGCTAGGTTTCTGCTGGTGTATATCCCTGAATAATCATACTGACCTCAATATTAGAATATGTTCTACTGATCCTCTCTCTGTGAAATATGACCATAAAAACATATCCAATACATCATGACGCTTCTGAAATATATCATCAACAAATTGTCATTACGGTGCTGGGATTTCTGGGTAATGTTTCACAAGAAATCTATTAATTTTGTTGTCAGTATGGTTATTTCTCAATGTAAACTTGTAGAAAATCTTTTTAAGAATAGTGCCGAGATTCTTGACTCTACAATATAATCCTTGTATAGCGCTGATTTCAAAATGTGTCTAGCAAATCACTTTATTTTTTCACTGTAATTTAATTAGATTGTACCATAATGATATCAAGGTCACCCTTTAAAAGTGACTAAAAATTGAAATGACCACCAGAATTTTGGATGTCTCCATATCTAATACAAGGTTCACCTGCTAAATATGTAATAAAGTCAGACAAGTTGAGGAGACAACATAGTGAATCCTGTCTCCTCATTATAAAAATATCCATAGCAATCCTTGAATGATATCTATAGCAGTTTATCAGTAGGCCTATTATTATTTCACTTGACTGGATTATTAACCCTCCCACAACCAAATATAACAAGGTTGTTTCTATCATTAGGTTGTATATACCCTTACCATGTTCATATGTCTATTAAACCTAACCTTGAGTTATTATATATCCCTCAACATGTTTGATTTAATTTTACATAATCCTCTTAGAGTTTTAACCTTTGAAGATTGAGTAGAAATGAAATAAACCGCCGAAAACTCAAAGTTATATAACTTAAAGTGTATGACGTTAACATTATGTGATGTCACTTGGTAATGGTCGCTTTGCCGACTGCTTCGATATATATTGAAAAGTAATGTGGCTGGTAAAATCGGCCACTAGGGTTTAAAGGGCTAAACTTAATTCCTTAAAAAAAATAAAATATAAGAAAACAGTTTGGGAAAATTTTGAAAATTTCCTAAAATCTTTAATGAAATAATAAAAATTTTTGTTCTGTTTTACCTTTAAGAAAATACATCTATTCAAAAAGTAGCACAATCCTCTTTTCCAAAAGGTTAGAGTTTTGAGCTGTTAAAAAATCCACTCTTAAATTTTCATTGAAGTCTTGTCTAGTATTTGAAATCTTGATATATGATATACCGGTAACTTAAAGTGTATAAACATGACCTAATTATAACAGTTATATAATATATTTACACATTAAAGTAACCAAACCAGATACAGATTCAACTCAAAATTTTCTTGTTGAGAGTTTTAAATTGCGTTTAACCCTTTTAACATTGAGCAGCCATTACCATGTAATATCATTTGTAATATCAAAGTTATATCATTTGGAGTTAAAGAAATTGTAAAGAGGTTTTCTAAAATTTGTATGTGTAGTGGGCAGACTGATAGCATCCATTAGCACCATTCCAATTTTCATTCCAACGCCTGGGGGTCTGCAATAACACTAAAACTAGTTGTTTGATGACGTCACTAATTGCAATTATCTCAAAAGCCCCTTCGCTATTAGTGACATCATTAAACACTTAGTTTTAGCAGAACTGATGGTATAAGTGTCCCCAATACAAGTGTTTGATGACATCACTAATAGCAAAATATGCTTTATCTCATAAGCCCCTTCGTGATTAGTGCCGTCATCAAACATTTAGTTTTCTTTCATAAGCCCCTTCGCGATTATTGCCATCATCAAACATTTAGTTTTCTTTCATAAGCCCCTTCGCGATTAGTGACGTCATCAAACGCCTAGTTTTAGTGGAATTGACACTATCAGTGTCCCCTATACAAGTATCATATGATTCGGAAGTCTCTTTAAATAGCACATTCCACAGCGTAAAACAATGATCATATTAAGTAATGTACCATCTGTGATGTGTTATCACATATTAATTAAACTACTATCTGGGGCATACCAGACAGGCAGACCTACTCTAGCACACACTAACCCAGTTTTTTTAAAAGTGTGAGTGAAGAGGTTATGAAATACTATTTTATAATAAATTGTGTAGATTCTCTTCATGCACGATTAATTCAAAAATACCAAACTTTTCTGATTAATTCTGTTAACTATAACAATGGAGATCACAGTGCATCAAAAAAGTACTAGAAATCATTTAATTCTTTTAAAATATTTCAAACTAAGAATTTTACTCACTATTTCTATATATATCTTTTCTATATATTACAGAGTATCTAGAATTGACAAGTCGTCATTTTAACATTCAAACGCGGATAATTCTGGATGCACATAGAATTCGACCGTGAGCTGTGAACACTATTACTAAAAAATTCCTGAGACCTGTCCCTTTAAAATAAACTGATGTAATGCGTCCCACTATCCCTTACAATTCTTACGTAACTATCCTAAAGTGTGCCAAATGAACTATATAAGATAGCCTACATACATGCACAAAAACTATAAGACTTTAATACACACTTTTTGAATATTTAGGTACCATAACAGTACAAAATGCTAAGTTTCGCCCCACAGCTCAAAGGGTATATGGGTAAAAGTGCAATAGTGACATCTTTTTTTTGTAGTAAAATGGAATAATAGCAATTACAAAATAACTGCGTGACTCCCTGAAAGATATTGGCATAATAATAGGAAATTACGAGTTGATAACCCAATTAATGAAGAAAGAAGAAATCACAAACCTCTCATTGTCAATGATAGTTATATATAAATAAATATCTATAAATATAAATATGGCTTTATGCGAATACAATCATGCAGTAATTGAGCGTAAAAATAGGATACAAACAGAATGCTGAGTTGACAAAAAAGCCAAAATAGTTATACAAATGTAAGAGAAGTACAAATCTCTATTGTGAAGCCTGCCATAATTATGATAGTTGTCCAGATATACATACAGACAATATGTGAATATAATTATGCAGTATAATTACAATAAAATAATTGCCTCATTACATATAATCTCAGAGGTCTTAAATCAAACAATTAGTCATCTAAACTCTGTTGTCTAATTTAAAGGCTGTAGCACAATTCAAAAGGCAAAAGGGAGTATGAGTAGATTTAAAATACAAAATTTACATAATTGAAACAAAAAAACTTCTGCTTGGTCATCGTTTCAAAAATGAGGCATTTGCCTTCATTACACTTTGACCTTGAAACAAAAACTGTGAAGTCTTTGACAAGACATGACATTTCTACCTTTTCAAAACACCTGATGTCATGCTGCAACTGGCTTTGTAATTTGTATCCTTTTGGAGAGTTCAAGAGTCCACATAACATATAATATTAATTTCCTTTTTTCTGATTAGAAATCATTCTCAGGAGGGAGAGAGAGGATGGGGTCAGCCTTAACCTAAACCGGTCACCAAAATCCTGACCAATATAAGGTGCTTTGTGAAAAATTTGTTTTGGGTAGTATACTTTGTAACAATTTTGTTCTTCTACACTAATTCTCGCATTTGACAAGGAAAAACAGAAAGTTAAACATTGACCTTGTTTTTTATTCAGAAATAACACATGTAAAAAATTAATGCAGCATAAAACATTTATTATTGTAGTCATAAACTAAATTTGTCAGTCAAGATATGTTATTGTAACTTCACTGTGATATGACAGAATTACGACTGCAAAAACATTACAATCATACTAAACATTTTTGAAAATGTTACAATGACTTTCAGATATTTACGATATATTTGTGAATACAATGTTTTTACACAAACTAGAGCTTGTCAAACCAGGGGTACGTATAAACAGTGACCAATAGTTATCAATTTAAAACCTAAGTAATAACAATCTAACTGCAAACCGAAACCAGAAATCCAAAAAATATTGGCAATACATTTTCCAAATAGACCTTTTAATAAAGTTTATTATGGGAATTTGTGATTTCTATTAAAATAATTTTTTTTCAGGATTTCCGCAAACCACTTGCACTGCCTGTTTTGTTCACAGATATCTGATATTGGGTATAGCTCGTGTCAGTTGTTCTATAATCAATCTACAGAAATAAGGTTACCATGGGATATTTAATTTCAAATAACACAACCCAACAATTTAGTTGATACTGAAATTTATACATATTTATCTGTTTTCTTGTTGACAAAAATTATACCCTGACTTTAAATATAATATGATATACTAACCTAATAAACTATACTCTAATCAAGATAACAAGATAAATAAATAACTAATAATAATTACTGATTAGTTATCTCTTTATCTTTATCCTGATTACTGAAGCCAATATCATAGTTAAAGGGACAGATGCGCCATTTCAGTAGGTTGATTTGAGTCTTGAATATATGTAAATAGTCTTCAGAAGTACTAGTGCAAACATCACAAAATTCCTTTAAAAATACTTCAAACTAGGAATTTTATGCATTATTTCTATATTTCTCTTTTCTATAATCACAGAGTAACTTAAATTGACGAGTCATTTTAACATTCAATCACAGATAATTCTGGACACACATAGATTTGAAGGCTCAAATTTTGATGGTGAGCAGTAAACACTATTACTGATTGACTTAGCTTAAAAATTCACGTTTCTTAGTCTAAAGTTTGATTGATAAAAAAAAAAATGGTGCACCAGTCCCTTTAAAGTAAGGTACCCAATACTTCAAGTGATGACCTTCATATTCAAGTCCCAGTTTGGAATGACGCATGAAGTGTTAGGAGTGAAGGATTAGCATGCCTAATGTCATGAATATATTGAAGCTAATCATACAACACACCCGTTAGAGGCTTTGATACAGTGGTTTTTATATGGACAATAATAATAAAAATGTTTTATAAAGTGTATCGAAAGGGTCAGCATATCCTGTGTCATTAGTAACTATTTTATTAACAAAGTCTAAAATTTTCCCTCGGTAAGGCTATAAGAGGATTATTATTTCAATTATTTCAAGGTAACCCAATGGTAAATGGTGTACTGTATACCCTAGGAGTACACGTAACCCTGATTCACAAAAACCTAGCGATAAGAATTTGAACTGTTAGTTTGAAATTTTACATTCAGAAATACCATACCTATGACAAAATTGATCATAAGATTTTTGCAGCTGTGTAGGACATGGCTACTCTAAGAACTATTGTCTGGTCAAAAGAATAATAAGATAACAAGGGCTGGGTATCAATTACCAAATTGAGATCAATTATCGACAGCATGCTACAGATCAATATTCGATTAAAAATCAAAATAGTTTAATTGAGAAACCCTGTAAATATTAAATTCAAAACATGCAAAAATTGTTAATTCCATGGGTATTCTGCGTCACAGAAGTATATTCTTGTCTTGATTGCTTAATATGGCTTATTGTGAGTAAGTTATGTGCTGAAGGGAATCTATGTGAAAGAGATTACTACTCGTTAACAGGTACAGTGGAGACAATGTAACTTTGACATATAATCGATTATGAAATTTGATCAAAATTATAAATTCCTAGCAACTATAATCAATTATTTAGATTATTTTACCCAGATCTAAAGATAACTATGTCCCTTAAAAGAATAACTTACCTTCATGGTCAAAAGGTCACTTCTCTTTCTGACCAAATGGGCATAGGCTTCCCATAACTCAAACAGCATGGTTAATGTTGAAGTCTTTATGTACAGTGTAGTATACTCTACTGCTATTTACATTGATAAAGTCTTGTTACATAATCTCTATACTGGCCAAACATGGCTGAAAGATAATAAAATTAGAACATGATATATAATAATTGGACTAGTATGTCAAGATCAATATTCAAAGAGACTGGATGAGAGGAGATGACCTTGATCATGACATAGCAGACGACAATCCAACTCAATGCTCACTTACCAACCCACTGTCCTAACAGACAAGAATCCAATATATAAACAAATACTAACCATCTGAACTACAAAATGAAACCCCAAATCCAAAACAACATATCGACGAAAGTTCTAGCAGACGACAATCCAACTCGCTAATGACTGAGCTATTCCACTGTACTAGCAGATGACAATCTAACTTGCTACTGACTAAACTAACCCCACTGTACTAGTAGATGACAATCCAACTCTCTACTAACTGAGCTATCCCACTGTCCTTGCAAAGGAAAATCCAACTGGCTACTGACTGAGCTTTCCCACTGTACTAGCAGATGAAAAACCTATAAAATTGTAAAGTTGAATCACCTTTGCAAAATGAACAATATGTACATGCACCTTCGCTTCAACTCACTGATTTAAAAGAGATTACCAGGTGATGTTTTCACACTTCGATGATCCAGACAGTGTTTCTTAATACATTCAAGCTAATAAGCCATGTATCTACATTATTGTCAAGTATTTTTCTTCTTAATAAACTATGCACTAAAAAAATTCTCTCCTTATGAAAGCCACTTTAAAGTCCATGGTTCCAAATTTTTGGGCGTCAATGGCACCATGGTCTCAGAAACAGGAATTGTTTTTAGCTAAGCAAATCAGTAATAGTGTTCACAGCATGCTGTCGAAATTTGATCTGTCTAATCCATGTGTGTCAAGAATTATCCACATTTGTTAAAGTTAAAAAGAAGAGTCATCTTTTCTTGAGATATTGCCTTATATAAAAAAGAAAATAAATTCCTAGTTCAAGATATTTTTAAAGGAATTATGTGATGTTTGTACATTTCTAGTACTTCTGAAGACTATTTACATGTATTCAAGACCCAAACCTTTTAAATTCTTTGACATCGCATGCATTTTCGAGTTAGTAATACAGTAACTCACTGATTAAAAAGAGATTATCAGGAGATGTTTTCTCACTTGAATGCCTCGACTGTGTTTCTTTTATCAAGCTAATTAACCATGTAGGCCTATCTATGTTATTATC
The DNA here is from genome assembly GCF_000327385.1 of Lottia gigantea. Taxonomy (NCBI): domain Eukaryota; kingdom Metazoa; phylum Mollusca; class Gastropoda; family Lottiidae; genus Lottia; species Lottia gigantea. The sequence continues at coordinate 1,047,916 of NW_008708987.1, forward strand.
ATGTCAATCCATGACATGTCCTTTTTATGTCTTTTCTTTTGCATGAATTAGGCACAACAAATATTTTCTTCTACATTTTATTCAAGGAAAGATACGTTACTTTAAAATATTTGATAAAAATTCTAGGTTTTGTATGTAGACTTTTATAGACATTTTAGACAAAAGCTCAAGATTATCTCTACATGAGAATCAATGATTGGGATCAAAGTAATATTGATATAGCTAACAATATAGTCATAAATAAATCCTTCCCTAAATTAGTCAATCAAGCAAAGATTACATCATCTTACATCTAGGAAGGAAAATTATCCTTTGCAATATTTACAGTGTATGAATACTTGGACACTTGACTTGGCCTTCAATTATTATCGCAAACAAATGAAATGAATGGAGTTCTACATTCTACCTTTCTACAACTAATATGGCTAATCAAGACACCATGCAGTGTGCAATGAGGGAAATTTTCCCTCTTAGGTTTACCAGTAGTGTGGAAAAATTATCAACAAATTAACAGAATAACATGTTCACTTCCTAACATATGATGTTGTAATTTTAATCCATCAAACATCAAATCAATATATTATTCTAATGCCCACCCACGTCAAAGACTTTTCTGAACGTGTAACAAGACAAGTCATTCGATTCAGTCCGCCACACACACGGTACAGTACACCACAGGTCAAGCAAGTGAACATTCAACGAAGCCTTCGATGTTTTCCAATTCCCCATTTGTTCCCTCTATGCCACATAATAAAAAAGAAGATTCAGTTAAGCAAAATACCCAATTCGTTGATAGAAATTCAAAAAAACACAATCGATATCTTACATAGATCGGAAATCCTTCGCAAAACATGAATATTGTAAATTTCTACACAGGTTTCGTCGACATTTTGTATCACGTGATAGCTAAAAATAGGTCATGAGAAAGATTCAGACCACAGCTGAGTAAATAGTCAAATCGGACATAAACCAAATTGGACAGAATATATTGGTCATATTGACACACATCTTAAAGGGGATATATCCAAAGAGCTATATAACTTACATATTTCTATGGATATATCACAGTGGTTTTTAATGACAAAATGCCGACTAGAGGGGGAGGTCACAAAGGGGGAGGAAGCACTGCTTTGGGAAAATTTCCGCAATTCACAATTATTTTGGAAATAAAGTTGCAGTTCGAAGAGGACTAGACTTTCTCAGCTTGACTACCAGACACACCTGTATCTAATGAATAAATTGTATGTTTTAGAATTTCTACTTTTAAAATCTAGAAAGCCTTTTGACTCCTGTTGAATTTAGGTGCAAGCATATTAGTGCCTTACATATCACAGAACTTCAGTATACAGTTCCCTTTAACCCTTAGCCCCGCCTTCTGATCAATCTTGAGACTGTCACGTGATCTTGATGACTGAATCATCTATTTTAGTAACAAGTATCACATGGCATAAACAACATGGCGGAGACAGGTAGTGTTTTCATCAACAGCTGAGGATCGGAGTAAATTAACGCTTTTTAAAACCCTTGGCACTTGTGTTTCGTGTACAAAAAGGTGACAAAATGACGTCTATCAAAGTTGCAGTGAGGGTTCGCCCCATCAACCAAAGGTTTGTATAGATTTTTGCAAATTTATGTGCAAAATTTACGAACTTTGTTATCAATACGAATGAATAAAGGAAAAGTTCGGCTGTCAAAATTAAGATAAAAAAAAGGTGATAACGTTATAGGGAATAGATAAAGACAGGGAAAAAGTTCATCTATGTATGAACATTTGAGGAAAATGACATCATTTGACTGGCTGATAAAATATGTTATTCACCAAGAAATTTATTGGCTTATTGATTTTCTACCAGGTGTGCTGTTACATGGCAAGTCTGGTATTGTCAACAATACCATTCGATATGGTTACAACAATAACATATTTATCATACAAAACCCATCAATTTTCAATTTTCTAACTATACTTCATTTCTTGAAATTTATGCCTCTTTAAATATCAGCATATTTTGTAAGACTTTTCGCTCGATTATGACCAAATTTTGAAAGAAAATGGAACCTACAATCGGATATCTCCCTTGTCTGTCAATTTGCATCTTCACAATATCAAGCTATTGCGTCTTCATCTTATACCTTTACTGAAATGCCCCCACTTTCTTGTTTCTCGGTCAGCGATTTGATTGGTTTGTACACCAGCGAATACAGCTAATCGGAGCCCTCCATTCATGAGTAATTATATTTTATAGTTTATCGGCCGAGGGATGAAAATGGCTGTATCAGCTAGCGAACAATCCAATCAAAATGCTTCATTCATAAACTTCCGCGATGCAGTCAAGGTATAAGATGAAGATGTAATAGCTTGACTATTGTGACGATAGTTAGTTTATTTTATTATGAGATTTATACAATATGCCACCACAGGAGTAATTTGCATATTCACATTTTTTAACTCATCAATTATAATTATATATATCTAAAGTTTTATAACAAGCAGCGTTTCTATTAAATAAAAATTGTAGTAGGACATGCAGCAATTAATTCTATAAAACTCCTTTTATTATATATACAGTCCAATTAACACATTAGCTAGTTTTTTTGTTTTTTTATTCCTTCCCTGTTCTATGCAATGGACATTTGATGATTGCCTTGTGCACTGCTACTGTAGCTTACTACTGTAATGAGTTCAGTAGATGTAGGAAAATCTGGGTTTGTGACTGGATTTTCACAAGGCAAACACAGTTTGCATTACTAATATTATAGATTACTGAATCATATAATACACATGTAATAGAAAGAATGTATTGAATTTGGAGGAATGTTAAAGAGATTGTAAAGAGGTTTTTGTATGTGTATCGGGGACACTGATAGCATCAATTTGCACCATTCTAATTTTCATTTGTTGTACATTTTAAGGCCATATTATTCTTTTGGTATTATACTGAACCAAGCGGTCATTCGGATTTTATACCACCCCCTCCCCCCACCTGAGTATTACCAGATTTCAGTAGTCAGGAGAAAAAAAAAGAAACAAGTCAATCAATAAAATTTTGAATTATTTAAAATTTATGTAAAGTTATCATGACATAACATTAACTGTATATTGAATGGAGTATATAAGATACTTATAGATTTAACATTATTATCTATCAATAAGCTCATCTTAGGCCAATAAAAGGGAAGCTGAGGTGACTTAATAATGAGTTAAAGGCTTTTTTGCTAACCTTAAGTTCTGTGATACAAGTACAACTCCAGCCTAGGTAGAGATAATGCATTTGGATTTTTAAAACCGGTTCTCCCTGTCAGTGATACAGGTGTGCGGAACGGACATATCAAAAGTGGGTTGTCAATCGGATCAAACAATAAACTTAGGTGTATGTTAAAGATACCTCAACAGTTGAAAATCAAAAAAGATTAGGCTAATGCTGCTGTCCTGACAAAATTTCACTCATTGTACACTCAGGCTAGTCGTTCAGATAGGAACATAAACAGATGTCCCTTGTACTACAAGCTGTGCACGTTAAACATCCCTTGACAATTGAAAATCGATAAAGACTAGGCTAATCTACATTCCTTGAAAAGAAATATAGTTGCATCACTTTTGACAACCCATACAGAAATTATTATTCAGGATATTTGAACATTAATAATTGATTTCAATGAAATAGACATCATCAATATGATTTCATCAAATGCATAAAATTTCCTTAAATGGATATGAGACTATGAATATATATATGACATGATGGGTGGATATGCCGTCAATAAGCATACATGACATCATCAAATGAAAGTGACATCATCAAACACTTATGACATCGTCAATAAAATTGACATCATAAAATGAAAATGACATTATCAAACATTATGACATCGTCAATAAATTTGACATCATAAAATGAAAGTGACATCATCAAACACTTATGACATCGTCAATAAATTTGACATCATAAAATGAAAATGACATCATCAAACATTATGACATCGTCAATAAATTTGACATCATAAAATGAAAATGACATCATCAAACAGATATGACATCATTGAACACATGTAGACAACTAAAAAATTAGACAGTTTTTACTTTAAGTTTAAGAAATCTTTAACATCTTTAATCTTTTAATTGCATTAAACATCTACTAATAGTAAATCCCTTTAGCATTAATTAATAGTTAGAAGTTTGATACCCTGCTTACCAATTTTCATCATAATATCCTTGCATAATGATGTAATAGTCTGATCCTTGCGAATTTGCCTCATTGTACACTGTATTAAAACCCTCTGTATGGCATAGCAGAGCCACCGTCATTGATAATTAATATCTTTCTTACAGGGAAATAGACATGGAGAGTAAGATTATAGTTAAAATGGAGGGTGAAAAAACAACCATCAAAAATGTCAAGGTAAATAGAATTATGAAGGGGTTTTTCCCTTAAAATATTCTCTTAAAATCATGATGGAAGTTATCTTGAATGTTGTCACCCATTCTTAAAGGCTGGACATGTTAAAGGGCCTTAATCGATGGAAATAGATAAAAAAAGTAACTAATGCAGCTGTCCTGGTAATATCTCTTTCATGGCACTCCTCATGGCTTTGCCCATCTTCTTATATCAAAATCAGAGTGAGTAGCGAATGCAGCTGTCCTCGTTAAATTTTCTTCATTGCACACTGCATGATGTGTTCTCCATTTTTAAGAAGTCCAAATCAACAGGAGCTGTTCTGGTAATATCTCACTAATAGCACTCCTCATGGCTTTGCCCATCTTCTTATTTGCAAATCAGAGTGAGTAGCGAATGCAGCTGTCCTTCATTGTATGTGTTCTCCATCTTCACAAGTCCAAATCAACCGGCTAGTAGTAGAACAATTAGCTAAATGCAGCTGTCCTGGAAAAAACTTGCCCATTGTACACTGCATGGTGTTCCCATCCAAATCAACAAGGCAGTAGGGTAAGTAGTATTGTACACAGCATGTTGTTTATGATTTTCATATTGTACTTTGGTTTCAGTTACTATCTGGTGTTGATTTTGATCTGTTACGAGATCAGTTAAAACTGAAAGAATTCACGTTTGATAAATCATTTTGGTCTGCTGTTCCTAGTGATAAACATTTTGCTACACAAGAAGAGGTAAGAATATCACTGCTTTTGAGAATTGGACTATTGGACAATATTTGACTATTTTGAACACATTTTCAATATAAAACATCTTAATAAACAGCATTTTCTAATATATTCAGTAAATTTACTGAGAAAGATATCCATTGAATAATTGAAAAAGAAACAAGCTAAATATATACAGTGAATCATTGAATAATTAAAATGTAGGTTATTGAATTAACCTTGAGGTGATAAGTTTAAACAGTAATTAATCTAACAGAATAAATATAGTTTGTGACCTTACTACTTATTAATCTTTTATCAAATACTTGTTAAACAGTTTATATCAGGTGTCAATGCTTGTAGACTGCCGCATGCATTGGCCATGGAGTCAACTATTAATTAACTGGAGTAAATATAGTTTATGACCTTACTTTTACCAACTACTTGTTAAACAATTTATATCAGGTGTCAACACAAGCACTGGCAGTGGCATGAACAATAATGTTATAGTTATTGATATTTTATCACTTACTTGTTAACCAGATTTATATCCTGTGATCCTGGAAGGTATTATACTCTGTTAACAGTTAATGACCAGAAAAACTAAAGAAAAGAAACAACTATATTTTACAATGATAACTTAAGTTCGCTTTCTACTAGCTGGTCCTTGGCCAAACCTCTTGGCATTAATCTTTCCTGGATTATCCGTACCCATTTACAGCTGGTTCGACTGGAATTATGAGTGAAGATGACTTATTCAAGGTCATCAGACTTTCACATGCCCATTGAGAATTGAACCCACGTAACCAAGCAAATGACGTCATGTAAAGAACCAACGCTCTAACCGACTGTGTTATAAAACCTTTTCTCCTTTACATCAAATACTGATATCCGGTTGCTACTGTGGTTGACTCTCACACGCACTGGCCATATTTAGTGCTGACTCTTACTTAGCCTCTTTTACAGAGATATCGGGAGGAGTGATGAAAGTATGAATCGTGCAATGTAAAATTATTCTGGCTGTCTCATACTTTATTTGCAACCTGTTCCAGTGATTTTTTATGAACCTTGCTAAAGATTTTGTGAAAATCTAGTTCAAAATTGATATCAGCAATGAGCAGACCCTAAAATATGGATATGGATCCCACATTTTCCCCTCCTTCTTTAATTCTTTATTTTATTACCAATGAATTTAATTTCTATGGTAACCACAAAATTTTTATTCATTCCATATATGAGAACGATTTTTTAGAAATATTTTATGATAAGTTTCGTTTTGCAAAAAAAATTGGAAAGTGTGCACCGCAGTATTTATTTTCTATCCCCAATGTTTCCAATTACATATTTCTCTCTACCCCCAATGTTTTCCATCATTTGATTTATCCCTACCCCCAAATTTTTCAATCACATGATTTATCTCTACCCTAGGTGTTCCAGTCATTAGGAAAGGATGTAGTTACAGCAGCATACGAGGGCTACAATGTCTGTGTTTTCGCGTATGGACAAACTGGTTCAGGAAAGAGCTATACCATGATGGGAAGCCAGGTTTGTAATTTCTTAGCTATAAAATATATGTGTATTTGGGAAATGCGTGTGGGGATAGGAAGGGTGGCACAATGACAATATTTTGTCATATATCTGTTGTTTTTTGTAAGATTAAACATTTAAGATTCCACTATGGCCAATGATTCTTTGAATATTGTTAAAATAAATATTGCAGGTTTTGCGATTATAACATTATTTATAAAACGCTTAGTTTAAGTTGAAGGAAGCACAGTCAGAATCAAAATACATAATGTAGATAATATGGTTAATGACATATTAAAGCTACCATGCTAAAAATATTTTCTATTTTCTATTTGATGTTTCAGGATAATCCAGGATTTATACCAAGATTCTGTAAGGTAAGAATTACCTACTGCTTACTAATCAATACTTTCCTAAAACACTGGGTTTGGTTTTCGAAAATAGTCTAAATTTGTCTTAATCTAGTTTTGAATATTGAGCAATTACTGATGGTGCCATTTTGTTTAAAACTCTGAGATGATCAAGGAATATGACAGTACCGTTGCTCAATGAAATATTTCCAAGGTCACTTGTACATGTGTTTGAATTTGAAGAATATATTGCCAGTAGAGTTCACAATAAGCAGAATAAATTTTAAAGGAAACATTGTTCCTGAACAAAGCATTTCTTCTATTTTCAGGAATTATTTAAAAGAATGACAGACGACAGAACAAGTTATAAAACCGAGGTCAGGTACGTTGAAATTCTTTTTATATTTTTTTGATTAGATTCATAGCATCCCTGAGCCCTCCTGAGCCCTCCTGAGCCCTCCTGAGCCCTCCTGAGTCCTCCTGAGCCCTCCTGAGCCCTCCTGAGCCCTCCTGAGTCCTCCTGAGCCCTCCTGAGCCCTCCTGAGTCCTCCTGGCCCTTTCGTGATCAGACCTCTCAGTCTGTCCCATGCTCTTTTTTAGAACCTAGGTGTTCAGGACTCCTGAGCCTTACTGTGTCCTCCCAGCCCCTTGGTGATCAGACCTCTTAAGCTGCCCTTGGCTCTGTTTCTAACTTGTGTTCAGACAGACATAAGACTCCTGAGTCCTCCCAGCAGTTGGTGATCAGACCTCTTACTCTGTCCCTGGCTCTATTTCTAACCTAGGTGTTCAGACAGACATAAGACTAATATTATAGATTTTATATTAACATATGTCAACCCTGATCAACAGCAGTCACAAGATTGTTTTTGATTTTCATCTATTAATAGATCTTAAAGGGATTGTATCTTTTTAAGTTTACGTAAACAGTGATACCATCAATTCGAAACACAAGACAAGACATCTGTCTGAAAATTAGAATGGTGCATATAGAAACCATAAAAGACCCAGATACATAAAAAAAAAAAGCTAGAAAACTTCTTTTATAAGCTTTTTTATGATGTATCTATAGTAAAAACCTGGAGATCTTATTACCAGGGTTTGCAATAGTGACATCATATACTGTTAAACATTTCTATAATTGTATGAACTACAGACAACTATAGATAAGTATGATATCTTCAGTGTATTTTCCCATCCAACTGACTAGATGCCTTTGTGAATTAGATATTTGATATATGTTGTATGTTACACACAGAACTAACTTTATTGTCTCATCAAAACAACTGGATATGTTTTTGATTTAGGCCCTCTGCCAATAATATAGCTGTATAGAATGATTAGATACTTTGTTTTTATCAGCCTTTACCACCATAAAAAATAGATCTGATATGTGTGGTAGTTTATTGAAAGATAACAGGCTGTAGCCCACAGGGCTTGGTTTATTGTCCCATCCCATGATATTTGTTCTGATAGCATCGATTTACAGGATGTGTAGGTCTTGCAATTCCACTAAAACTACCGCGGTAAGCATAAAAGGACAGGAATCACAGACATCTGTTGGAAAACATACGATATGTGTGATATTTATCAATAGGTTAAGTATAATATAATGATTGAAAGTTATGATAAAAATAAATGATTTTATGTCACGAACATCAAGGTGATATGGTGACATCTGGTTCTATCAGATCACAAACAAACAATCATATAGTTTACATTCAAATCTCTAATATTACTAGTACTCTCTATAGTTATATATTATATAATCAGTAATAGTATTCACAGCTCACAGTCCAAATTTTAGCCGTCAATACAATTGATATATTGAGCACTATTTTAACAGTGGTATTTCTATATCACTCTACAATTGATGTATTGAGCACCATTTTAACAGTAGTATTTCTATGTCACTCTACAATTGATGTATTGAGCACTATGTTAACAGTGGTATTTCTATATCACTCTACAATTGATGTATTGAGCACCATTTTAACAGTAGTATTTCTATATCACTCTACAATTGATGTATTGAGCACTATTTTAACAGTAGTATTTCTATGTCACTCTACAATTGATGTATTGAGCACTATGTTAACAGTGGTATTTCTATATCATTCTACAATTGATGTATTGAGCACTATTTTTACAGTGGTATTTCTATATTGCTCTACAATTGATGTATTGAGCACTATTTTAACAGTGGTATTTCTATATCATTCTACAATTGATGTATTGAGCACTATTTTAACAGTGGTATTTCTATATCATTCTACAATTGATGTATTGAGCACTATTTTAACAGTGGTATTTCTATATTGCTCTACAATTGATGTATTGAGCACTATTTTAACAGTGGTATTTCTATATCATTCTACAATTGATGTATTGAGCACTATTTTAACAGTGGTATTTGTATATCATTCTACAATTGATGTATTGAGCACTATTTTAACAGTGGTATTTCTATATTGCTCTACAATTGATGTATTGAGCACTATTTTAACAGTGGTATTTCTATATTGCTCTACAATTGATGTATTGAGCACCATTTTAACAGTGGTATTTCTATATCATTCTACAATTGATATATTGAGCACTATTTTAACAGTTGTATTTCTATATCACTCTACAATTGATGTATTGAGCACTATTTTAACAGTGGTATTTCTATATCACTCTACAATTGATGTATTGAGCACTATTTTAACAGTGGTATTTCTATATAGCTCTACAAGTGAGATATTGAGCACTATTTTAACAGTAATATTTCTACATCGCTCTACAATTAATTGATGAGCACTATTTTAACAGTGGTATTTCTATATCATAATGGTATGATACATGTATGCTATGATACATGTATGCTATGATATGTGTATGCTATGATAAGTGTATGCTATGATAAGTGTATGCTATGATACGTGTATGCTGTGATATATGTATGCTATGATACATGTATGCTATGATACGTGTATGCTGTGATACATGTATGCTATGATACATGTATCCTGTGATACATGTATGCTATGATACATGTATGCTATGATACATGTATGCTATGATACGTGTATGCTATGATACATGTATGCTATGATACATGTATCCTATGATACATGTATGCTATGATACGTGTATGCTATGATACGTGTATGCTATGATACGTGTATGCTATGATACGTGTATGCTATGATACCTGTATGCTGTGATACCTGTATGCTGTGATACATGTATGCTATGATACCTGTATGCTATGATACCTGTATGCTATGATACCTGTATGCTATGATACCTGTATCATAGCATGTTGTAATGCAATGTATCCATTCATGAATTCTTTTTGCCAGCACCATTTTAATGGGTGTGTGCAAGTTTGTGTTGGTGTCGTATGTTATCTATGAATATATATATTGTTATATTATAGTTATTTAGAAATCTACAATGAAAAGGTACGAGATTTATTAAAGATACAAACTCCTAGTAGTCAAATTGTACATAGTTTACGTGTTAGAGAACATCCTAAAGATGGACCTTATGTACAAGGTGAGTAATCAAATCAACTTTAAATTTCACTCTTATTAACAGTTGTTTCCCTTGCCTTTAACTTCAGAATTTTTTTAATTCTTTTTGTGCAACTGATCTTTGCTTCTCTTCACTTCACTTCCATTGGATGAATCTTTTTATAACGGAAAGTGTTAGTGTTTATAAATAACTAGTACAATATTTTGATTATATTTTTAAAATTCTCTGTTTATTTCAGATTTATCAAAACATACTGTGATAAGACATGAAGATATACAACAAATGATAGAGAAGGGAAATTTAAACAGGTAATCAACTTGCAATACTATATCAATTAGTATTCTTACTGCTTACATAGTGGCAGTGGAATAACTCAGTCATTAGGGAGTTGTATTGTCTGTCTTCTAGGCGATTAGGTGCCATGGGTTTGAGTCTTCCTCAGGGTAAGAAAAATACTGTGCCAGTGCCTCCACGAGTTGGCCCATTGATGGCTTTCACCCCCTAAATTTTCCAGCCAACCTTTGCCCAGATTTACATAATCACCATAGAGTGACAGTTTATTGTTTGAATAATGAATGGCAATTTTGTTTCAGAACTACAGCGTCTACCTTGATGAATGATGTGAGTAGTAGATCACATGCTATCTATACTATTCTATTTACACAGGTAAGTCATCTCCTCTTCTACCACCAATCTATAATATTAACATTTCTACTATCACTTCCTTCAATGAACCAGTTAAGCCAATTGGCATTTATTTTTTAATAAACTGTAGTTTGTCACATGACAATATGGTGTCTCATAGCAAAACAATGACTCAATCAAAGATTTGTGGCAAATTAAAATAACAGCTCCTATACAATAATGAAGTTAGATGGAAAAGAAACTTTGTCATTAAATCAGTTTTTCACCTAAACAATTGCATTTACGCATCAATGATGCTTTGAGACCAATGTTTAGTTTGTATTTGAATCCCCCAAAAAATTACAATATATCCACAATCATGATGTAGAACTAGTAGTGTATGTTCTATATAATATAATATGTTGATTATAGGCAGGATATATTGATAATATGCCAAGTGAAAAACATAGTAAGATACATCTGGTGGATCTGGCTGGCAGGTAGGTGAATTTCCCTCATTGCACATTGACAGGTTAACAAAAATAGTGAGCAAAAGTGTTATGGTTCACTCAAATATGATCTGAAATTCGCTTTGATTGTATATGAAAGTAGACCCAGTGTTGGATTTACCAACAAGCTTACTTTACGTCCTAAATTCTATATTTGATCTAAAGCAAGTTTTTGGAAAATAGGCGTCTGCCAAGCTAGAAATGTGATATGAAATGTATATGATTTTGTATTGTTATATTCACTATTATAAGTTGTTATTCTATTGTCTGATTGCAGTGAGAGAGCTGATGCTACTGGTGCCAGTGGACTAAGATTAAAGGAGAGTGGAAGTATCAATAAATCATTGGTAACACTGGGCAATGTTATCTCTACACTAGGTATGTTTACAGTATATTTGTGAGTATAATGAACAGTTTTTTTAACCTCAAGTTTACATCTACTTAAGTAAGATGAAGCTGTGAATTAGAAGATATAACCAAGCCACTATTACATTATTATGGTGTCACACATTTTTTACCTAAAGTTGACACGTAGGCGTAAGTAAGATGAAGCTGTGAATAAGAAGATATAACCAAGCCACTATTACATTATTATGGTGTCACACATTTTTTACCTAAAGTTGACACGTAGGCGTAAGTAAGGTGAAGCTGTTTTATATGCCATATCACACAGTATTATTGTGTCTGGGTTTTGCCAACTTGTTTATTGATTTGTCAATAGAGGTCCATGTTACATTTGTTCAGATTTTCTCAAGAGCAAGAAGTGGTGTGCAGTATATTTGCAATTATACAGTATTTCCATTTATTTGATAGATGGAAATTGACGGCTATCTGAGAGATCATTATTATCAATTATCTTACTGAAATATCTTACTCAAAAATATAAGAGAAGGAATACAGATATGACATGTATCCATTTTGAATTAATTTCTAGCTGAAAGTTGTGAGAATGATGGAAAAAGAAGAAATATATTTATACCATACCGAGACTCTGTTTTAACATGGCTACTTAAAGATAGTCTGGGAGGAAACGCTAAAACTATTATGATAGCTAGTAAGTAGAGATATAGATATCAGGACAGGTTTTAATATCAATACATACATCACACGTCTGCCACTGTGAAATTTGGGGCAGTGAAATCTGAGTTTGAAGCTTACTTGCTAACCTTAAGGTTCGGGGTTCAATCCTGACATAGGTCAAGATAATACTTTCTGATTTGAAAACCAATTTGCCTTTGTCTATTGACATTGTGTCAAGTTGTTTTGTTAGGACAATAAACAAATATGTATTGTAAAAAGATCCTGTTACAGTTGGATCTGGCCCAGCTGGATTTTTTGGAAGTTTGTGACATGTTTTAACAGTTTCAGATGAGATTCTGTCGATTAATATTCCAAATACTATTGTCTATCTTTCTAGCAATATCACCAGCTGATGTGAACTATTCTGAAACATTAAGTACATTACGTTATGCCAACCGAGCCAAAAATATTATCAATAGACCTACTATTAATGAAGTAAGTATTACTTTGTTCATTGATTCAAAATATCATATCATTTCCTGGTTACTTTTTAAATACCTAGATAATGCTACCTCTTTAAGACAATGTGCTAGCCTTCACCTCACCGCTATTGAAATTGAAAGTACCCTGGTTCACTTTGTATAATGTTGAATGAGACTGAAAATTAACCAATCAAAACGGCTGTTTTCAAAGGGTAGCACCTACTCATGTATTATTTTTAAGTTTTGCCACGTGCCGTATTAAAAAAACGTGATGTATTTATTAAAACTGGATTGTATTTTAAGGATGCTAATGTTAGATTGATTAGAGAACTAAGAGAAGAGATAGCTAGATTAAAAGCACTATTAGGAAGTGGTCAGGTATGTCTTAAAGAAAATTTCATTAAGAAAGGCTATTCTTAGACTGTTAATAGCATTTGTTTTTCCAATTTATCATACAACAGAAGTGTCCAGATTCATCTCGCCAGTCAACACATAGAACATGTTATGTAATGAGTTGCCATAATTAAATATTTCCCAAGCCTTGATATACCGTATATTTCCGAATATAATGCGCACCCGTGTATAATACGCACCCCTTCCTTTTCCCATTATGGCATTTACAACAATCTTCTGGGATGGGAAGGTCCATGTAAAACATGTTCTGATATTACAGTATTTCTACTACGCTTGAGCATTTGTTTCCACAAGCCAAAACAGTTGACCAAGATACAAGATTAGGAATATGTGGTATAGCTATAAAGTATTATGAAATTTATTTTTCAGGATATGATAACTTCACCAAAAGTACAAGAAAAACTTCATGAGAATGAGGCTAGGGTAAGTTGTTATATTGAAAATGTTAATTTAGCAGTGCATGCTGAAGTAAAAAAGCCATATATTGTTGGTTTGGCAGTAATCAATATTCTTTGGTAATTCTTTTTAATTCAAATCAGAAAAATCTAATTCACTTCTTATCTCCAAGAAAAAAAAAGATACCATCATTTGCTTGGAGACTGACTAAACCAAAGATTAATTAATAAGTTTACACTCTTGTATATTTCAGATAAAAGTATTAACTGAAGAATGGGCTGGTAAATGGAAAGAAACAGCCAACATTTTACAGGTAGGGGTCTATCCACTTTTCACTGAGATTAAGTCTAAGCACCAGTGTTTCATATATCGCTTTTAAATGTCTTAAAGTGGATGAAATAGATCTCAATTAAATCAGATACCTAGCTCTTCATCTTTTGTTACCCTTTTAACACTAATGGCTACTTATCTGTTTCATAATTTCAATATATATACCTAGGTGACCATGTGATCTAACATATTATTGACGTTGTACGCTATTAGTCAGATTACTTTAGTGTTTTTTGAAAGACTGATATGGAAGCTTAGCATAGAAAATAACACTGTTTATTTATATATTTTTATAGGAACAGTCTAACCTAGGGTTACGTAAAGAAGGTGTGGGTATCGTGCTAGATTCTAGTCTACCACATTTAATAGGTATAGATGATGATAGATTGAGTACTGGTGTTATGTTATATCACTTGAAGGTCAGTTTTACTCCCCTCTATTGTTGATACATGTGTCTGATTCTCTGAATATATTTTTTGTTCCTTTGCAATTGATCTAGTTGAGAAAAAAGCATTTTTTATATGGATCCAGATGGTCCTTGGTCAGACCTCTTGTCATTGGAACTGTTCCTGGATTATCTGTACCTATTTACATTTGGGCCTACTGGAATAATGAGATAATTCAGATATCAATATTCGTATTTCTAGGAAGGTGTAACAACACTGGGTATTGCTGATGAGGCAGAAACACCTGATATCAGTAAGTCCTGTCAATTTCAACTATAACTCTATTATGACTGTTCGGATAACAGGCATGTTTTCCTAAGAATAGATTGATGGGCCAGGTTGGTCAGCTGGATATTTTTGACTTATGTTAACATTAAATTTGAGAGAGTGTCGAGTGCATTTAACTTGTCGTCAGCTATCTAGTAATCACGATATCTTTACCCTTTTTACTGTAACAGTAACTGTATTATAGAAAATTACTGTTAATCTGTTGATACAGTTGGACAATGTTCTTAATACCTTATTTGTATTATCAGCAATAACACAGTTTGAAAACAAATCCAAAAAATCCCATTTTCATTTACAAACTTGTTCCAAATCAGATCTACTATATTTCTATTAAAGCACTAAGTGGACCAGGTATACTCAATGATCATTGTATGATAGAATATGAGAATGGTGTAGTCACTTTAATTCCTAAGAATGATGCTGTATGTGCTGTTAATGGTACCAATATCACAGAATCAACCAGACTACAGCAAGGTGCTTGTTTTTTGTTTTTTTATAAATGAAAATTTTGTTTGCAATAATAGTCTCTGCCTATCATTCCAATTAGCCCAGTGGGTCCCTCTTATAAACAGTTTTGCCTTTTTTGTTTGGTATTAAAGTTTAAAATTAATGCTCAATTTTCAAGAAATGACTTATCATAGTATTATCATTATAGGTCTATAGGGTATTAAAGCTTATTAGTTTACCTTTTAGAATGATGCCTTGAATTTCTTAAACATAAAACTACTGTTTGATAGATTTTGAAAACATTGTTTTATATATTTGAAAGTTGAATACTTTGATGTTACAGGAGCTGTTATATTACTAGGAAGAACTAATATGTTTAGGTTTAATAACCCAGCTGAAGCTGCTAAGATGAAAAAGGAGTTTAGCAAGGTAAGAAATCTTTCTTGACCTCTATTGTTGACAGCCATTTCTGTCTGTCTAATGTCATTGCCATAGAAACTTTGCTGACATTCACACAGTCATGTTCTTTTCCCAACTTTACAGCAACTTCCTTGAACAGTAAAAATGCTCAAGGGACTATCAAATTTAAGTTTTTCATCCAATCGTTGTTAACTAAAGTTTCTATTAATAGAAAAATTATTTATTAAGAATTTCTCAATCATGTGACTCTTTGGAATTTGGACTGACAGCTTTTATTGAAGTAAGTTAGTTCCCACCACCCACTTCTTAATCACAGTTAAATATTATCTAATCTATTAATCTTATGATCTAACTATTACATAGGAATGAAAAACCTTAATTTTAATTCAGATATATTGTTGTATTTCAGTCTAGTTCTAATCTTAGTGTATTATCAGAATCTAGAACGTCATTACTGACTCGATCGTTAACTGATATTTATAAATCATCTGATAACTTATACAGATCTGTAGATAATATCTCCTTTATGACACTAGGGTAAGTCTAAAGTTTGGATACCTTTATAACTTTTCCATGCAAATAGTCAAGCCTTTTATAACTCCAATATTGCAAAAGCTTCAATATTTAAAGGCCTTTGTAATATTGACGTCATAAAACACTTAGTTTTAATGGACTTGCAATAACCACAGACTTCTGACTGCAAATTAAAAAGCTTTCAGTGTTCCATATACACATAAAAAGTTGAGAAAACTTTTTCACAATCCTCTTAAGTGAATAAATTGCCACATTTTGAGATTGAATCTTCTTTTATTAAGCTTTATGTTTACAATGATCACAGGTGTTTTTAAAGTTATCGATATCCACTTATTTGTGTCCAGTTATTTGGAGTTGATCAAATGCAATCCAAATAACAAAGCCTGTTGTTGAAT
Source organism: Lottia gigantea (assembly GCF_000327385.1). Lineage (NCBI taxonomy): Eukaryota > Metazoa > Mollusca > Gastropoda > Lottiidae > Lottia > Lottia gigantea. Next base: position 1,064,709 of record NW_008708987.1, read on the forward strand.
AAGAAACTGAAATGTATAGGAACAGTTTCTGACATTTAGGCTGTTGTTGTTATAACACTACAAATAATCTGTTTGTTTTTTTCCTATCAGTGATATTGAGATGACTCATAGAGAAAATGTAGAAAAGCTGGAAATAAAAAGGTATGGAGAGTGTTTTTATATGCTTTCTTTAAAATAGTTTACCGACTATAGTCGATTTTATAACTTTTATTCCCTATGAGTATTTGATAATAAACCGAGATCCTGTATGCTCAAACTGTATGCTAAAGGTTATGGGCTAAAGGCTAAAATCCCTCAACAGTTGGAAATCGAAAAAGAATAGGCTAATGCCACTGTATTGACAGAATTTGTCCACATTACTCTAAACAGGTGAAGAAAAGGTTAAAAGTAGGACGTAAGACTGTTTTTTTAGTTCATTTCTTTTCTGTGCTAGTGACTTAATTTTTAATTGACCGTAATGGCTTATCAGTTTAGTTATTTAATCTATTCAGGAACAATATCGAGCAGTTAGAACAAGCGTATAAAGATGCTGAAATAGAAAGACAATTGAGGTTGGAGGCTATGGAGGAAGAAATACTCTCCAAACAAAGATGTCTGTCTATACTTAGTGAGGAGATAGAATGTTTGAGATTGTCAATAGCTGAGGTTTGTTATATACTGTTTTATTGGGTATCAGTCAGTCATTTAGAGCGTTGAAATTTCTGCGTAACGTCATATATACTGTTAAATATCAGTGAGCAAAGTCATTTAGGGCGCTGAAATTGTTACATGACATCATTTGCTTGGTCATGCAAATAAATGATGGTCATGGGTTCTGATCTTGGTAGGCATGTGAAAGTCTAGTGACCTAGAATAAATCATCTATCTTCATTATTCCAAATGAGCCAGCTGTAAATGGGTACGGATAATTTGGGAAAAATCAATGCCAAGAGGTTTGGTCAAGGTGTAGCTGGTAGATAGGATTCTAAATGAACCAAAGATGTTATCCTTGTAGAATATAGTTGTTTCTTTCTTTGTATGTCCCCAAGCTTTAATTGTTTGAATCACTGCAGCCACTAGCCAAATAATTTTGCCACAAAAGGCCCCCCGAATTTTAACCTGTCTGTTTTATTTGTAGAGTCCACTAGGAGAATATGGACCGAAGACATTACAAGATACCATCATATTCCTAGAGAACCAAGAACAAACTAAGTTAGAGTCGACTCACAGATTGAAGTCAAAATTACAGCAGGTATTATTTAAGCCATTTTCACGGTTTATTTGAGCCTGTAATAGATGTAATGGGTCTTCAGTAGTACAAGAACTGTATGACAATTGCATAATCCCATCAAATATACCTCTTATACATCTCAAATAGAAATTTCACTCTTAATTTTCATCTTCATTGGTTTATTCTTTGCCTGAATATTGTTATGAAACCCGCCTCAATGAAGTTTATATATTTGTTCAGGAATTTTATACCTATAGAGATCAAGGTTTAATATTTTTGTATAATATTTTGACAGGAAATAAAAGAGTTAGAAGATAATTTTAGTGAAGAGAAAGAGAAATACGAAGGAAGATTAAATGATTATGATAAACAAGAGCTGAATAAACAAACAGAAATCAATCAAATTGAAGATGATTATAATTTAAATAAAGATATGAATAATCAACTTAAAGCTCAGGTATTATATAATTGTGAATATAACGCTCACCTTCTTACCCTAGAGAAAATCTGGAATATACTCTGTCATTGTAAATAATAACAAGTTTCTACAGATTTGAAAGGGTCTAGTGCTGTAAACAGGTACAGAAAGTAGGATGAATATCAACATTTCATCATATTTCATTTTGCACCTGTCTCCTCCCAAATTTGAGAGTTATAAATCAGACCACTGACTTTTAGTATGCCGTCTTAAAGTTGATTAGTACCCATGTTTCCGATGGTTTTACTCTCATCTGTGCCGCAATATGCATAATGGGCATTTTTTCATACAAATTGGTTAATTTTCAGGAAATGGAGAGAGTGAGAATCGAGAAACAGAATTTGGAAATTCTAAAACAAACTTTACAAACAGCTAACGAACAATTTCTGATTGAAAATCCAGAATATAAACAAAAATTAGACGCCATTGATGAGAAAGAAAAACAGCTGAAAATGAGAAATTCAGAAGTTGATAAAGAGAATAACACAAAATGGAAAGTTTGGTTGGATGAAATCAACGACGACAATCATCAGCTTGAAGAGGCGTGGAAAGATCTGGAAGAAAATGAAGAACAGTTACGTGAGAAATTGGCGGGAAACATATCAGAAAGTGAAAAACAGACGTTGCTTCTTGAAAAGCAGGAATTAGAAGAGGCTCGCGATCTACTAAAAATTGAAGAAGACAAAATTACGCTGAAAGAAAAAGAAATGTTGGATTTGATGGAGAAGGAAATGGATTCATGGGAACGAAAAAAATTGTCAGAATTCGACGCCGTTTATAAAGAAAGAGCTGCTTTAAAAGATTCCAAATCTCCAGAAATTCTGACATTAGAAAGCGAAATTAAGATTAAGACGAAAATGCTTCAAAAAAGCGAATCGAAAGTGTTGGAATATAATCAAGACAATATGAGGCACGAGAAGCAGTACGCCGAAAGTTCAAGTAACGCTCAAGATGAACTCTCTATGATTAGAGGTGAAAAAGAGAAAGTTATGCGGAGTCTAACACGAGAAGAAGAAGAAACTAATAGAACTATAGCTGATCTTACTGTTAAACTGGATTGTATTGAAGATGATACTCAGGTGGAGTTGAATACTCTACGCGAAGAAAAACAAAGGTGGGTGAATATTATTTGGAGATTTTATTCAGAAACAGCTTTATGAGTTCATGACTCCTTCTTTTAAATAATGCCATTCGTTGTGGTAAACTGATGATGGCTGTTGTAGGATTGCTTATTGGTTTCTGCAGTTGGTCTATGGATCTTGTCTTATGTAATAGATAGCGCTCGGTGAGTGAGTTCTGAAAGGATTCTGTCTGTTACAATTCTAGGCGTCAATCAAATGGTGTAGAACTGGATATGTCACATTCAAAATTGACCCTTCGTTTTGTCGGCCATTTTGAATTCTCTCTACACATGTTTTTCTGAACCTGTACCAATTTGCTTTTCTCGAATTTCGGTTGATTCTATGAATCCCAAGCCATCAAGACAGTAATGAGAGTTTTCTCTGTGATTTATTTAGGCTACTAGAAATAAAGAAAGAGAGAAATGGAACTAGTATGTTAAGCAGTGAAGATATAAGTTATAGTAATACTGGTCTAGAATTACAAGAAGAACAGGTCAAATTACAAACACAAATGGAGGTAGGAAAGTCTTGTTCATCTCCAATATCTATCTAAACTTGAAAAGGGTTATATCTAAAGTAGTTTTTACAGAAACAATTGTTATTATCACTCTCGGACAAACCCTCTCGATAATTCTTAAAAATCGTTCAAGAGATTGTGTTTTTTTTTGCTTATACAGTAGGAACTGTATTAGGATACCACTCAAGGGATTAAGTATTGGGTCAAAATAAACACCAAAACTATTTTGTTTTGATTGCCAATAATTGAATTAATCTTTTGAGGATTAGTAAATTACCAAAAAACATTACTCTCTTTTAATCTCACCTGTATGTGAAACCATGTGACGGACATAACGAAAACTGTTATGATTTCTTAATTAATTCATTTTGCTTTCCTGGAAGTTTTAATATATGGTGGCTGGTCTTGTACCGCTGGTCGCTGGTCTCGTAATGAAAGTGGTTGCTTATCAGTCGTTGATTATATTGTAAATTTGTTGGGGTCGTTCTTGAGAATGCCTCAATCCTTTTCTAACTTTCATTAATTAATGTTACAGGATTTAGAGTCGACTAAACAGTTACTAGATCAAGCTAAACGAGATATTGATAATAAACAGAGACAGTTCAGTGAAGAGCGTGATATGGAATTAGATAGAATCGAGTTTGAAAAACTTAAATTACAGGAAATGGAGAAACAAGACAGGTTAGCTTCAGGCATTTTTTCTTCAAAATATGAGGAAAAGAATAAATCTTGCTTGTCACATCTCCCTTGATTGCCAAAGGGATCATAAGATTTTGTGAAACGATGTACAGGTGTTTTGTACCAGCTGAAAAAATTATGATTAAGATCAGAACAAGTTGACTGTCCAAACATAGAATAATAGAAGGTTTTCGAAAAAAGATAAGTCATCCCTGAATTTCCGTATTATTTCTGACTGTCTCTCCTGTGCTGTAATTTTAACAACAGTGTTCTGTTTCAGAATTAACAGTATGGTAGAACAGGAAGTTAAAAGAAGAGTTTTTGAAGAGAAGTTAGAAAGAGACCGACAGCGTAAACAGGAACGAGAACGTGATAAAGCTGAACGAGATCAAGAGATGCAGAGATTGAAATTAGCTCACGCCAGAGAAATCAGACGTCTGAAATCTAAACTTGCTGTCAAGTAAGGCTTACATTATATTATATATTGTATAATTATGGATATGATGTGCACCATTCTTTCTCTCCAGTAAATCAATGCGATGCACAAGAGACTTAATCTTTCTTTGGACAATTGACTTTGTCAGTCTTTTTTTTTTAGACTCATATTATTTTTGTTAATGTAATTGTATTAGGAGTTGTTTAGGTATTTGTTTGTTTTCTCTTTGTGAGTATTTGAGTACAGCAGTTTTTTTTTGTAAATTAAATAAAACATTAAAAGATCTTTATGATATCAAACCCAAAATAGCCATGTAGTCGGGTAACCATGACTTTTTTTTTTACAGAAATCGATCCTCGAGTCAGTCTAATCCATATGCAAACACAGTTATGGTAAGTCTGAGTTATAATAACTTCTGAATTTTCAGAACAGATTGAAAAAGAGAAACCTGAAGTGCTGCAGGCTGTGCATATCCAAATTTCTTGACAATCCGGACTGGAAAAACGAGTTGACAAGACAGTATTAGCATTCTGGTGTAACATACACCACCCTCCCTATTAATTGTTAAAAGAAGTAGTGGTAGGGATTAACAGTAGACAACAGAAGTACTGGCCCTGGCATCAGAATTTTTGGAAACGCAGGATAATTTTATCCAATTTTTTTTATTTTCTAGGTCAATGCCTTAAACGAGAAAAGAAGAAATGTAAGTATAAAATTGTTTAGATTGATAAAATCTTAAAACATCTCCCATACCAAATTGAAGTAGAATAAGTAGTGCTTAGGCACCACAATTTAGAATATTCCACAAGGTAAGAAAGTTCTGATGCTATGGCCAGCACTTTTAAGAGTCTGTCAGATGTTTGCTTTCATCCCAAAGTAAAGGTAGGGCAAAGTTGTCTTTTCCTGGGGCATAATTTTTGAAAACTAAGATTTTAAAGCATACAGTAATCTGATTGGATAACAAAACTAAATTTACAATCGATTTTAGTGATTGACCAATCAGATGACTGGACCACTAAAATCATCTTAAGTAAAGTTTTCGAGAATAAGTCCTCAGTAAATGTTTCAGAATATAAGATTATATGAGTTGTTATTGTTACAGTCTAGCAGTAGTTCATGTGGGAGTTTATCTGGACCTCCTCCTAAACCTAAAGTTTCCATACCAAGTTATATTCTTAGAAAGGGAGCTAATTCACATCATGAATATGAAGTTAAGGTAAGCTTATCCAGCACTTTTGTAAGTAGGTGATAAATGAAAGATAGAAAGAAACTAGCATTTTTTACAAGGATATCAAGGATCCTGTCTACCTGCAGCCCTGTCGCCAGGAATGAATTGGTGCTGGGGTCTACCTGCCAGTCCTGAATTGAACTTTCATCTATCAATACCACATATCAGGCTAAAACAGGGCTGTAACTAGGGTCTTTTTTCAATGAGGCAAAGATTCTGTTGTCTTTCATTACCAGGCTTTTAGTAAACCACCTTTATCATAGATGTCAAATAAAATATTTAGAGGATGTAATATTTATTTTTATCATTTTTCATCCAAATGTGTTCTTTTATATTATTCTTATTTTTCGTCAAATTCGGCAGTATTTAATTACAGATAATGTTAGGAGATGAATCATGGTCTGTATTTAGAAGATACAGTAGATTTCGAGAAATGCATTTCAGTCTTCTTAAAAAATACCCAGAGGTTAGTAAAAACCAAATACCATTCTTAATATAACATATACCATATAATTCTGAGTATAATACGCACCTGTTATAATGCTCTTGTATATGTACACAATGTGTTAAACTGTTGAGAAATAAATTCTGCCCTGATTGATTATCAAGGTAGCTTTGCTTGGACATCTTTGACAAATATATGGTTTTGAACATAATAAAATAATCTGCATAGATTTATCAAAAAAGTTCAGGTAAAGTGCTGTAAATATAGCTTTTTGTTGAAAATTATCTTACCACTGATGATTGTTTTTGAGAGAGTCAACTTTAAAAACTGCCAGTAAATGTTTATTATAGTCCAAGAATTTTGGTATTTTCAGATGAATTTATTAGTTTTCCCTCCACGTAAATTGTTTCACAGATTAGAAAAAGTTGTAAAAGAAAGGCAGAAACAGTTAGAGGTAAAATTTTCTGTTTAATTTTATGTCTGTTTTGTCTACAATTTATACTTCTGTGTTAGATATTAGGGGAGAGAGCAGACACAGGGCCAACTCTCGAAAGCACTGGCACAGGCATCAGAAATTTTCTTTGTTAGTGTTTAGGTGAAATGAGAATTTAACTCATAGAAAGCACAGGCCTAGGTCCGAAGCAAGGACTATTCATTTACAAGTGCTGGTTAGTTAAGTAATGTTTTGTTAGTTATAACAATGATAAAAAATTAGTTTTGGTGGTACAGACTTGTCCTGTGGTGTAAATGTTATATATCTATATCTTAGTGTATTTATTGATTATAAAAAGAAATATTTGTATACTCTGTAAATGGATATAAAAATTTCATTTTTTTTTCAGGAGTATATACAACATTTAATGGAATTGTGCCTTCGATTAGAAAACTGTCCTCTACATCCTTCCAAAAACAAATACCTATCACGTCACATTATCGGTGAATTCGACCCGTTCTTTAAGAAGGGGATATATGAAGTGTCTAAATACGACACGACTTGAAATAGATTTATTTATAAACTGTGTTTTTAATGTATTAAGTTTTCATATTTTTATAGTGCTTTTTATTTGTCAAACTTTTTTCTCAGCTAGTGGATTTAGGGTCGGCAATCAGTACTTTATTTTCTGTTTGATGAGTTATAGACTGAATACAGCTTGATTGATATATATACAGCTTGATTGATATATATACAGCTTGATTGATATATATACAGCTTGATTGATATATATAAAGGTGATAATGGTTATCAATCTCTAGGAGAGACCAGGGGCCTTATAGTGAAAATAACTAGAATAAAAACATCTTTGATTTAAAGAGATTGTAAAGAGATTTTCAAGATTTTTTGTGTGTATCAGGGAAACTGATAGCATCAATTTCCACCATTCCAATGTCCAATGTCCCCAAACCACATACAAAATTTATAAATCCTCTTTACAATCCCTTTAACGATATATAGTAATTTGATTGGTTAAAAAAAATTGAATTTTAAATCAATTTTAGCTTTTGACTAATGAAATGAATACAATTGGTCCTAATTAAAGCCTCGTGTTTTTTATCACAAATAGTCAACTTGAACAAGATTCTATTTCAAACATTTTCGTTTGCATAAAGGTACAAGACTAGGAAATAAAGATACCTTTTGCACTTTCGACCATTAGTCAATTGTTTGTTCTACTCCTCATGAAAAATTCTAGCCCATAATTTGAACTATCTGTTTTAAGATATATTTAGTCTATTATAAAGATATGTTAAGTCTATATAAAGATATGTTAAGTCTATATAAAGATATGTTAAGTCTATATAAAGATATGTTAAGTCTATATAAAGATATGTTAAGTCTATATTAAGATATATTTAGTCTATTATAAAGATATGTTAAGTCTATTTTAAAGATATGTTAAGTCTATATAAAGATATGTTAAGTCTATATAAAGATATGTTAAGTCTATATAAAGATATGTTAAGTCTATATTAAAGATATGTTAAGTCTATATAAAGATATGTTAAGTCTATATAAAGATATGTTAAGTCTATAAAAAGATATGTTAAGTCTATATAAAGATATGTTAAGTCTATAAAAAGATATGTTAAGTCTATTTTAATGATATGTTAAGTCTATTTTAGAAGATATGTTAAGTCTATATAAAGATATGTTAAGTCTATATAAAGATATGTTAAGTCTATATTAAGATATGTTAAGTCTAATTTAAGATATGTTGAGTCTATATAAAGATATGTTAAGTCTATATAAAGATATGTTAAGTCTATATTAAGATATGTTAAGTCTATATTAAGATATGTTAAGTCTAATTTAAGATATGTTGAGTCTATATAAAGATATGTTAAGTCTATAAAAAGATATGTTAAGTCTATTTTAGAAGATATGTTAAGTCTATTTTAGAAGATATGTTAAGTCTATTATAAAGATATGTTAAGTCTATTATAAAGATATGTTAAGTCTATTATAAAGATATGTTAAGTCTATTTTAATGATATGTTAAGTCTATATTAAAGATATGTTAAGTCTATAAAAAGATATGTTAAGTCTATTTTAGAAGATATGTTAAGTCTATTTTTAAGATAATATGTTAAGTCTATTTTAAGATATGTTAAGTCTATATTAAAGATATCTTAAGTCTATATAAAGATATGTTAAGTCTATTATAAAGATATGATAAGTCTATTTTAAGTTATGTTAAGTCTATTTTTTAAAGATATGTTAAGTTTATTTTAAGTTATGTTAAGTCTATTTTAAAAATATGTTAAGTCTATTTTAAGTTATGTTAAGTCTATTTTTAAGATATGTTAAGTCTATTTTAAGTTATGTTAAGTCTATTTTAAAAATATGTTAAGTCTATTTTAAAAATATGTTAAGTCTATTTTAAGTTTTGTTAAGTCTATTTTTAAGATATGTTAAGTCTATTTTAAGATATGTTAAGCCTATTTTAAAAATATGTTAAGTCTATTTTAAAAATATGTTAAGTCTATTTTAAAGATATGTTAAGTCTATTTTAAGTTATGTTAAGTCTATTTTAAGTTATGTTAAGTCTATTTTAAAAATATGTTAAGTCTATTTTAAAAATATGTTAAGTCTATTTTAAGTTATGTTAAGTCTATTTTTAAGATATGTTAAGTCTATTTTAAGTTATGTTAAGTCTATTTTAAAAATATGTTAAGTCTATTTTAAAAATATGTTAAGTCTATTTTAAAGATATGTTAAGTCTATTTTAAAGATATGTTAAGTCTATTTTAAGATATGTTAAGTCTATTTTAAGTTATGTTAAGTCTATTTTAAAAATATGTTAAGTCTATTTTAAAAATATGTTAAGTCTATTTTAAGTTATATTAAGTCTGTTTAAAGATATTTAAAGTATTTAAATATGAGATAAGTCTGTTTTAAAATTTTAAAGAAATTGTTTTTTTCCTAGTCCAAAAGGCATCTTGTTTGAGCAAGGCCATTGAAATTTTTAGGAATTGTGAACAAATAGATCTTATCATTAGAGGGTATAATTGTACTGTTTTATTTACGGTATAGTTACAAATATAATGCTCACCCCTTCTTATGCAGACTTTACATTATAAATGGTGTTATCACAAATTTTTCTGCTCTACCTTAATTAGGCCCACATGTAAACTTTAGTGGTATTGAAAAGGGAATTTTATGAATTGATCAAGTGAATGAGAAATAACTTTATTAAAACATTCCTGTTATAAAACATATCAACCCGTGCAATATGTATATAATTTATATTGGTGCTTCAATCACTTGTTATAAACTATGCAATCATTATTCACTCAATGTATATAGAACTAGATATTTATTATTTCTGGATATTTTATAACTTTTTAATATGATACTTTATTAGTGTAGTATATACACTTCTCGATTGGAAATATATTTTTGAACACTAGTGTTTGTTAAGAATTGATGAAACACATCTCAATTTGTTTTTTAGATAAAATATGTCAACCTAGTGACTCTTGTTGATTGTTTATAAGACTCTAGTTTGATCCAATCTAATGTTTGACTCTAGTTTGAGAAAGTTATATTGAATGAAAGATAACTTAATGAAATTTCTGTTTAATATTGGAGATATTTCAATGTTTTAATTGAAAATATACCATAAATAGCATCTCTGTATTTTATTTTATTTTGTAGTATGTTTTTAACAAATTAATGGTCTCGTATTAGAAATATGTTTTATAAGATTGTTCTTTTTAAGAGTAGACTATATAGAGTTCATAATATCATTTAGGATGGTCCCCTATTATCCTGAAATACCAAATTGTTCTATTTTTCTGGTCTATTTGCCTGTGATATAATTATAATGTATTTACTGAAGCTCAATTGCTATACGTATACCTGCATGTATTTCTGTACAGTAATCACCTTCACGATGTCAAGCTATTACGAACTTTGTCGTAGACCATAAGCAATAATGTCATGTCAAGGACTTTGATTGGCTGTATTCGCTAGACCGGCATTCCATTGGCTATTACAGTCAAGGTATTAAATGCCGTTCTTTATAGCTTGACATTGTAAAGATGTGTAATACTAAAATCTACAAGTTATTTCTATAAAAGTGTAAAGCTGCTCATTTCATATTGAGTTATGGAGAATATTTGCTGTTGTGCCATTAGATTATTAAGTCACATTCCTGTTAAGTATTATGCTGAAGTGTTGTTATTTTATGTTATTTTATGTTTTGTTCTGTTTATGGTTCAAGGTCTCCAATATTGCTTAATCTTGCTATAGTCCCCCTTTTTGCTCATCCCAATGGTTTTTTTCTAAGTGAAATTTGTTATCATTCCAATTTTTTATTTTGCTTGATTCCTCATTTATGTTCTTATAAGTCTATCCTTGGTGTTCGAATACCTTGGGAAGTAATAAAAAACCCACATCTCGTGACCCAATTGCATAGCAGAAACCAATCCAACTGAACATCCAGTGAAGCTAGTCCATTAAACTAGTGTTCAGTCATGCCCCTTAAGCGCCTTTATCCCATCTGACAAATTGTAATACATTGTTTTAAGGAATATTTCATTCTGTGTGTATTAGTCATCTTGTCCCTCCCAATTAAATTCCCTCCTCTCTGTACCTCATCATCTTTTTCTCTTATCTTACTGCTTGTTTACTTTGTTGCCAAAATATGCTATTTATAAATAAATAAAATCTATTTTGATTGTTTTTATTTTGTATCAATCCATAGGTCATCCCACAATTCTCAGCAGTGTCCATGAAGCTGGCAGGACACCTTGACATTCAACAGTTTTCACATTGCTAAGTTCATCATAACCAATCAATGAGGCACAAAGATCACATATCGAATATTTGTGTGTAAGGGTATCATTTAAAATCTAGGGCCCAGATACAAAGCAATCATGCATACCATTAATGTGATGTTTGAAATAAATCATAACAGATTTGTTAATAAAAAGTTTTTAATAGAATTAATACATGATTTGACCCACTGAACAAGGTTAGTATAAAAATTATCTGCCTGATTGGGGCTGTGTCTTCCCATATCACCCCTTCTCCTCACGCCCCTTTCCACTTCACTCATGGGGTAGCAAAATGATATAAGATTGGATAGACTGGGGGCAAATTAGGAAGGGGCAATGGGAATAAAATAATTTTGCCATCAAATGCAGATGCTTTCTGCAGCACTATGAGAACAAACAAACAAACACTTTGGCTATGGACTTTTGAAATATAATTCCTGTATTTGTAGTCTGTATTTGTAATAATGACATTTAATGTGCCTCATTTAATCTGTTCATGATTCGAAAATATACAGGCTGAAACTATACCTTAGAAATTTGATATTCAAATCTCAAAATTTGACCTATAGTAAACACCACACAAAGAAATTTCAATATGTTTCAATTCTACAGTATTCTTATAAAACAAATCATTATCTTCAAACACTATTAATTTATCATCTGGACATTCTACATCCTATAGTGCTTTACATTATCATCTACAAGTTAATCTTTAATAAGGCAACAATAAATGAAATTTAAGGTTCTCAGTTCTACCTTAAAGGACTAATGACATGAGAAATCAACACATTTTTTAAGTGGTAATAAACTGAAATGTCATGGTCTATTTCTCTGCACTGGGTTATTCTCAAATGAAACTAATCTCATCTTCAATGGCCCAATTTGGAGCGAAACAGTATGATGGAAGTCTCCATTTCATTTCATTTAAAGGTATCTTTTTTAAAGCACTACAGGAAAATTCTTTACAGCAACAAAACTTCTTAAAATTTAGTAGTCTACAGTATAAAACCATCAATGAACACGACCACACCCACTTGAGCAGCATTGGCTCTGATGTTCCAATTTTTCTTGGGCTTCAAGAATTGCCATAGCTTCTTTACCAACTTTGGTTAATTTGCTTAATATCACATAAGTATAACTTTCTTCATATAGTGAGGCTTCTGGCGAGGTCTCATCTACTTGGAAGCTAAAATAAAATAAAGACAAAAATCACTTATGGAATGACCTGAACATTTTTTCAGTTGATTTATAAATAGAGAAAACCTGTGTACACTGTATAAATCCACATAGATATTGTTGGAATTTGGAGTGTATACATTCGAGGGAATTTGGAAAATACCTTTATCATTCAGTGAGGTGTCGATTTCAGCTCTGTTGACGTTCAAAGGAACGACATCGATGCTGTGTAGTGGCCACGTCAATCAAATTCAATGATAAAAGCATTCCGGTAAGTGGTGGAGCTTATATTTTCATTCCGTTTACACAGATATAAACCGAATACAAGTAACTGCTGTTATCCAATCAAATTGCGTGATACTGTGTAAACGTAATCGTGATTTAATATATATATAGTTATCTCCCTTTGTATTGCTTTGCTTTGAATATGAAAGCATATGCAATAGTGACAATTCATTTAAATGGTGGGTGAATTCATTTTTTTAGATCACATTTCTTCAAAATTAAAGAAAGCAATTCCTCATAACAACCACAAAAACTGTACTTGCTTATGTTTATTTCATGCTGAGCCTAAGCCACAGTACATATAACTTACCTCATAATTTTAGTAAAGAAATCAAAGCCATCTTTATTATGTTTAAATGCTGTTAACATCACCTTTAACATTTCAGTTCTATAAAAATACAAAGTATAAACATTCGAACTAGTGTTACAGTGTTTTATTTCAATGAAGTTGAGAACTGAATCTAGGACGATGAAAGCTATTTATTATTCTTACAGGATCGTAGCCAATCAGAGATTAGGCACACTTAAAGCTGAAACTCTTCAAATAAAAGATATCAAAAATTTTTAAGTAAGAATGGTGGTTTACGCAAATAACAGCAGCAGGAAAGTTACCAGTCCAAACAGGGGAGATAAATAATCTATAATCATATTAGACAGGTTTGAAACTGTATCAAATGTGCATCACCATTCCAAAATTAATCGCACTCTAGAGAAAACTCTTCAAATAAATATATTACAAAAATGTACAGTAAGAATGGTGGTTTACACAAATAACAACAGCACGGAAGTTTCAAGCCCAAACAAGGGAGGTAAATGATAAAACCCAGTTTGTACTGTACTGGATTTAGGCTAATAAGAAACAAGTGGGGAAAAGAATAATACCAAGATCACCTCCCTCAATAATGTGTCCTCACAGTACACTGCATGTGTTCTAATTAAGAGTAAAGCACTCTGTTGAAAAGTTGTGAAGTGATGTCTACGTTATTGAAGAAAGATAACTCACTTATTAGCTATTAACTGTAATATCTGCATTAAAAACTTCCCTAATCCTTTATTTCTGTAGTTTTTCTCAAGCTGAATTTCATAACTTAAAATATAGAATAAAAACACATTAATGGGCCAGAACTCACTAATGAATGATGTCACTAATGGTCAATCTTATTCAATTTGTGATGATATTAATCAGGTAAGCGATACATTTATCATAAATATCATCTTAACAAATTTGAAGGTATACTGCCATCTTTGACTTGAGATCCATGGAAAAACAAGTGTTAACTAAGGATGCCGCAAATGGCCGATCTAATTCAACTTATGACGACACAAGTCTGAATGGCGATAAAATATCATGAATATCATTTTAGCTCTCTTGAAGGTATACTGCCAAATTCTTGCCGAGATCCACCCACAGTACAATAAAACCAACACATAATGGCACGAATGTAAAACATAAAAGGAAGTGATACAGAATATCTTCTATCGACTAAAACTTACCAATATAAAACCTCTTCGTCATATTCCATATCAAATCTAAAATGTACGAAACCCACAGGTTTATATCCTTCATCTCTTACGATTAAATACCAGGCATTATCATCCACCATTTCTTCTCTCTTGTCTTTATCTTTCCATCCCCATTCACTGTCCTCATACCTACAAAATTACATATAGAATGACATGGAAATAGGATGACATGGAAATAGGGTGACATGGAAATAGGGTGACATGGAAATAGGATGACATGGAAATAGGATGACATGGAAATAGAATGACATGGAAATAGAATGACATGGAAATAGAATGACATGGAAATAGGATGACATGGAAATAGAATGACATGGAAATAGAATGACATGGAAATAGGATGACATGGAAATAGAATGACATGGAAATAGGATGACATGGAAATAGAATGACATGGAAATAGTATGACGTGGAAATAGGATGACATGGAAATAGAAAGACATGGAAATAGAAAGACATGGAAATAGGATGACATGGAAATAGAATGACATGGAAATAGGGTGACATGGAAATAGATTGACATGGAAATAGGATGACATGGAAATAGAATGACATGGAAATAGAATGACATGGAAATAGAATGACATGGAAATAGGATGACATGGTAATAGATTGACATGGAAATAGGATGAAGGATGACATGGAAATAGGATGACATGGAAATAGAAAGACATGGAAATAGAATGACATGGAAATAGAATGACATGGAAATAGAATGACATGGAAATAGAATGACATGGAAATAGGATGACATGGTAATAGATTGACATGGAAATAGGATGAAGGATGACATGGAAATAGGATGACATGGAAATAGGATGACATGGAAATAGAAAGACATGGAAATAGAAAGACATGGAAATAGAATGACATGGAAATAGGATGACATGGAAAATTTTCAGCATGACAAAAGCAACCTTTTTCATAAATTGTGGTATATAATCAAGGTTGAACCATTAATGAGTCTATCGAGACATTACCAGATATACTATCATGTCCAGTGTCCCACAAGTTAACAAAATACAGGCCAGGGGAATGATTTTCCCCCTATAAAAGAAACATTGTGGTGACGAATGTATGTTCTAAAACAAGGTAAATCTATTTTATACATCAAAATTAAGACACTTGCTTTAATATAAGCCACTGAAATGATTCACATATATACTTACAGAGTTTCCATGTTTGATTTTGTGAGTTGAAAAGCCCAATCTATCACAGATTCATCGAGATCAGTCACTCTGTTACATTCTATACATAGATGTAATCTACAATATAAAATAACTTTGAAGAAATTTTGCTTGGGATTCACAAGTTTTTTTATGACAACTATCTTTAAAATTCAGTTTGAACGCCTTAATTCAAAAGTTATACCTGACAATTCTCTGAAAATTACAGTTTTAAAGATGGTGTTCTTTAATTCAAATATATTTTTGATTATTTCTCTCTTGATTAGCTTATGGATATACAAGAGAGAAGAAATTTCGTAGAAAAATATTACTTACCCATTTCTTTCAAATTTCTTAAACACAGTGAATGAATCCATTGGGTTGTCCAACTAAAATTAAATAAACAATAAATCAAATTGAAACATGGAGAGAGAAACTCATGGACAGTTTTAATATTTTGAAAAAAGCTAACAATAATATGATATGAAAAAGTACAAAACACTGGTAAGCATTTGTCAATGAAATAACTGGCTCCTGTTCAAAGAGTTTCCTTAAATCAGGAGAGCATCAATTCAGAATTTGCATCATTTCAATTTCCAGACATCTGTGGTTCTTACAATTCCACCAAAACTAACTGTTTTATAAAGTTCCTATCGCAAAGGCCTTTGAATATTATAACAGTTTTTATGATATCATTGTCATTTATGGTTAAACATTTCCAAAATTACAAGAATCACAGTCATCTGATGACAAATTTGAATGATGCAAATAAAAGCAGTGAATGATAAAACAGCCTCTGCAACCCCTTTTAAAGATGGTTTTCCTTATTTTTTAGTGTGAAATTAAGCAAACTATTTGATAAATTGGTGTTTCTAATTAATTATCATGTATTCTTAATCATAGCACAGTCTGGATAAACAAAAAAAGAAGACTTTTTGACCTTTCCTGATCGGTCACTCATTGAATTTTTGCCGGTAATTCGCTTCTAATTTAGCTAAATATGAATTAATTATGGACATGTGATTCTTCCAAGTAATTAGAACACCTCTACTTTCTATTCATATAAGTATTAGCATTATCATTTTCATAAATGAAAATAAGGAAACCCATCTTTAAGATTATAATTCGAATACATGAACACCCAAATACTGACCTTATTGGCAGCATCAACTTTAGCTCTACTGGCAGACAATTTGGCATTTTCCTGCAAAACATAAATGATGATGGAATCAGCATTATTGGCATCAAAACAAGAGCACAACTTAAAACTTCGATTCATAGGAGGGAGCATCGGAGAAGAATCGGGTTCCGCCATCTTGGCTAGTAGAAGTGACAACAAGGCCATTAACAAAAAACTACAAGAAAGTAGCCATATAACGAACACAAACGTCTGAGTTTGAGTATTTCCGACTACGCACACAGCTACGAGGGTACCGTCAATATAATTCACAATAAACGCATTTGACAAACCTTAATTAATTAAGATATGAAAATAAAACACTTGTAGCACATGTACTAAACTCGGTGCATGAAGCGGAAAGGACAATAGCTACCCTCAAATTTCAACTTGCAATTGGATACACACAAAAATGATTATCTTCAATAATTCTATATTGGCATCAGAACAAGAGCACAACTTAAAATGATCAAAATCATATCAAAGATTGTACTGCTAAAACAGTATGTCAAACTACCAGTACCAAAAGTAATAATTTTTCTTTGAAGATTTTGGTACCCACCTCTTTTCTTTTTAATTTCTTCTCCTTGCTTTTTTCTTTATTTGTATTTTTCGTTGCCTTCCTCTAAAAATATACATATCTTTTTATTAAGTGACTAACAAGCTAATCTTGAGTGCATTAACATACTATGAATTGTAAGAATTTTTCTAATGTATGTGTATCGGGAGACTGATAGCGATCAATTTACACCATTCCACTTTTCAGTCAGATGTTCATGGTTCTAGTCCAACACTACGCCTAAGCACGTTTGACGACTATTTATAGGCAACTTTCAGAATAGTGATTTCCCCTGCTATTAAGCATCTCCATAAATACAAGAATCACAAACATCTGACTGAAAATTGGAATGATGCAAATATATATTGAAGCCATGTGGCATGCCATAAATGACCCTGATACACCTAAAAAGTTTAGAAAACGTCTCTAAAAAAAACCTCTAAAGAATCTTAGCGCTCAGACAGAACTTACAGAGACAGTTACATTGATAATTTCCTATGACATTCAAATGAAAGCAAAAGTATGATATTGTAACTCGTTTGCGAGGAAGAGGAGGGGGGGGGGGGGGAGTAAACAAATATAGGTTCTAAAAACTTAGCAAAACATCAAATAAAGTCCAAAAATATCAATTTTTGACTTCGCTAGTGTATTCTCTAATATAACTTACACCCATGGTGAAATTTTTAGCTGTCAGAGAGGCTTCGATTGTTTGTAAACAAAGCAGAAAATTTCTTTTTATCTTCCCCGATTTTTTTTACCGCGAGTTTCGATGGGAAGATAACTCGTTACGAAAAGTTAGAAGTCTCGTTCATCCAGTCTTAAATTATTATCATTAAAGGGAAGACAAAGTCTAACAATTTTTCCGCATCTAAAAATTGCCAAAGAAATTATATTTGACTGTAAGAGGGATTTTGAGGCGTAATATATTAGATACTTTCAGAAAACCTCAATCTTTTTCTCAATCTAATTCTGACCCATGTAAAATAAAGAGTTTATATATTATTATTTATTACATGTCTTTGACAGAGTCTCAAGAAAAGACGAATCGTCTTTTTAACTTTTGAACAAGGATAACTCGGACACATATGGATTTGAAGGCTCAACTTTCGATTTTGAGCTGTGAACACTTTTAGCAAAGATAAAAAATCTTGAAGTACGATTGATTAAATGGATGGCTAATCAGTACAAAATTTCTGAATGCGTACCTCTGAAAAAAAGGGTGGGTGGGGGTTCCTAGCTAATTTGAATGGCGTTCATTTTCTATGGTCCAAATATAGATAGACTGTTCACAGATAGTTTAGATAGGCGTTGACAGTAAAGGGCTTTAGGCTATCTGTGAAATTGGAAACCTTCAAAACCTATTTATGCACTTATAGGAATTTAGGAAGTGATGAATATTGTAAAACGAGTAGCCTATTTAAATCGGCTTAAAATATACAATGTTCTAGGCAATTGATATATTATAGAGATCATTAGGTTAAGTGGGCGTGTATAAAATTAAGTATGATTATGCAATAATAATAATCACTATTTTTAATATAGTCCTACTAGTTTATCAGCTGTATGCATTTAAATCAGCCAAGATTAAGGGTGAAGTCCCAGTTTTTTTTATGACAATGCAAAATCAAAACAGGCCACTTGCCTGTACTTCGTTCGTTGTTATCAAAGCCCAAGATGAAGGGCCGTTACAAGGTCTTTTTCCATGAGCCAAAAATCACGTCTTTTACATTTTTTTTTAACAAAAACCATTTTTACAGCTATAGTCAAAATCTTTATCAGCATAAGCCACATTTGCTTTGTTATAGTTACGTCACTGAGATGTCATTATAAGCACTGATCAAACAGGCGTGTAGTACGTCATATACTTTCAATTTTTTTATCAATTAACATAGTGATAGCACAGCCTGTGCCCACCTCCCCCCTCCCCCCTGAAAAATTTTGTGGAACCTTCTCGACCCCCTCAACTAATTTTTCCTAGAAACGCCACGGGCTTCTTATCGTTTATTTTGTATTGGGGGACAGATATTGCCCCTTTATCTGTTATCTTGTCAACTCGTGCTGTATCATACCTTGGTCACGAGGTCAGTTAACTATATATGACAACACAGATCTCATGTCAATACTTACTTTATATTTTCACCAACAAAGGTAAGGATGCTTTTTTTGTGGGGTAACTTCTATGTCAAAAAAAATTGTATCCCTTTTTGCAAAAGGATTTGATATTTGATAATTAAATTCTTTAGCAAAGAAGAGAAAGTTAAATTGTTTTTTCAAGGGCAATAATATTAGTTTTAAGGCGTTAAGTTTCTTTATTAAGAAATAAAGTTTCATTATCAAACTAAAAAAAATGAACTTGATTACAGGCCTTAACCTGATGTGACTCTCTCTTAGCTTCTTCCTTTTCGGACATATTCAGATTTGTACAAAAGAAGCCCACAAAGCTAGCAAACCTTGATTAAATACCACAAAGACCATTATTGCTGATAAGTCATTGCTGTTATTTCAGATGTTGAAACTTGTAGTACTCGCTGTTGTCTGTTGTGTCAGTTTAGCTATTGATACTCAGCTCGACTCGGCATGGAAACAATATAAACAACAACATGGTAAACTGTACAACCCAGTTTCCGACAACATGAGGTAGGTAGTGTTCTTCACTATTGGACAATGTATGCAGTGGCGGAACCACCTCGCAGTCCAGAAAGTTTTTCGGGCAAAAGCTCATAACTGGATTAGAGATTCGGGCAATCTCAGATATCCTACCCCCTCTCGGACGTAAACCTGGCTACGCCACTGAATGTATACCATAGAGAAACCTTTTTGACAGATGTACTCAAGTCGACAAAATAATGTCAAAATCAGAGGAATAGCCAGATATTTCGGTGGTCAAAACGTCACCCAATATTTCGTGAATAGAGAATAGAGCCAGTTATTTCAAACATGCTGAAATTGTATTCCGAGCGAATCAACTCTTATGCCTTTTGTTTTGCAGGAGAATTGTCTGGGAGTCTAACCTGGAACTTATTGCTCAACATAACAAAGAGGCCGACCAGGGCAGACACTCCTACAGACTCGGAATGAATGCTTATGGTGATATGGTAGGTATTTTAGGATTACAATTGATTGTCCCTGATTGGCCAGTCTAGTTTTATTATATTCACCAATCAGAGTATTTGATTTCTACCTTGATGCTTAGTTGTGATTGGTCAGCCTATTTTTAGATAATATGTTCAGCAATGTTGGTTGGTCGGTATAGTTGACAAGTTAACGTCTTTATATATAGCTTGTTCAGATCACATTAACCTACTCGCTGGAATCGAACGTCTCCAACCAACTAATAACCATTCTGATGGTTTCTGTGGATACACTCTATGGACACATCATGTTTATAACGCATCATTAATTCGAACCATTTCACAATGGTAACCAAAAACCCAATGAGAACAGAACTTCCCAAATCACAATTTTTTTAATTTCAATTCCAGACAAATGCTGAATTCAACGCCTTGATGAACGGATACAGAGGTGAAGACTACAAACCATCTGGGTTGAAACATGAAAGCAAAACACCCGTAGAAGCTTTACCCACAGAAGTTGACTGGAGACAGAAAGGATTCGTTACTCCCATCAAGGATCAGGTACGAAGTCGGACTAATATCAATCTAATTAAAATGAAGGGTTACAATACCCTTTTTTTTCTTATAATCTGATACCTCAGATATTTCGCCTCCAAACCCTCAGACGTAAACCTGGCTCCGCCACTGATTCGCACCTCCGAGTTTCCCACTTAACTGAGGAAGAGATCAAGAAGCCATACAATTCCACCCATTAAGGTTTTTTGCTTTATTTTTTGGACACCTAAGCCGATATGGCAACGAATCTACCTCCTAACCATTGAAACTTAGCGACCCTCAACCCTAAAACTAGACGAGTCTGTATGTTTTATTTCAGAAACAATGTGGATCTTGCTGGTCTTTCTCCGCCACTGGTTCATTAGAAGGACAACATTTCAAGAGAACAGGAAAACTCGTCTCCCTCTCAGAACAAAATCTCTGTGACTGCTCTAGAAAGGAAGGTGGGTAACTTTTCATGTTTATTATCGCTTCTTATTCGCAAAGCAAAAACACACCAAAGGCACGCCAAACATCCCCTCTCGATGACCATCTCTGGACTTTATTCTAGAAGGGTGGTTAACTGGACTGCGGCATTGCAATTTTGATGGTGTATATCTTTGGCAGAGCTCATATAAATGGCAGTTTATGAATCCAAGGACTGGCTGAGGGGTCGGACAACCGAGCGCAGTCTTTGGGCCCGAGAAAATATTATTTGCAATGATTATAATTTTGTTCTGATTTGATTGCAAACTATAATTGTCTAAATCTGATGAAAAAGTTTAGTCGGACGAGGGCCGGTCACTGTCATTTGGCGAAGAAGTATTTTCACGATCTGTTGGGCGTATGGTTTGGGACACCAGGATATCCATTGGTGCATAGTCTGCCCCTGCACGAAGCTATAAAGTTGGCTATACCAGCACACATTTAGCTAAATTTTAGCAACCTATTACAGGTAATATGGGATGTGAAGGAGGTTTGATGGATCAGGCTTTTATTTACGTCAAGAAAAATAGAGGTATTGATACCGAAGCTTCATACCCATACAAAGCCATCGTAAGTTCTATAACTCTATTTATCTTCTCACAAACACAGTACCCGAATCCAGTCCCGTACACAACATCATGTGTTAACAATGTAACATAAGAAACTATCGTGTCTATTGTCCAACGCCTAGATCGTATCCACTTAGTTAGCAGAGATTCTTGGTTTCTGTAAATTCTGAAAAAAATGTCATTGTACCAAGCGTTATATGCTTGCTAGTTTAACACATTAGTTTTGCATGGCATTTGGCATTTTTTCCACACCCTTTCGAAACGTCTTAAGTTTGAGTTATTCAGTAGCCTTTGAGATTAGCCCATAAGGCATGCAAACCTTTAACAAATACCACTATAAGAATTTGGTCATCCTTTCGAAACGTCCTCGGCAGTCCTCAATACCTTTGACTGTTTCTTTAAAGACCTGTCGAAATCTTGCTATTCAGATCTCCCTCCAATTCATATAATGACGTTTTAAAATTGTATAACATCTGAATATAATTACTTGGATTACAATAATTTCCCGTTTTTCTTCAGGATGAGAAATGCCACTTCAAGAGAAAAGACGTAGGAGCCAACCTAACCAGCCATGTCGATGTCAAGAGAGAAAGCGAAGAAGATCTCAAGAAAGCAGTAGCTGAAGTTGGCCCAATCTCAGTCGCCATTGATGCCAGTCACAACTCCTTCCAATTGTACGCTAGTGGTGTTTATGATGAACCTGCTTGCAGTAAAATCAGATTAGATCATGGTGTTTTAGCTGTTGGTTATGGTGTACATGAATCTAAAGATTACTGGTTGGTCAAAAACAGGTTCGTATTAGCAGCATTTTGATTTGTACTCAATACCCAAATGACCATCATTAGCCACTTTTCTTGTATATTTTTCTGGTCTTATCGTATTGACATTTCGCATTTTGTTCTTGATACTCATCCGGATGATTTCCCTCATGGCACCCTGCATGGCGTTGCCCGTCTTCATTAGCCCACAAGGTGCAGAAGAGTAGGACGTAAAACTCCATTCATTTCATTTCATTTCATCCGGATGATTTGCCAAAGATTTCGTGGCTAGGTTAGCACGAATACTTGTGATCAAATTGATAGTAATTGGCCAGGACTTTTGACGGAAAATGTCTGTGTTCTACTCGGCATCAATACATAAAGCTCACAGACGACTGTTCTTTGGTACTTTCAAACACCAGTTCTCTTTTGTTTAAACGTAAGTTGAATACTGGAACTTTATGGTGAAGCATTCCGAGATTTTCACTGTGCAATGTTCTTGGGTAACTTCAAAAGTATAAGAGGGAGTCCTTTTATGATTCTATTCAGTGGGCACCCACAATATCATAGGTCATTGATATTATCGATTTCCAACCAATCAATATCTGCTTTTGATTTTTGCAGTTGGGGAACCACCTGGGGTATGCAAGGATACATCATGATGTCCAGAAACAAGAAGAACCAATGTGGTATCGCTACACAAGCTAGTTACCCAGTAGTTTAGAATGGAATGAACTGTCATACACTGTAAAACCTTTTCTGTGAAATATACAAAATATTGGTGGCAACCATGCTGCCAAATTTAAACCAGAAAAGCTTACAGTGTAGAGTACGATTAATATGATACGTTGGTGAAAACGGTTATCATTTTGTGATGAATAATTCAAAATTGTGATATTTTAAATAAATAATATAAAATAACAATTTGTGTTTATTTGCGGCGGCAAAAATAGTATAGTCGACCACAGATACTAATGCATATCCGACTTCGACTCAAATCCAAAATGTGTGAATGTCTGTGCTGGACTAGAATTGCGTCGGTCTGTGCTGATACAGATACTGTGGAATGAATCACCGTAGCTTTCATTTTCCCACCTTCAAACTATACTTGGCAAAATAAAGAATATGATTTATAGCAATTTAAGAGATTAAGTAAACTACCATAAATTATCGTACGATAGCTTCATTTTGAGATGCCCTTTGAAGCTATCTACCGTAAACAAATTTAGGACTTCATGAACACATATAGAGTGCAAATAGGTCACCAATTCAGAATTAAAGGGGAATGACTTGACACTTTTTAACTTTTGGAAATGTGAACGGACACATCAATTGTAGATATTTTGCATAAAGCCATGCCAAGAATTCCATGTAATGCTCTTTTAATGAACGCTGTTTACATAAAGTCCAACCTTAAATGCCCGAAAAATTAGGTAAGTCAAAGGTCGCTTAGTACACTTAGATTTGATTTCAAAATATATATATATATAATTTGGTTATCACTAAAAGTATTTAAGTTATCATTTATTGACCTACTTAATTTCACAATAAACCTACATATTATACCAAGGTAAGGCAAATATATAGATTTCTTTACTCAGTAGTGTATACAGTGCACGCTATCGCAACTAGGCAATCTTTCATTACCAGTGAAAAGAAATACGACTTTTTTTCAACCTACCGTTATGATTCAGACTAACTCAAAGAGAATGTAACTCTCTATCTATTTAGTCGCTTCATCTGTTTTGAGAAATCAAGTTATTAACCTACCAGTAATTATGTACAGAAAGAAACTTCCTGTTAGATGTAGATATGCAAAGGTAATTTGATCTATATCTAACGATGTACTAAGAGGAGGCCAAATTTGACAGAGATTTCCTTCCTTAATGCAGTAGCGGAGCCAAAGGGGGTGGGGAGGTGGGCCCCTCCTTGCTGCCCCGAAAGCAAGTTTTTCGAACAAAAATCTCACAAAAAAATTAGAAATTCGGGCAATCTCAGATATTTTGCCCCCTCTCGGACGTAAACCTGACTCCGACTCTGCGTTAATGACATATCTTTAGATGCTGGTTTTAAAATTATTGGTGGTTATAATAATTGTTGCTGTAACGTCAACCAGTAAAATAGGGCGACCAGATGATCTTCCTACTGAAGTTGATTGGAGAAAACGAGGTCTGGTTACCCCTTCTATATATCAGGTACTGTATATCAATAAATCGTAGTATTCATGGGATTTCAGATGTGCAAGAATTTCAGATGGGCAAGAGTTTCAGATAGGCAATAGTTTCAACTTGACAAGAGTTATCTCCTTCAGATCAATTACTCTATCCATATATCTGAAATACAAATTGTAGACTACAAATATGCATGAATCACCACCAGCTTTCTTAAGATCATCTCAAATTTCGTTGCACCTTCTGCAGAACCAGAGCCAGAATTGACTTGGGTATCAAGACTGTAACAAGGTCATGCAGTGTCATGTAAACTGCCATAATGCATAGTGCACCAAGATTTCATATAAAATGGCTGATGTGTGTTGTTCTTTATAGGGCGAATGCGGTGATGGCTGGGCGTTCGCGGCAGCAGATGCTGTTTATGGTCAGTTAGTAAAAAAGGAGGGAAAACATACCATTCCATCTGTACAAAATCTTGTCGATTGTTCTCGACCACAAGGTACACGAATTAAACCTTCCACGTAATATAACTTAGATAAGTCAACGCGAAGCCCTTTTGGATTGGATTGTGAATCATCGACATACATATTAATACCATATATCGAGTAGTACATACACTGTCATACACTATTAAACTTTGTGTGTGAAATATACGCAATATTGGTGGCAACTTAGCTGCCAGACGATTTTAAAAGAGCGAACGCTATAGTGAAGACTCTACAAACCAAGACCCAAAATATGGAACCCTGACTGAGCTCCAACAGATCAATTTCAACCAGTACTGCACTAGGTTCTTTGTATTTTTTCAGGTAATTATGGTTGTGAAGGAGGATATAGCGTTAATGCCTTTAAATATATCATAGAAAATGGTGGCATGAATATACAGAAAGAATATCCCTATGCTGCACACGTAAGAAACTTTGTTTTTTCTTAAATTTGATTTTACTGCTTGAATATGCATCACAACGTATGCTTTAATGACTTACTTGATTTCACGAGCAGTGACTCGTCAAAAACAAAACGCCAATGATCATGACAGTGAACATACATCGTAGTGGCTGGTCGCGTAATTAAGAAATTTGTCGTTTTCATTGGAGTCGCATTGAAGGGGTTAACTTCATACAGGTGGTCGAGTAAACATCATTCACGGTACACAGTACGCACCAATGTCAAAAAGTATGAAATATAACCATAGTGCTATTTGATAACGGATTAAGGTAATACATTTACATTTGTATCCCCCACCTCACCCCCCCATTCCGTGAAACAAAATTGAAACCAACCCAAACTTGTTGAAAACAGATCTGCGATAACCATTCATTTTTTATTTTTAGAATCAACAATGTCGATACAACCAGTCAGCTACAAACATCAAAATAAAAACATATTTAGCCTTACCATCTGGTAGTGAATTAGATCTTCAGAGAGCGGTTGCTAATGTTGGTCCGGTAGCAGTTGATATACAGGCTGACCTTCCGTCATTTCGTACCTATAATAAAGGAGTATACGACGACTCTAATTGTACTGGATCACAACTAGATCATGGTGTGTTGGTAGTCGGTTATGGTGTTTACAATGGAACTGACGTCTGGATTGTCAAAAACAGGTGAAGATCTTCAATTTTAACAGGTTGGGCATTTGGTTGCTATACAGAAAGTTAGTGCATCAATAGGGAAGCATCAACTTGGCGAAGCTTTCTAAACGCAACTAGGTGAATAGCAATTGGTAGAAAAACAGATAGGCTTACAGCAACCTTGCTCTAATCATCGCAATGTCAAGGTATTACGAACTGTGTCTAATGCCCTGACTTCAATAGCCAACTTTTTTGTATCAATGAAGTTTGTGAAATACGACCGATTACACAAGCAGTCCGAGGGCCATGATTAGCTGTGTTGGCTAGCGTACAATCCAGTCAAATTGCTGCATTTACAAACTTCTGTGATACTATAGAAAGGTGCATAATGGTGTCAAGTTATTAGAAGATTTCGTAATAGCTTGACATTGTGAAGTTTCCAATCACTTTGCTTCTAGTTTTGCTCATCAGAGTGTTTTTGGTGTTTATTTCAGCTATGGTGTGATATGGGGAATGAATGGGTATATTCTGATAGCTAGAAATAAAAACAATTTATGTGGAATAGCATCTAGAGCCAGCTTTCCTATATTACATTAATTATTATTACAGTTAATGAATAATGAACAGTTAATTGCCTATTTATTCTCATCAACATTGGTGTTTCTATCAGTGGTTCAAGATGAATGGGGGCCCATGAACTATAGTGGGTTAGGGCCCCTCGCCTGGGAAATTCATTTAAATAAGGCCATAATATTGCCCTTCTGTAGGTGTGAACTATTTTATATTATCTGTTAGCTATTTATATATTTTTCTAATAGTGAGAACCCCTTTAAGGTGTTGCGGTCCGTTGACTTAGTTCAAGCAGACCATATGGTAGTTGAGCCACTGGTTTGTACCCCCAGAAAAGATGTTAACCCGAGTTTTACCAATTCCACTTTCAAACTTAGTGAAAGTGAAAGAATTTCATGTAGCCCCTAAAAAAAGCCCCCTGCTTTGTTCCTCAGCTAACGCCACTCATCTTTGCATGAACCTTGCAAATCAAAATATGTACCACAGTTGAATGGTCCCATGAGCTTAAACAAATGCACCTTCGGAGGTGTGGAGAATCCTCATTAAATATTAGTTTGTTTGACTCTACTCCAGCCGATAACTGTCAAGATATCTATCAGAGGCTGGAAAGTGCAGAATAGCAGGAAGTAAAACATTTCATTTCATTTTCCTGTGAAATAATACAGTATAAGTCTAGATAGAGTGAAGTTATATTAATAATAAAGGAAGGGGTATATTGGTATGAGTTGTATGTCTTGTCGACAAGTTATAACTGTCATCATCAATTACTTGTTATTAATATTCTCTATTACATCAATAATCTCCAGTCGACATCCATTGATTTTTATAGCCCGATAACATGCTAGCTCACCGACATTGTACAAATGTCTTATTATTTTCAATTTGTTGAAGACATAAAAAAGGGTGGGAAATGTCGGTCCGTAGGAAGAAAAACAAAGCACTGTGTGCAACATCGACAATAGCCTGTCTTCTCATGACAATAAATTGCATGGAACGTCATAGCTGTCATACTCAAGTATCCCACGTCCCATTCCTTTCAATTCGGTAAATACAAGGACGTGAAAAGAGTCTAACCGTCCCGATATCTGCATGTTCTATATTTCTTGCGTTTAATAAAGTACGGCGTTTCGAGGCTACCATTTCTTGTTTTCTACCAAACGAGTCATGTCATATCAAAAGTAACTGAAGGGACACCGTGTCCTGACCACGAATGAAAAACCCGTATTTGGGAAACGATGCTGAAGGGAAGACAAAACATGTTTGTTTTATATATCTAAAATATATACAAAGATTCGAAATTGTGAGCCTGTATTTTAATCAGGGAGAGTTTGTATGTCGGACTTGAACACAATATGATCTTGTAATACACTCAGATCTAACCCTCGTTATACCACCCCGCTTGTCTAATATACCAATTTAATATTAGATTATCGGCTTACAGTGGTTGACAACTCATGGAATGTCTTCGGTAAATTATGACATTTATCATAATATTTCTCTTACGGATAAAAAAAATCTTTTTTAATAGAATGAAGGTTTTTTTCAGTGGGCGACACTTCTACAAGTTAAACTGAGTGTTTGACTTACACCCTATCTTGCCTCTGAACGTTATTTTTGCTCAAACCATTCCATATCGATCGTTTGGATGAAGATTTGTAAATTTTCTATCAATTTGGTTTATCTATCTTGTACAAAAATCTCCTAAAAAGTGGTCAACGTTTTGTAGTGCCCGATATTCAGTTTGGTTTTTGTCTTGTTTTGCTCTATCTGTAAATATTTCAACAAATTCTTTGACAGATTATATTTCTCTTTGTAACGCTGTTTTCTTTTACAAATTATATCTTGAACATCATTATTACCTGGGGCTTCACCTAATAAATTTTGGTTTCCCAAAAAGATTTTGACACATCGGAGTTCTTCTTACACTGCACCCCGTTTGTAAAGTTGAGAGATTTGTCGGAGTTCTCCTGTTGATCAATGGGACACAATATTTCTTCTCTTTTCTTATTGATTTTGTGGTATCTCGTCATTTTTCAGTCGTCATGTTATCAATGAGTAGAAAGGTTGATGGAATATAACAAGCTGTGATTGGCGTCACCTACTGTAATACCACCAGGCATGAGATTAGAGAAATAAATTATACATTAAAATGATATTTCTCTTTATAAAGTTTTTTGTTCAGAGATATTTAATTTAGGTAAGTTTTATTTTTCTTATCCAAAACGCACAACTATTTATTCAAATTTTTGGGATTTTTTTTTACCTTAAAAGTAGTTTTAAAGGAATTATGTGATTTTCGTACATTTCTAGTGCTTTTGAAGACTATTTACATAAATTCAAGATTAAAATCAACCCCCAAACATTCAACCGCGGATAACACACATGGATTTCAAAGCTCAAATTTTGGCGATGAGCTTTGAACACTATAACTGATTGGTCTAGCTAAAAAAAACTAAAGTATGATTGGTAAAAAAAAAATGACCTACCTGTCCCTTTAAAATTCAAATTAAAGAGTTGCTCGAATTATTCAATCAATGTTTTTTTTTTATTTAATCACAAATTGAAATCTTGAAAAGAATAGTTGAGCTTTTAGTTAACCAGGTTAAGTGATATTCTGTGTTTACTTTTCATATTTCGATAATCTCTACATAACATGCATCTTCATCAACATCTTCTACCATCTTTAAAATCTTCTACGTCTCCATCTTATACCTTGACTGCAATGGCAACCTTTCTCAATTATTTTTACTTTTATTTCTGTCGAGGGCTCAGATCGGCTGTATTCGCTAGCTTACAATCCAAGATCAAAAGGGACCGCATTTGGCCGGTATTTTGGCTAGTTGGTGGGTCTATTGTACACTAGGTGGCTATTACAGTCAAGGTATTAGACGCAGTACGAATAGCATGACATTGTGCAGATGTTCGTTATAGCTTGACAATAGCCGCGTTTACAGTCATAAAAATTGGCCCGCTTGAAGCGAACCGTACTCGGTCCGGATTCGACCATTTACACTGCACTGTTTTCACTGGGCCAGGATGGCGAGTCATCAAGTAGGCACCTGCTGTCCAGTCGAAAGTGAAGTGTGACTGTCTTAACCCGGCTAATGTGAACGCGTGAAGATGTTTGAATAGCTTGACATTGAGATGAATTATACCAAAAAGTTGTCTTACTTGTTTGATCGTAAGTATAAAATTTGCAAAAAGCAACCATTAAAATCGGATCTGAACAGTGAAAACCTCCACTTAAAGCGATGTGAAATCAGAGAGAAGAGAATTGATGTCGGCAATGTCAAATTAGAGATATAAAGTGGAATAATAACATTGATTACTGAAGTTAAATAAAGTCTTTAGGGAATCGAGTTGAAAACATTGATTCTACATTCTCTACCATATAATAATATTATTTTTACTTTCATCTGTTAGCAATATGCTTTCCTGCTTTGGTCTTAAGATTTTAAAATATGTCTATGTTTCAAGAAATCGGTTTAAGTGTAGTTAGGTCACACGGCGACAGAGAAAAGAACCCACGACCATCATTTGTTCGACTTACGGTAAATAACGTCATGTAAATGTTCCAACCCTCTAACGGACTGCGCTACAGTCTGTTCATATTAATTCGAGAAGTCATCGGTGTATATAGACACAGCTTTATGTAACAACAATCACTGGTTAAAGTTTATGAAGTAATAGGAGTGTCGACACAAACGACAACCGAACCTGATTTAAGACAGACAGACCATGCTTACTCTTGTCGAAACATATGGTGGTACTTCTCTTTCGAGAGTCCACCTCTATACAACCTTTACTCCCGATTTCGCCATACTTTAGATGAGATTTTGATTAAGAGAATTGTCTTGCTTGTACGGATTTTTATAACGGACAAATAACAGCATTCTTCAGCATTATGATTTCGTCTCCGCACAATAGGGCTGGAAATTGAAAAAGACAAAAATTGTCGCTACACACGACATCGTGATATAAAAAACATCACAAATCGGAAGCGGCAGATCAGGCTGTTTCTATTCTCTTTGTTTTGGTATAAAATATTCATAGCCCTGTCGTTTCGTCGGCTTATCTTAAACTCGCCAACCACATAAACATTTGATTAAATCGTGTATTCTTTTACTCCATTCACGGAATTTCATTCGCAGTTGCTAATGAATATAAAATGGCATACAGATGATGGTGTGTTGTAACCTGGGTCCAGCCATGCAATCTGTTAAGTGCAGATCAGGCTTGGTTTTTCGGAGGGGCAAGTCATATATCCAGAGGGGCAAGTAATATATCTGAATGGGCAAGTAATGTATCTGGAGGATCAGGTAATATATCTGGAAGGGCAAGTAAAATATCTGGAGGGGCATGTAATATATATGGAGGGGCAAGTAAAATATCTGGAGGGGCAAGTAAAATATCTGGAGGGGCAAGTAAAATATGTGGAGGGGCAAGTAAAATATCTGGAGGGGCATGTAATATATATGGAGGGGCAAGTAAAATATCTGGAGGGGCAAGTAAAATATCTGGAGGGGCAAGTAAAATATCTGGAGGGGCAAGTAAAATATCTGGAGGGGCATGTAATATATATGGAGGGGCAAGTAAAATATCTGGAGGGGCATGTAATATATATGGAGGGGCAAGTAAAATATCTGGAGGGGCAAGTAAAATATATGGAGGGGCAAGTAATATATATGGAGGGGCAAGTAATATATATGGAGGGGCAAGTAAAATATCTGGAGGGGCAAGTAATATATCTGGAGGGGCAAGTAATATATCTTGAGGGGCAAGTAAAATAGGGGGGGGGGGGGGGAGTAATATATCAGCAATTGTGTATGGTGTTAAGCTGCAGTAATAGAATTGGTAGGTTGTCGGAATGTTTGAATAGTGCAACTCGATGCTTTCAGTGTATCAAATACACATAAAAATTTAGAAAACCTCTTTACAATCACTTAATCAAATCCTATTAAAATCTGGTATAATAAGTTATTAAGAAAGAACGCATCAACAAATGCTTAACCGCATATTAAATGTTAAGTTAGGAAATGCAAATACACATAAAAGGTTTTTGAAACCCTCTTACAATGCCTGTAATTCCGTCTTCCCGATTAGAATCTGGTATATCAAGTTATCAAGATTAAACTCATCAACAGTTCGACTAGTTCAGGTTATTGTAGATCTAGAACCTATATCGTGATGGAGTTTAATAGATTTAATTATTACTGAAGGACATGTTAGTAATTAAACTATATAGAAGAAACACTTGAAAACAAGTACATTGCTGACTGATTCAAGCTGTGTGAATGAGAGTGTGAGTCAAAGCTGTTTATTCAATTGTTCTCAAAGTGTTGTGAATAAAGAAGGAATGCTGATCAAATATTCAATTCATCCTGATTTTATTTGCTCCATATATTACTGGTTACAAGTCATTTCACGTTTTATACACATGCAGTTCAGACTCTTTTAATTCTGTTTATGTTTATTCAATTCATACTGACTGAGTATATTAGCCTCATTCGCTGCTGGTTACAAGTGTTTTTTAATGAACATGCATTTTTAGACTCTTTACAGTTAAGTTACAGTATTTCCACTGATCTCAATGGCCGTTTTGTGAAAAATGTTTAGTAGAATCTAACGTTCTTTATTCAATTGTCAATTGCCACTTCCTTTTTGGTGAATTTAAGTCATGCAGGCTTTGTGAATATATATATCTCAGAGATTTAGGATTTGTTTTGTCTAGGATTTTATAGGATCTAAAAACAGGATAGAGGTCGGTCTGGGTTGTTCACAGTTTTAGATAAGTTATGCCTTTTTGACTTAAATATTGACTGTTCTTTTAGACGAAATTCAGTTGTTTTCGCAAATTTCCAGTCAACAATGCATTTAAAATAAATAACACTGATAAAATAATCAAGAGAACATACGTTAACTTTGTACTGAACTGGTCGACTTTTACAAACAAGTTTAACTCCATGTTCAGCGACGATAACAAAGAGAGGGTGTTGAATCAGCGATTGTTTGAATTGTACAGAACTATATTGAACTGTTTATTTATTCAATGTTAGTTTCCGTACACAGAATCTTACAAACTGACAACTTTAACGATTTTATTGTCTTCAATGCTGAAGGAACTACGCCTAGAATATGTTCAGGTTTTGGTAACATTCTGTTGTTTTCCGTAGTAAAAAATAAATATCTGTACAAGCAAAACTATTCCAGTAACCAAAAATCCCGTCGTAGCATGACAAAACAAGTAGAAATAATTGTACAGTAGTGGACTCCTCAAACGGGAAGTGCCATCAGGTGTTGCGAAAGAAGTAAGCATGGTCTGCTTTGCGCCCGACAACCGTCACTACTATAAAGGTCAAAATCACGTAATATCACCGGAACGTTAACTTGTCATCTACCTACCAATATCACTGGATCAATTTATGCCTGACATGTACATGAAGAAACTATGCATAGAATATTTTTCAATTTTTGAAACGTTCGGTTACTCTGTTACTATCATAGCTTTACAGATCCCCCTCCTTGATGTTTACTACGTATTCTGATATCTGTAAAGAAGCCACGGATTCATAGGATTTATTCTTTATACACTTACTTTTCCAGCTGATAGAGCTCAATTACAGCTGTTCATATCCCTTTTCGGAATTAAAATCCGACGCTACGTTCTCCTACAATCTAACAAAGATTAAATGTTGATTGCTGTTTATTTACATACACCTTAATCCTGCAACCTCTTTCAGATTTCCAATCGAACACATCAGTTCACTATTGCCCAAGACGTACAAAAAACGTTTCTATTTCTGAACTACTCTGAAAGAACTGTAGAAATCAATCTGTTAAGAAAACAAACTTAAACAATTGAAAAAGAACAATGATTAAGATGGGATGACAGATATGGTAACGTATACCCACTTTAAAACATGTTCTATACATTGCAAGGCATAGTGTATTGTACTGAAGATGGTGCATACATGCTACCGTCACTGAAACGCATTAAACCTCTCCGCGACTGGGCTTGAGTTCTGGTTGATAAGAAGTGTCCCATGCATTACGGATGATCAATCTCTATCAAACAAGATTTTGAAAAAGCAACTAAATGAGTCCACTTTCATTATTCCAGTCAACGGGGGTGTAAAAGGGTACAGATAATCCAGGTACGATCCTTTCTATGGTAAGGACAAGGACCATCTGGCAGGCAGAATCCTCGGTTACCTAAGTTGTTATCCTTGTAAAATATAGTTTTTTTTTTCATCTTTCTTTCTTTAACCATTGACACTCTCTCATCTCGAAACAAAGCAAATATCATATTTTTAAATCTGATACCCACCATTGTAAGTAGGCGTAGAACGATTTTAGATAAATCTCAAAATAGGATACGTCTCGAAAAAATCATTGAACATTGTTTTCTTCAAATAAAACAACCTACGTTTAATAATACCGACATAATGGCGACTAAAAGCTGGCATCAATTATGGAGGGCCATTCTCGACAAAATCCATACCACTTATTAAAACAAACCAAAGAGACACTTCGATTTTTGGTATTGATTATTGCTCTTTTGAATGTCAACGAATCGTTTTTTTTCTTGTGAAAATCTGACTTGAAGTGTCATACACCATCTTGTTAATTAAAATAATGCTCGCTTAAAGGAGTTTTATCCTCTATTTAGTTTAATATACCTTCCTTTTCACCTGCAATCCAACTACCAACTACCACGACTACCAACAACTACCTAGTTTGCAATATCAGCATCCACTGGAAGCGAACGTAAACTTATCATCTACCAACCAACCTGTATACTGAAGTTGCAATATCAGCATCCACCCGAAGCGAACGTTAACTTGTCATCTACCTACCGACCTACCTCTTTTCACCTGTAAAATGCTGAAACAATATCAGCAACAGTCTATCATTATTCAGTCGTTGCATAAACAGTTTGCTATGTCTTATTTTCTCATTTAGGCTACCTTGCATTTCCTAAAAAGTAACCTTTCCTTTACAATCTGTTCGAGAAATTTCAACTC
Source organism: Lottia gigantea (assembly GCF_000327385.1). NCBI lineage: Eukaryota > Metazoa > Mollusca > Gastropoda > Lottiidae > Lottia > Lottia gigantea. The sequence continues at coordinate 1,099,748 of NW_008708987.1, forward strand.
TGTGTCAAAGAGTGACACTAATATGTGACTAATATTATTCCTGGAATATTCAATTTCGATCGGTCTCATTCCCCCTACTTTGAAACTGATTGGTATGTGGTAATATCCGAAATATCTACCACCCCCGAGTTGGTAATTCGACATCGTATTTAATTGTTAATGTGACGAAAATGTGAAAGCAGTGTATCGCTCAAGGCTACAGACCGATGTTTTATTAATCGTTCAATAAAAGAACCTAATCAAGATCCTTTGATGTTAAATTACTTCTATTGTTATTAAACTACTACGCAGTGTTGAGTTTAACGCAATTATTGTATGTTGTTTTAAAAACTTTAAAGGAAATTGTAAAAATATGTTGATTTTAATATGAAAAAATGTTGATTTCGAAATGTTCATGGATTTCACAAGTTTCGTGTGTGTGCTCTTATCTACAAAACAAACCATATGTAGAGGCGTGTTGGTTGGCCGATTTCTATTCACGTGACATCATGAATAGTTATTACCAAAGCCCTATGTGTATATCTTAATATAGGGCTTTGGTTATTACCTCAGTCCGTAAAGTGAAACCCGATAGAAATATGTAATAGTTTTGAAGAGACCACGCATTGATGCATAGACCCATACAATCATTCATTTTGTTTGGATACGAAATTTATCGCATGTATTCAAAACTCATTACCCCAGAGGCATCTGATTGTTGTACCAACCTTTTCTGCAATATTGACAATGGTTTATAGCGTCGTACGAACGTTTTCTTCACGCTTTTACCACGCTGGTGGCGCCCTTAACACGCTCTCAACTAATTTTCCGGCGCTATACAGCTTATTAAGGACGCCTATCCAGTGTGACGTAGCTATAAACGATATTGCACAACATGTAAATACCTTGACGTTCAATATATCTGAAAATATACCAGTGTACTTCTTGACGGCGGAAGGAAGGAAGGAAGAATATTCCCAGCCAAGGAATAAAAAAACATTGTAATGATATTTTCATCGTCTCTATGGATTACACATCAATCTATTCCTGGTCATTTAAATTCATTAGAAAACTCGAGAATAAAATAACAGATATTTACTCTTAATATGTCCAGGTTTGATAAGGAATGGTTGGTGAAATACACCCTTTACCCCCAAATTGCACAGAACATCGTCTGTATCAGAAATTGATTATCTGGCGTTCGATTTTGTTTTTTTGATATGATTGGTGAAATATACCCTTTTAGCCTACTACACTCAAATTCACAGTAGACATTGTCTACGTTCAAATTATACTAAAGTTTTGTTCCTTTTTTCTGATATTTTAGTCTCAATTGTAATCTAACATGTTTTCTACCACAGTCCCGTTCTATTGACGTTATGTTCAACCAATCAAAGCACGCGCAATGTAAGACCAGTTACTTGATAACTTTGGCTAATTGTGGGAAACTTAAAGTAGAGCAATATGACGGCTTCTTTGGGTCCTACTCGCCTAAAGTTTTTCATAAAAATAACGTCATTAAAACAGGACTCATGCCTTTTGAGATACAAAGGGACTCAAACCAACAATGCTTTGACTAGGCGAGTTGTCAATAACTTATCGTTCGGACATTTTATATTAACCGACGATAGAAATTAAAAAGAAAATAGTCTAACCATTTGATATTCCGTTTCTAAATAGAGATAAGGCGATTTCTTCAATTTACTGAGAGTATCAGCCTCCCCAATCTCTCTTCAATACAATTATGGTGTCGTTATCAGAGCGGCAGTGGACGGCTATCAAGATGAGCTGATGAGGACTCGGTTATCAGCCAGCACCACGCTTATCTCAGACTTAATCACCTATGAAATATGAATACATCAAACGATTGGGGGATTTAAAAAAAGTTTGATAAACTGAAGGGCCATGGCCAATCATAAGGGGAAAGCCGCATCAAAATTACACTTTGTAGGTGTAAGCGTCCGCGTTAGAGTACGTATACGAATAAACAAACGATAGGGAGGCTGCTTGTAATCGAGGTATGTTCACCCCATATCGATTATCAGTTACGTATATAACTGAATAATGAAAGTGGTCAACTTAATTGCATTGAAAGTTGCGTGCAAAACTTATAGCCGCTATACATGTTTGCAACCATACGCGACTGGTATTCGCTATAGTGTAAGGGTCCCTTTAGTGATATTAGTATACGTACGACAAGCCGACACGTCAGTAATTATTCTTTATATCTATTCAGATCTACTCAATGAAAATTGAAGAATCGCACGCAATGAGAGAATAAAACCAGAGTATTGGATAAATTTATAAGACGGAAGTGGGAAAACTAAGCAATAAGAAGAAAGCCAAGTACCATTTGAGTATCTCTGGCCGTCAACATACTATTCAAGTCAAATTATACTAAAGCAATCGAATCGATGTTCGCCTTTTAATTCAAGACGCTTCACATTGCCTGGAGACGGCGCTTTAAAAAGATCGTCAAATAACTTTCATGGAATCGAGAAAGTGAGAAAGTGGTCTTTTTCTTCAGTTGTTTCCGAGAGAGGAACAATTGCGCGTGTAGACATTAGTTCTGATGACTGTTGACATGTCTTGTGAAATATTTTCTGTGATAACACTCTGTTATTATTGAACGCTTTAACTCCTGTTTAACTTCAATTGGAATCAACTTTGAAAGGTATAATAACTTTTATTTGCTGATAAATTTGTCCTCGAGATCATTAAAGTTTTCATTTTATTGTCAGTTGTAATTGACCGTGTACACGGAGCATCGTTTATAAAATTATTCTCCAAATTTACTTTTAATTCTGCTTTTATATTGAACTTTTAAAGATAAAGAACTTTTGTTTTCATGCGTTTTACTTTTTCATCCTTTTATTGGAACTTTGAAATTTTAAGATCTTCTGTTTTAAGTGAAACATTCTTTTCAAAACTTATTGTCCTGGTTATATTGGAACTTTGTTAAAAAATCTTCTGTTTTTATGAGGTAGTTTCTTTTAAAATTTTCGTTCATCAAATTATTGTTCAAATTTAATTCCTGTTTGTATTTATAAGAACTTTAACGTTGATTATTATTTCTTGTAGAACCGGAAGTTAAGATTTTCATACTTGTTTTAAATCGAGAAAATAATCTATATCACAGTTAATTGATAGTCAATAATGTACAAATTAAAATTAATGAAATAGTCATTTTTTTGCAAATCATTTGTGGACACTTTGTAGACAGTAAATCTTTTGGCATTCATTGGACGAATGGTGCAAACAGAAGTCATAACTGGCTCCATTACATAAAAATCAAATATTAGGATCTGTATTCCAAAGGCTAACAGATACCTAGCTTAGAAATTGTGTTAGACGTACAGTCAGAATGATTGAATGAGGAGCCGGACCACCAGACCTGCTCTGGGGATGCTGAATGCCCCGAAACCCTTATAGGAAACCTACTCAATATCTTCTAATATTCATAACTGATATCTTCTTGTGTTTCAGGAATAAAATAAACAGCCACGATGTCAGTGGGGATGCTGAGAGCCATCAAATCCATCAAGGATCATCCATATACACAATATGTGGGATTAGGATTAGCTGGATTAATTAAAACAGAGGTTCAGGATGGATCCAAGAAATCCAAACTCCAGTTAATCAGATTGAGTGCGGCGGTGTGCGGTATCGAATTGTGTTATGCGGCCGAAACAGCATTTGTTAGCCCGGTGCTTCTCAAACTTGGTGTTCCCGTTGCATTGATGACGTTGGTTTGGTGCGTTAGTCCAATATTAGGCTTCTTTCTCGTTCCTTTAATGGGGTCTTTAAGTGATCGGTGTCCTTTTCAGATGGGACGTCGGCGTCCGTTCATATTGCTCATGTCCGCTGGCATAATTATAGGACTTTTGTTAGTGCCGAACGGGGAGAGTCTCGGCATCCTTTTGGGAGACACGGGGGATGAAATCCTTCATGGACATATTAACCGAAACTACAGTTCCAAAACGTCTACAGATTTTAATTCCTCGTACTCAAACTCTTCGGTGACTGACGACCCCCTTTTAGGATTTTCCCTGTCAAGTGATCACTTAAAAGGAATTCTCCTCACCATATTTGGTGTTGCTTTTCTGGATTTTAATTGTGACGCTTGTCAATCTCCTTGTCGAGCTTATTTATTGGATGTGACCATTCCGGAAGACCATTCGGCTGGATTGACTATGTTTACTGTGATGGCCGGGATCGGGGGATCAATCGGATATCTTATGGGTGGAGTGGATTGGAACGCAACAGAATTCGGAACCGCATTCGGTGGTCATATACGAGTTGTGTTCTTTTTAGTTCTAATAGTTTTTATTCTATGTGTTCTGTCGACCGTTACAAGTTTTCGTGAGCTGCCATTGAAAGAGCTCGACGTTACCAACGTAAGGCTTCAACATAAAAAGAAAAAGGTGGGAAAATCAAAGTACCGGAAATTCACCAATGAAAGTTCCGAGGACGAAGAAGAAGGCATTGGTGGTGAAGAAAAGACTTACGGTACGATTTCAGATCCCTTTCCCACTACAACAAAGGAGAAAGATTCAGTATTGGATATTACAAAGAACTTAGCTCCGTCAGTTCGGAAAGCCAGTTCTATGACGGAGGTGGATGCTCAGTATAGCAGTCAGTTGGAATTAGCAAATCCGGGAGATTCCGAAAGTGATCCGACGATTGAAATATCCACAGATATCACACTGAAGACTTATCTGAAATCCATAATTCATATGCCATGGTCTATGTTTATATTGTGTTTGACGAACCTGTTCTCCTGGAGTTCTTTAGTGTGTTACTCCCTGTATTTCACGGATTTTGTGGGCCAGAGTGTATTCCATGGTAATCCAAAAGCCCCGGTCGGAAGTGACTCGCATAATAGATACGACCACGGCGTGCGATTAGGATCTTTAGGAATGTCTTTGTATTCTTTCTCGTGCGCTTTATATTCTTTAGGTATCGATAGATTGGTCCGACGGTTTGGTAAGTTTCATTTTCCATTCTATAAAGTATCAGAGCCAGAGGCACGGGGAGTGGCTGGGGTTGAGGGTGGTGGGGTGGCGTCAGCGGAACTGAGGCCGACATGACACTAGCTCATTATGTTTTTCATTTTACTTTTGACTATTTTCCGTGGCAGTTACCAGAGCACCTAGTATTACTTGCCGACTAGGTTTTCAACTAGGTTTGGACACTTATATAACATAATATTATATAAGTATTCTTCCTTCGTTCGAATTTCATCATATCGTTGTACACAGGGAAAAATGATCGTGACAAACTAACCCCTCCACCCCCCAACCCATTGACCCGATGCTTCACACAAACTCCACTCCCCTAGAACAGTCACATCTTCACAATGTCAAGCTAAGACAAACTTTGTCTTATACCTTGACTACAATAGCCTTGTATCACGGAATGCATGGATTGGATTGGATTGTACGCCATCGTACGTGGTATTCAATAAAACAAGATTTATCTAATATTTCCCTGAAACCTCTGATTTGTTTTCTATAACAATAACCTTAATCTTTTCAGGGGCTAAGAATGTATATGTATATGGACAGCTAGCCTACTCCATTGGCATGATCATATTAGCAATAAGTCGACATAAAGTAGCGGTGATACTATTATCTCCTTCAGCTGGTATTATGTACGCGACGCTCTTCACTATGCCCTATCTTCTAGTCGCTCATTATCATACTCAAGGATTGGTAAGCTAGACTCATTTTCTATTGTCTCTAATTCTGATTAATATCAATATTATTATTCAGCTTTATATTCTGGAATAACAGAAAATTATAAGCCTTTTACACAAGTTTTCGCAATTTTTCATTGCGTGCGTCATTGGCAGCCATTGCAGATTATTTGATTAAAACAACGTACACTTAAAAATTGTGACATTTTAAGTACAAATAGTTGAAAGGACTGATCTAAATCAGAAGACCGTAAAGAAAACGATGCTTTATGGGCAGCATGGGTGGGTTATACCCCGGTTCAACTGCAACTACTTCCAAGGAGAGGAGGTCCAACCCGCTTTAGTCCACCATGAGCCCCTACTCACCTAGTTGAGCCACTGGTTATACCTGGGTAAAAAAACTGATACACTATAGGCCATCTACACTGTAAGAATTTTGACGTTAGAAGTACAACAAACATTATAGACAGTGCGTGAAATAAGAGCTAATTATAGGCCATTTACACTGTAAAATTTGACGTTGAAATCAGAGAGTGCGTCGATGGCATGGCAGCATAGGTAATGTCAGTCATAATACCAGGCCCTCACTACGTTATAAAGACAAGAAGATAAACCATTTTTCACAAGGATAGTAACTTCACGAGGATTCTTTCTACCAACTGGCGTTTCACGATGCTTTTACATGCCGACCGAGATTAAAACCCACGACCACCAATTGTTTTACGTTATAAAATACGCCTGTTTTCAGTAGGGTTGACTATAAAATATAATCTGACCTATGACATATATAGAATGACATGTGAAGATTGAATTACTTGCTCCCGGGTCAACTATTCTTCCCTTCAATTAGTAAAAGTACTAGGTAATTTACTAGTAATTACTTGCTTTTCTTCCGACTACAAATCAAATTTCTACAACAACTTCCTCGATACTTTCTCGATATTGAGTGGTTCAAATTGAATTGGTTGTATTTAAGAATTCAGATGCTTATTTCCAGTGTAAGATGAAACACCTTAGGTTAATCATTAACGGATTGGTTAATATTATTGAAGTGATGGTATTGACCAATCAGCTTTCTGGAACCTAACAGGCTACAGGATTTCTTCGAAATTCGAAATTATTTGACAACCGGTCCAAACTACGCTGAAACTTATTGAATTATAATAATTATAGATACTTTCTTATTCGATACTCTAACTGTCAAACTAGGTTATAGCTCGATACAATTGTAGTTTACTGTAATGACTAACTCCAAGAGATGTAGCCAAGGACCAGCTGGTGGTAGAAAGTGTCCTCATGAATCTAATTTGTTATCCTTGTATAAATTTGTTGTTTCTTTCTATCTTTCCTTACATTACGAGAATGGAGGAAAGTTCAATACCAAGAGGTTTGGAACAGTTGGTATAAACAATCCTCGTGTTGTTATTCATGTAAAAATGGTTGTATTTTTCTCTCATTCTTTACTCTATTTTTGTTTTTCAGTTTACGCCAAAAGAAACGAGTTTAGGAGACAAACATGATAAGCAACAAATCCGTGGTTTAGGGACTGACGTAGCTTTAGTTAGCTCCATGGTGTTTTTAGCTCAGTTTTTATTATCTATATGTGTCGGTAGTATCATAAACGCCGTTAAAAGTACAGTCGCTGTTGTTGCAGCTGCCGCCATTTTGAGTTTTTGTGGAGCTATATCGGCTACTCAAGTAGTATATTTAAATCTATGAGAAAAATGGTTTTGTTGTTTTGTGCTGAAGACATAATCGAGGTCATTAGTGGATGGAGGTTGACAGGTAGCCACATGTGTTGTGATTTTACTTGACGAGGTTCTACGAATTTTGAATTTATTATTTTTGTGAATAACCAGTTTCACCAGCCAAATGTGCTTGGCAGCCATAATAGTGACTATTAGCGGATCGAAGATGCCAGAGAGACATTTGGTGTTGTGATTTTGAATCGGTGAGGGTAGCATGAGATTTTGATGCTAAGATATATATGATATCATAGCGACCATGACTCTGTATTTTCATTAGTGACCGTTCGGTATTTTGAGCTACAAGAAAAGGGGCACATGGGTCCCCATGAATTTACTAGTGTCCATTCTGTGCTGTGAGTTACTATTATATATCGAGAGCCGAATGTATCAAGTCTTCAACACAGGAATAATTTTGCCATGATTTTAGTGCTATATAATGAAGTCACCGCTATGTGACTGGTGACCATTGTCATTTGATATAACCATTTAGTGTTGTCATAGTAGTTGTCTTTCCCGACCGTCAGCTGGTATTTTGCAACCAATCAGATACCAGGCCTCCTTCAATGTCGTTGATCTGGTACCAGAGAATGATCTCAATATGTATTCAAGACGAAACGAAAGAAATTTCACTTTTGATTACCGCTTAATATCGGACGCGTGTCGTTATAAGTAGGACTAGTTAGTGCTGACCTGAAACATACCCTGATGTACGTGGAATAAAACATCCCCAGGGTACTTGTCGATGCTCCCCTGCTCGTAACACGACAATTGTCCTAACTAACAGGCGTCAAATTATTAACATCTGACGCGTCTCTATTAGTAGGATTTACTAAAACTCTTCAAATTAATATCCGCTATTATGTACAGACTACAATAATTCTCACCATCAGACGCCAATCAGTAGCCTACCAATATTCTGGTTAATTTCAGTTATTACAATTAGAACGTTCAAACTATGCTAGACGTCTGGGTTGGTTTTAATGTATTTAATGTAATACTTTAATCAACTTCTTGAAATGTTCAATGAATCAAAGCAAGGGCGGACTGAGCAGCTCCGGACCTCCAGATCAATGGGTTACCTGGGGCGCCCATTATACGAAGACTCTCTCATCTTTGTCGTCCCCCCTATCCCCTCCCTCCCCTCCTATACTTAATTTGCTGGTCGAATTTGGGCTAGTATACTTTTCATTGGATCCGAAGAGACAAAATCTTTACTTTTAATCGGAGTCTATCCAGTGGTCCCACCCCTCAGTCCACCCCTCAGTCCACCCCTGAATCAAAAAACAGTTCTACTTCATGTGATGATACGACTCATCATAAACAGAACGTTTGGTCAGCAAGAATTAAGTCAACGCACTCGGGTCACTAAACGGTAAATATGATATAATAATAAGATAACATTCAGATTCTTTGAAGAGCCTCTCAATCCAACTGTCACAAAAGATGATTGTACATGGATTATGCGCATAGTATGTTTAATAAATGTTGATTATAATCTTGCCAAAAGCAATAATGCAAATAAAACTGCTAACAAGGCCGTCTGCAGTTTTCAAGAGAGAATATTATTGTCAAGTTTTTACTTTATGCGAGCTTTCAGATAGATGTGGTACCGTTAAGTTGTGTTAGCAATGCCTTAGATAGGGCGCTATTGTAATTGATTTTAAATTAACGAAATATAAGTAACATCTGCCTCTACACAGGTGCGGAGAAATCCCCATAAAACACGTCCTAGTTGTTCTGTCTTTACCCCAGCCCACAACTAGCTATTAAAGGCTGGAATAGAGACAGATTTTTCTGATAAGTAAAGAGCTATGAGTGTTCACAATTACATGTATACCACAAAAGCATGATTTTTGATGAACTTACAAAGTCAGAAAGCAGAACATAGTGCTATGATATAAAGGACCTGTTGAATGATGTGTTGTTAGGTTAGTTTAATATGCAATAATAATCCCGTAAAGTTATTTATTTATATAGAAGAGGACCTAGTTTAGTTAATAAATATATGTTATATTTCCATCTCTTGTCTTTTTTGATTGTGTGTATACGAAATAACATGCCTCATAGACTGGGTGGGATTGGAGAAGGGGGTCATATGGTTTTGTTACGAAAAAACCCCCTAACACCACCCTAGGACACAAACCACA